>NC_134469.1:13451044-13748920 GCF_964194025.1 Convolutriloba macropyga | reverse complement strand
TTTTCTTTAAACGGTTTCAGACTTTTCTTCGTTGAAATCAGTCCAGACAATATTGGGAGCATCTACTCGTTTTTGACGTTGAAAAATTTAACAACAAAGCGGGTTCTCTTTCATTTCAATGAGAAAAAATCGAATAGAAAATTCTTATCGAAAATCAGAAATCGAAAAAACGATCTCTGACTACATCAATTTTTTATGTGTTAGTAATATATTTTGAAGCATTAAGAAACAAGAATTGACGTCTAAATTACCATCCGATACTAAGTAAGCTTTAATTTTTGTTCTCTGCAAAAAACATTAGCTTTTTCGAACTTTTATTAGACATTTCCGCTAAATTTCTCTTTTTTCAATTTAATTTCTCCATTGCATTAGAAACTCATGCAAAATTTACCCAGATAAAAGTTTCTGTTGATAAAAAAAAAGCTATTACTCACCAGAAACCAATAACAGAACAAGACCGCGAGCAATAGCCAATATTATCCCGTTTGTTTCTCAAAAAGCAAAAACCTGATTAACAATTGTTGTTTGCAAAATTTCTTTAAAAAATGCTCTATCGATATACGATTTGTTCTTCTTCGACAAAATTTAACTTCATTTGCTTTCATCGCAAATCTGAAAGCAACAATCAACACATGCAACTTGCGGTTGCAAATATGCATTGAATAAGAAAGGAAAGTTTCACAAATTATAAGAGTATAGAAAAGTTTTGATTTCTTTTCAATTTAAAATAGTTGTTTCAACTGTTTTTTTCTCATTTATTTTCTTTTTCTAGAAATGATGTTTTTCCAGTAATGATGTTGCTATTGTCTTTTTCTTGAAATTTGTAGTCTAATTTGGCTCTGAGAAAACATTAGCTGTGTCAAAAACTAAATTAAGGGAATAGGGATCTTTGCTGACAATTAATATTGTACTCTTCTTCTTCTAGGATAATTAAATTTTATGATGGGATACAGACCCACGACGAAATAGTCAGTTTGAAATCCAGTTGGGACAATTTATTGCAATGCCTGACATTACTCTAATCAAATTCAGATCTTTAAATGAAATTTTGAGACTCCCGATTGTTCATTATTCGATCTTTTTGATTAGCTCTTGAAGTTCTTGAAGTTCTCAAGAGTTTTGAAGTTCTTGTTTTTTGAGTAATTTGTAAAATTTAAAGTTCAAATCTAACTTATTTTTTATATTCCATTATTTTTCTTGCACTTATGCAGTCAAGGAAAAGATCCAAAGATACGGGTATTTACGGGTTGATAGTTAATGTTTTGGAAAATATCCGATTAAGGAAAGGAAAATATCCAAATAAAAAAGGGAAAACATCCAAATAAATTTGGCTGGCTTTTATTTTCTCCTCGCTTAATTGGAACGGACTTCTAAGCAGGTATCACGTGATTTTCAGAAGAGCTGTTTCTGTTCTTACAGCATCGAACTTTTTTGAAAGGAGCCAAAAAATACTCTCTGAATGGTCGCACCATAATGATCAATAACACACAATTTGCAAACCCGTACAAAGTTAGAACCCCATTAACGACTGCATTCACTAATTGCAAAAATTTCTCTGAATCAATTGGGCATTTCAATGAGCATATAAGGTCAACAGGGGAGCAGTGTTCGCAATCCCGAAAATTATTTCTCGATAGAATTCGAGCCAGATTCCAGGCAATACTGGGAGCCTGAAACAGAGTCCAGACAACTCCACATGAGATAAACAAACGGACCAGTGATTTGTTTCGTTGATCAGCTCTGGTGGAGACAAATCGGCTGGGTCGCATCAACTTGTCCACAATTTTAAAATAGAAAGCGAAGGAGAATAGCCCAGTTGAGAAACTAATGGCCAAGAATGTAATGATGATGTATCTTTGCACGGGGTCCCAATATTTAGATCGTAGCTCCTATTTGTGTTTAATGTCATTGATTTGACGATAAGTCAACTATAATTGAAAACAAAAAAAACTTTAAAAACTTGAAAAGACTTCCCGTGCTTAATGTCTATTTTCAGCACTGATTCAGGGCTACGATCATGTCACTTTTTACACTTGTACCAGTCTAAATCCTATTCTTGGCTGATACGCGGAAGGCAAAATCCAAGTCTAGGAGAAGTCACATTATCGCTTTCGATTCATACATCTCTACAAAGCTCTAATCTTCACTCGCTATAAAATGCTGCGACTCGAAGAATGAGTCTCTAATTTTCGCAAACCATTCATTTCAATTTTGTAGCTGATTTTTTATATCAGATAGTGATAGGATTCATTCTGATATCAACAATGAGGCTCAGCAAATAATGTTCCGAACCCCGCTCATCCTAATTTTTGTCTTTATTTGGTAACAAATGATGCAGAAAGAGAAAGCCTTCAAATTAAAAATGAAAAGCTGATTCTTTGAGCTTTGAAACTTGATGGATTCTAAAAGAACGACAGACCTCTGTCCCACTTATGTTATTACCAGTGAAATTTATTAAATCTCAATAGAATGGACCAAAAATCAACTTACAGACGAAAACAAATAGTTTGCAAGCACAAAATTATAGCTCAAAAACAACTCAAAGACAAGAAATAGAGCTCACAGAAAAGAATTCGCTCTTCGTTAGTTGAAAACAATTTGTGTCAAGTTGCTAATAACATGCAATTAATCAAAAAAGTCAGAATGTTTTGAAATATGACTTATTAGAGAAAAAATGTGATTTGTCATTAGGATGCAGCAAAAGCAGCCAAACCCCAAAAAACTCACTGAAAATTGGTGTATTTCAAAAAGAACCTTCAATCAAATTTGGGCAATTTTGAACAAGATGGGCTGAAAAGTCATTTTTGGCGCAATTTTGTAACTAAAAAGCTGACTTTTTAAAACAAAATCAACCGACAATCTCAGCAGAAAGGATCAAATATAACAGTTTGGGAATGATTCTTTTCTTATAGAGTATTCTTCGCGAAACGGAATTTCTAACGGTACCATTCATATTTTTCAACGTCAAACATATCGGTTTGCAAAATTTGACTGAATAAAAATTTCAGCTGCCCGAATAGTTTCTTCTACTCCCACATCCACTAAGGGTGGTCGGAACAGCAAATCCTCAACATGATATATGAGAAAAAACAAGAAATAGTTGAATTTATTTAGACTACAAACTGCTCCTTATTTGTTTCAATTTAAAAAACAATTTACATATTTTCAGATCATTACAGGGCTATGGGATAAAATAGACAAAACATGGTTTTTGAAAACGATTATTAAATTTAAACAGAAAATTTTTGTTGGCAAAAAAACAGCATCCATTTTAAAAATGAAACGAAATTTAAAATAATTCTGTTTTTTTTATCAATGTGAAAATGTTGTTGAAAACGATTAGATGAAATGTAATTACTTTTTTCAATTAACAGCATTGTAAAAAAACATTTTGTTGTTTTGTAGATGGCGGAAATGTAATATATATAAGATGCACATTTACATACATCGAAATTCCAAAAATGTGCACTTTTTTTCTGCAATATTTTTTCTAACAGCTCCTGAAATTAGGAGTTCAAGATAAACAGCAAAAACTAGACTCAACAACTTCTTGAGGTCGCAATTGATATCATTTCCACCTGAATACGAATCAAAACAAAAGAAAAAAAAGATATAGAACATCAAATTCTTTTCACAATAAAATTGATAGCATAAAACATTTTTATAACAGCAGCTTCAATTATTATATTCAGAAACTCAAACTCTAAAGTTGAAAAAGATTGCAATAGACAGATCAAACAAAAAAAGAAAAAAAGATTAAACTTGGGATATATCAATTCTGAGTTATACTAGGACGAACGTCGAGATGTCTAAAAAATGTTTCTTCATTAATGAATTCTTCTAAAAAGTTTCTTCCCGGCTGAGTTCTTCTAATAATTGAATTAAATAATGCTATGCTTCAATACGACGAGATGTGTCAATAAAACGATTACGAGAAAAACAACAACAACAACAAAAAACAAAAGCAAAAATTTCACTGCAAAAACTCATATCTAAATTTCGAAGCTTCAAGTGACAACATCAAATTACAATCAGACAAAACCCTAACTACACAAAATTACTTTTTCATAACAACATTGCAGATTGGATTGTCCCATAATGAGTCTAGGTAACAAGTCCACGAGAAGAAGAAATAATGAGGCGGATTTCAGAAATCAAACAAAATTTTTTTAAACCAAATAATTCCAAAAGTCTAAAAAATCATTAGCTTTTAACAAAATAATTCATGATAAATATACTAAAAAGTCATATAAAACGAATAGAACTTCATTTTGATTAGATTTAGCCACAGGAATAGACTAAAGATGCGGAAAAGCTCAAAAAAATTATGAACAACAAATTACAAATTTTGCGAAAAAACAAATTAGTGAAGCCATTAAAATCATCAGCTATTGTCTGAAAATTAGGTATTTTTATTTCAATTTCTAATTATACTAAAGCAGCTAAAATTTTTTGAATAAATAAACAAGTTCCAATGGGCCACATTTGAAAATCAGTGGGATCTGTTATTAGGCGGCTGTGCTAAAGGAAGAGAAAAATAAACACAATTACACCATTCACATAACTTTTCATAAAAACGCACATTGTCCTACAAAAAAACAAGAATTACGTCATAATATCAGTAAACATGTAATTTTTTAAAATACAGGGAAGAATATGTTGCAACTCAATGATGAGAAGAAGTTACAAGTTGACGAAAATAACAACCAAAGCCGAATAAAATTGAAAAATATTTAAAAATCTTTGAAAAGTATAATGTCATAAACTTTAATACTCTTCGCTAAAAACTGACTGCTTTGAGTATAAACACTCTTTCAATCCTCAATTACAAGCTTATGAGTTGGGTAAGCATTTTACGGCTGCCAAATGAAAAAAAGAAACCAGCAAAAACAGCAAATTCAAAAACAGATTGACCGAAAAAAGTGTCGAATCCATTAAATAATGAAGTTATCAGTTAAAAATTTCCTACCTTCAAAATATTTTAGCATTTGGATTCTTTTTCTTAACATTTTGACTCCAATAAATCAACAAACATGAACAAATACATTAACACCACGAAAGCTTTGAGAAAACCATAGTATCAACGCGATTGAAAACAATAGCGGTCAACGGAAGCTAATAAAAACGCTGAGTTATATATCGATGAGACAGCAAGGATGTCTGTCATTCCTAGGTCTACAACAAGACATTTCAATAAGTGAATGACTACGAAAACAACAACAAATACAGGCAAAAATCCAAAAATTATGTAGAAAAGTGCAAGAAGGAAGTGTCGAAGCCATTTAGAACATAGTTTTTCTCTGAAAATGTATGTATAATACATTGAACTTGTTCTCCAAGTTAATTCAAATATCAATTTTAAGAAAATGACGAAAAAGGAGCCATAATTACGAGAAAAAAAAACAAAAACCTTTAAAGAAATAATAAAAACTCGTTCCTCGAAGTCGTAACACTAATAGTTAGAAGTTAAGACCGCTGACTACATTAAACTGGGCTCATGTAGAAAAACAAGGGGTCCTGTGTTTACTGACTTACAGCTCACGAAATTAAGTTTAAGATCGATTAATTTTAGAAAAACTTCTCAAAACAGTTATTTTTTAAAGACTTTACAGCCAATAAATTCAATAGCTTCCAACAGAAGTCAACAATTGCGCTCAATTATACTTCAATTGGAGAACAAAAATTTTTTTCATGCAGAGGTAATCAATAAATAATATTTTCATAAGTCTTATCCATGATTCAACGAACGTCTTTTCTAGGCCAATGGGAGATATCAATATCAGGATTATGTGCTAAGATTTCAACAGAAATCTATGATTAAAAAAATCCAAAAATTTTTTAAAAAAGTTTTGAAATCTCGAGGCAATGAAACCATATAAAAAAGATTGCGAAGATAAAGCCGCTTACCAGATTATTTTTGGTAGCAGTAGAAAGTAAGCGGTCCTGTCATTACTGAGACTGACTTACAATTCACGAAAATAAGTTTAGAATCAACAAAAGCGCAATCTCTCGTTTCGAACAGTTGACCTTGCTTTATTCATGTGTTCTTAAAGAAGAAAAAAGACAATTGAAACAGAATTTTAGCTTTTCTTTATCTCGTTCTTAATTCTTATAACTTTTATCTGATACTTTTAACAACTTTAATAGATCTTAATTATCAACATGATGAACCAAGAGGAGTTCAATTCGCATAATAAAAATAAACTATACCGAATTTATGTAGATTTATTTAAAAAAGTTGAAAAAAATACTCAATTATAAAACAGTTTGTTTTTTCAGCAAGTCAATTTTTGCTAAAAAAGCAGTCAAATGACGATCCAAAGGAATCAGGTAAAATCTCGAACCAATATAACCCCCCATCATTCAAGATGTTCTTGTAAGACGTTTTGAGCCAAAAGAAGTTCCCACAAAAAAACAAAATCTTGTTATTGGAAGCAGTCTGGTGAAAAATTTGGTCGGGGATATAACCATACCAGAAGATATCTGCGTACCTGATTATCGAGGCTCAACAACCTGTGCAAAAATTGAAGTTGTTAAAGAATTGCCCACAACAGTGATCAAAACAGTTCTCATTCAGGACGGGACGAATTCAATTCTGAAAGAAAAACAAAAAAACATTGACGAGTTGTTTGAGAAATATACAGATTTGGTTGATTTAACAAGAAACACGCTATCTCCTGAGAATATTGTACCAATGCAAGTGCCACCAATTCGTAATCTGCCAAAAAACGAACATATTAATGAGCGCATTAAACTTTTTAATGATAAAATAAATGCATTAGCAGGTGATGAAAATTATAAAGTTGCAAATTTGTACGACCTCATGAAAGCCATGCCAAGCTATGATAGTTTGTATTATGATGATTTGCATTTCCATTACAAACAAGGTGTCCTTTTTTCAAAAAAAAACTGCGTGCTTTCTCAATTGCTTCCCACATCCAATAATTTAATAGCTCTGAATAGCAACCAACGTAATCCAAACCAATACCCAAAATACCGCAATCATTGGAGACAGAGTTACAATTATATGAGAGGTCAATACTAGTCGAGACAATTGTTTTGCTGAATATTCTTAGTTTCATTTGTCTTCTTTTATTTTTATTGTTTCAAAATAAAGCTTGAGTTCCACTTTATTCTGCTTCTTATTTTGTGTGTAATCACATCAAAAAGGAACTGGATCTTCACTACTACACCAATAAATCCTGAGAGTGAGAGGATGTCATCGTGCATGTCTAATAATAATGCGTATCCAAAAACGAAGATCATTTTTACCTGCCTGTTAAGGAATATTCTTTACTCCTTGGTTGTCATTAGATTTCTTTTGTTCTTGTCAGGTGACGTAGAATTAAACCCAGGGCCACCTCTCAATTACACGCAGTTTACCACCTTAATGAAAAAATACAACGATCAAGTAAAGTTTCTACATCAAAATTGTCAAAGCGTGCTTGGACAAAGGTTGCTCCTTAAGAATTTTCTATCTGACCTAGGTGACAATTGTATTTCGGGCTTCTCAGAAACGTGGTTAAAATCAGTTAACGATATTTCGTTTTGGTCGATACACTCAGAATACTTAGTGTCCTTCAGATGCGACCGACGTACTGATCTTCAAGAGAAAAATAAAGGCGGTGGTATTCTTTTGTTCGTTCCGAAAAAATTTCAACCAAAAGCACGAAATGATCTAGAGACAATGTCAAAAGACCATTTTGAAAGTGTTTGGGTAGAGTGTAAAACAAATAAAAAACCCGCGTTGATAAATTTGGCTTACTGTCCAAAAAAAAACAACTAATAAATTTGTTTTTGGAAGAGCTAGCCCTGGGTTTAGATAGAGCAGCGACTGAAAATAAAAAAATTTTTCTACTAGGTGTCTACAACCTTAATTACTTTAATTGCAATGAAAGAAATCTCCTGGAAACTCTGATCTTGCCGTACGGTTTACTGAATTCAAATAAAACTTTAGCAACAAGAGAAACATCAAGAACGAAGTCGCTAATAGACAATGTTATATGCGAAAATTTTTTTAGTTCCCAGACACTAGACTCGATTCTAAAAAGTGATCACTTAGCCACGCTTACTTTAATTGGTGAAACCGTTAAAAAATGAAAAAGAAGCTATTAAAAAATTGTGTTTGATAAAACAAACTATTCTGAAAATGCTTTTTCCCTAGATGTTGGAAAGATAAATTGGAGATCATTTTATTTATCAGAAAATCCTGAAATCATGTATGAAAAATTTTGCTCGTCATTGGAAACGGTAATTAAAAAGCATGCTCCACAAAAGATTGTCTTCATACGCCATGACAAGCCTAAACTAATGCTACATCAACAATGGATATCAAAAAACACAGTAAAAATTTGCAAAGACATCAAATAATAACAACAAAAATGTTTTGAAGCGGGAAAATGAAAAACATCTGCTAGATGTGTTTCAAAACTTAAAAAGTGCAAGATAAAGGTTGAATTTTATCAACGAAATTAGAAACTGTGAAAAAACACAGACAGAAATACCAAGACTCAAAAATAGTTTTGGAACGGTTTTGACCAATGGAAATGATATTGCCAATCTTCTCAACTATAAATTTTCAGCGTTAGGTGAATATTTTGTTAAAAAAGAACACTATCAATTTTGTAATAATCCGGCACGCCACAGTAACAAATTTATATTCAGGTATACGACAACCAAGGAGATATTTGATATACTCAACAATTTAAATGTTAAAGAACCGTTGGGTCCATCACTCATTCCAGCTTGGGCTTTAAAAGATGCAAGAGAACACATAGCTGAACCTCTCTGTTTTTTGTTTAAGCAATTCTTAACTGAACAACGCTTTCCTGACCACCTTAAGCGTGCCCACGTTTTGCTTCTTTTCGAGAAAGGTGATCCTGATGATCCGATAAATTATCGACCAATTTCGCTTACTGGAGCTCTAGCTAAAATTTTTGAAATCCTTCTTCGAGATCAAATATTAGCTTATTTAGAGAAGAATAAGTTGCCTGCAACAACACAGTTTGGATACAGAAAAAAATGTCAACTACAGATGCTCTTTTATATTGCACTGAAAAAATCAGATATGATCTCAATAAAAAAAAACATCGTCACAGGAGCTTTTTTAGACCTATCTAAAGCTTTTGGTTCGATATCACATCCTACTCTTCTGCACAAAACTAAACTTTTAGGTTTTAGTGCACAAGCAAAAACAATTCTAAAATTTTATCTAGAAAACCGTGTGCAAAAAGTCAAATTCTCGAAGTATGAATCAAATTGGATAGCACTTAATCGTGGAGTACCACAAGGTACTGTGCTAGGCCCACTGCTTTTCAACATATATGTAAATGATATGAAAGATGATACTGATGTGAATTCTAATATAATCCAGTACGCTGATGATACTTTTACCTTTTGCAGTGGAAAAACAATTTATGAATCAAAGTTACATCTTGAAAAAAGTATTGCTAAACTCATTCTCTTTTTCAGGAAAAATGAGTTAAATGTAAATGAAAGCAAAACCGAATTCATTATTTTTGGAGCCCCTAAAAGAATCAAAATTGAAGAAATAGTTGTTAACGGATGTACAGTTCTCGAGAAAAAAAAGTTGTGAAATACTTGGGAGTTCATATTGACTGTAATCTTTCATTCGATGAAGAAACAAAAAATGTACTAAGAAAAATGGCTGTAGGCATAAAGGTCATTTACTCCATCAGAAATATATTTCCTGAAAAAACTAGATCTGCTTTACTGAACGCTCTTGTTTTAAGTCATCTGCATTACCCAATTGTTCTGTTCTCAGGTCTTAAAAAATTACTTCGAGTTACTCTAAATAAACAATTGAACTGGGGAATAAAGGCATGTTTCAATAGAACCAAAATTGACAGGACCACTGATAGCAAGATCAAACACAAAATCTTACCAGTAGGATACCTCATAAAGTATCGGGTTATTATATACTTTATAAAGCTTCTAAAAGCAGATCTACCAGCTTTCGATGAACTTAAGTTAGCCATCCTAAGTGCTAAAATGAATGACCGTACAAACAAGCTGTCATTTGGAGCAAACCAAAAAACAAATATAATGCAAAACTGTTTTTCAAAAAAAGCAATTGACTGGTATAACGATTTGCCTCTCACGTTGAGGCGGAATATCCCTAAAAAGTGGGCTCTCAAAACTACAATAAAAAATCATTTCTGGAATGAGTTTCTAAAAGACCCAACGGTTTCTGAATTTAATTCTAATCTCAAATCTTTCAAGTTCAATCTTAATTTGGTTTAGTTTTAGGGCGTCTTTTAGTCTTCTATGAAAGGTTAATTGGAGGATTAGCATTTTTTAAAATATTCTCTTTTCTCGAAAATGTTAATTGTAGAATTAGCATTTTTTAAAATTTTTCTCAATTATAATTCATCTCTCTTAATTTGTCGATATTTTAGCAAATTGTAAATTTAAAACAATTTTAAACTTTCACAATATGTGACGTTTGTTTCATTTATACTTCTTAATACTACATTGCCTTTGAACTATGATCTGTATTTTATAGTTCATACTCAAAGGAATGAACAATGTTTTTTCTTTCTCTCATGATCAGTTAATGTTAAAAAATTTCTCGAAAAACATTTTTAAAGCCTTTATAGCCATTAGCTGTCAACTCATAGCTCTCTGTAGGTTCTCCTAATGCTCATCACAAAACCTATTGCCCATTCAGTCACTGAGCCTATGCCATAGGACTCGGAAAGTTTATTAAAACCTCAAAAAGAAAATCAAATTTTCATTTTAAATTACGAAAACTCAGAGTCGAAGCCAAAAAAAACAAAAGCGATTCCTTGAAAACGAAATATATTGATCATTGGGCATCATTATAATGTAAATCAGGATTGTAATCAACGGAACCTCGATATGGAAATGGACTAGTAGCTAGGAGACTTAAGAAAACAGCAAAAATATGAAAAGTACTAAAAAAGAACTCTCAAAAAAACTACAATTTTTTTTATAGTAAACTTCCCTATGAGACCAGAACTAGTCTTTTTTTCTTCTTTTTGATCTATTAAGAGCTCAAAATCGATTTGGTTTTTTGGCTTGAAGTATTTTATTGAATTAATAGTTTTTATTTAAAAAAAGAACTTAATTTGAAGAAAAATTACACCAATAGTGAACAAAATATCCCGTGTTCACACAAATCTTCAATCCTCGATAACTTCTTGAAAAAAACTAAATTCAAAAAATCTTATTTCAAATTCTACGCTGGACGAGCTTTTTAATGATACCTTTTAATGAACATATCGATCGGCCAAAATTGTCTGAACAAAAAAACCATTTGAGAGTATAGTTCTTCCCCCACAAGTGGGATTGGAACAACAATCTTAGAGCAAAATCTGATTTTGTTTTCAAAAAGCAATCTTGATAACATTTGTTTTTAGAGGAATACAGAGATTTTTATACAATTTTTAGCTTTTTGACTTTTTCTTTATTGCCGAGTCCTTATGAACAAATTGTTTTGTGTTTAGTTTTCATGACAGCTCATACTTTGCCTCTTTTCGTGAGTTGATGTTTTCGAAACAGTGGGAAAAACTGAGGAAAATTCACTTTGTGAGAATCAATGACATTGGAGTGATTGAGGGATGCTCGTATCCCGACTGGAATGAGAGCCAGAACAACTGGAGTAATAACAACCGCCAAATACAGCTTGATCTTACGAGTACCCTCTAAAATTCTTGATGATGGATGGCAAATGAAAATGTACCTCTCAATTGCAAAGCCCAAAATGCAAAAGGAAGACACGAAGTGACTCAAGTAGCTTTGGTAGAGGAAAAAGTCCAGCACAAGTTCAACAGTTTCCGGCATTATTATTCCAATCACTTTCAGACTCTTTTCTGTGCACTCTACAGAGATCAAAGGTCTTTGACTGAAACAAAAGCCAATATCAAATGTTCGCTTATGTATATATATATATATATATATATATATATATATATATATGTGTGTGTGTGTGTGTGTGTGTGTGTGTTTGTGTGTGTGTGTGTGTGTGTGTTTGTGTGTCTCTGTGTGTGTGTGTCCAGAGGTAAGGATGGACGCCGAATTGAGTGAAATCGAGAGAAAAAATGGCTTCTTTTGTCTGCTTATAAAAACAATACGAAATAATTGATCATTATTCGAGCAAAAATTATGAAAAAAATATATAGTTTATTGATAACTCTTATATTTTGCTTACATGTTTTATATTTTCTTACAATTCAATTTATACTAATTGATGAACCAATAATTTCTCCTTTTTTAATCAATTTTGAGGTTTTACTTGCTGAATCTAGAAATTGCAAAACTACCACCAATTCTGTGAACCAATGGAGGGTTCAAATAACAGTTTCTCTTAAAAATGTTCGAAAAAAAAAGTTTTTTTTAAATCAACAAAATGTGAAATTAAGCAAATTTTACCTCGATAAAAATTAGTAAAAACTTATAAAATATAATGAATAAATTTGGATTAGTGAGCTCAACAATAACTGCTGCTAGATAGACAAGGTAGAACGATATATTTTGGATCAATTAAATGCGACAAAAATTATAAACAATTTCTAAGCGAATTTAATTCTTTTTGCCTTTTTACGTTGAATTTATCCGCAGTAATATGCATTGTATGTTGAAAAATTTAATTACGAACATTGTTGAATAAACAATAGTCTTTGCTGAAATGCTAAGCTATATTTAATTCCTGCTAGAGAAAGTTTTTTGCATTTCGTCTCAAAAAGAAAAGAAATCAGATCGGCAGTTGTGATAACGAATATGTTGTTAGTTTTATAATTATTTACAACAGACCAGGAGCATGTTTGAAAATTAGTTCTAAAAAACAAGAAATAAAAAAAACTGTCGTTACAAATACCATGAAAAACTTTTTCAGTTTTCTGTTCCGAATCGGATAAAACTAATTTTCTCTCAGTAAGCATAATAAAAACAATTATTTAGAAAAACAATAAAAACTTACTGTTTAAAAGATTTCAAGTGTTAAAATAACTCTTAGTTTTCCAAAAGTTTTAAAATTTGTTAGAAAAAATGTTTTTAATATTCTTTATTGTCTTAATACGTTTTGCCAAGCAGTTGCAGCCTTCAACAGCTTTTTAATGTAATATACAAGTAAGAAAGCATGAAATTGCAAAACAAAATTAGTTTTGGTTTCTTTCTTTGAACTATTAGGGTAAACAGCAGTTGGTTTCTGCTCGCGTGTGTTTTTTGTATGCATTAGTAATGAGAAAAGTGTGTTGACAACGATTTGAAAAAATTGGGCCAAAAAAGTTTTTCGATAAAATGCTACAATTCCACAAAGTTGTGAGAGACTTCTGCTACCTTTATTTGGCATCAATTCCATTATTCTATGGTCCGACCAAAATTTTTTCAAGAATTGATTTTTTGCATTTCGGGTATAAAAAGTAAAATGATTTTCAATTTTTTTTCATTGGTTTGTTTTTATTCATTAGAATGGTTCGAATTAGTTGCTAATGCAGTCAACTGTCTCTTCTTTAAGAAAAATGAAATTAAGTATTTCGTGGGGGTCAGTAGCTGCAAAAACGGTTACTTTTCTGCTTTTTCGATTAGACGAACACTGTCATCCCCCTAATTTTTTCTTCCAAAAACTTTTTCAAACAATGCCTGACTATTGTCTGGAAACTACAATTGAGTTTTTGTTGCTCAAGAAATTGAGAATTCATAGCACTCGACAGGATCATAAAAGCAAAAAAAATGCAGAAACTTCAGGTCTTAGCCGCAAGGATTAATAAACCCAACAGTTTTAAGACAAAAGGGGATCACGAAAATGACAATACCAACCTACAAAAATTTATTCGGAATCCCCAAGAAATAAGATTTTGTCAATGTTTTCAAAAAAACAATTATTCGAAAGCCAGGATGACTATTTTTATCAAGCCTGTCCAGTAATTGACTTTTTTGAATAAAAGTTTTGTACTGGAAAATGTTTTTAAGTATTCGTATTGTAGGATTTGTGTATGCTAATGTTCGAGTGGTTTGCCGATTTTTCTAGCGGGCCGTGAACATCAAGAACAAAAGACTCTAGAACAAGACGATTGCTACATCAATTGCAAAAATTTTATTCAATGTTCAAATTTTCACGCTACTAGAACACGCAACTAAAATACCAAATTTTTGTTTGTCAAATAATCATGACATTTTTTGCAAGAAAAAAAAACGTTTCTTGTTTGAATGAACGTAAAAGCAAAATATCCATTTTTATTGGAGTGTCTTCTGACTTCAAGTTGTATTTTATAGTTTTTTTCATGCTGTATCATTACGTCAAAAAGAATGCAAAAATTTTTCTGAATGTTTATTGTGATTTAATTCTAGAAACTCCGAGAACATGAATCCAAAATAACTTTCAACAACAATCGGACCTTGGTACATGATGCATCAAGTGTTGTAGCTTTTCCAACAAAAATAAATTCTGCTGTGGTAAGCAAAAACAGCTGTTCAAAAAAACTTGCTCAATGCTCAAGGAGGGCGCACAAGAAAAACTCCTCAAAACACCTTTATCGTTCCCTCGCATATGAATGAAAATTTAATTAATAAGAATTTAATCTATTGTGATTATTTTTCAGTTGTGAGTCATCCAAATTATTTAATGTTAAGTTATCAAGATTTTGTTAATTGGTTCGGGGCTAAGTATTGCAAAGAGGAAAACGATAGAAACAAATCTACCAAATAAGAAGGTATAGAGTTTTTGAACGCTTTCTGCCGAGTTTTTTATTCTGGCGTCATCAACAAGAAGTATTTGGGCTTTAAATCACACTTTACAAACCACGGCCTATTTAGTGCTACATTTTATATAGCATCGATTTTGAATTTTTTCCTTGGCAAACATTGTAATTTATACCCAAAAAATCGCGTAAATTTTTTGTGATTTTTCGTAGTTTATACACAAAACATAAAATTTCCAGAAAAATCGGTTTAATTTTACATAAACTTTCATGTGAATCACTCAAAAAATCATGAGATTATGGTCGAGATTATGGTTAAGTCATGCAAATTTGCACGTTTTTCGGGCCTTTTTGTTGTTTGTCACATTTTTCCCGGAAAATCGTGATACCAGATAGGTTATCTCGGAGTAATCTATAAAGTGTGTATTTAAAATAACAATATTACTATATCGGCCCAATAGCAGCAGCTGAGACAGCCAAACTGCACTGCTCCTCCATCAATCTCAGGTGATCACCAGCTGCGTAAATGAAGCCGAAAAACCCATTTAGCAGAAAGTCACTCACTGTTTGCACAATAGCAAAGAAATAGTCGACAGAACGGAGCTCTTTCACTCGACCGATGATCCACAGACAGTACGCATTGATGAGCAGAACTGCACAGCTAATCAGCTCCTGAAAAGGTGACGTCATTTTCTCCGTCCTTCGAAAGACTTTAAGAGCTTATCGTAACCGCGCAAAAGTGTTATGTAAATCTTCATGGTGAACAATGACCAAGAGCGTTGGTATAATCAGTTTTTATATCATTATGACGCAGAGGTATACCCAAAATTTCCGCCTTAGTAAAATTGGCTCGAAAATTAGATACATACAATGAACGAAATTAGGAGACATCCTTAGTATCTTACTTTTCGCAAAAGGAGTTCCGCCAATTTTAAGAAATAAAAGAATATTTGGTGCGAAAAGTAGGCTAAAACTCTTGTAGCACGCTTCCGCTCATTTTAGGTATCTATTATTCGCGCGCATTTTGAGCATGCAATAATCACTTTAATAAAGATTTAATTGAAGTTTTCAAAGCTTTAAAGTGCTTTAAATACATGCAACCACAAAAACTGATTTTTTTCCCGAAAAATCCCTCGCACATCAAAGGCTTTGTATATCAATGTGGGACTGGCCGATTTTAAAAAGTAGTAATAAATAGTACTAACAAGTAGTAATAAAGTACTATAAGAAGTAATAAAGTAGTAATAAAATACTACTAGTAGTAATAAGTTAGGCTTAATTAAATAAGTAGAAATTAAGTTAGGCTTAATTAAGGATTATATGCGAAATCGAGCTACATTGCGTGCGAAAAATCGATAGATAAATGGAGCAGATGCGTGATACAATCCGTGCGAAAAATAGGTTATAAAGTTTGTACCTGTATTTCGCGGCTAGGATTAGGACACTTTTGCGAACACGGAATTCCAAGTTCCCTTCCATTTTGCCGGTTTCTGCTAAAGTAGCTGTTTTCTTCAATATTGTTCCACTTTCAATGTATTAACATAGTAAAAATGAACACGCATCGGGCATATACGCATCTAGATACACGCGTCGGGCATATTTGCCCGTGGCGATTTGGGTATAGTCGTAATGATTAGATGTTGTATACTGATAAGGGATAATTGGTCATTTTTATGGCAAAATGATAAGTATTATCCACAAAAAAAAGAAAAGTCATAAACTGAAGATTTTGTAACTATAATTCACTAGCTGGTCAATTAGCTCAACTAAAAGCAGTAATTTTATTACAAAAAATATGATCTCTTTTGATAACTTTTTCTAAATTTTGACATTGCTCAGGTTAGTATTTTGAATATACTGTTTTCCTATAAAGCTATCTACTTTTCTCAAGTTTTCCAGATAATTTTGTGATGTAGGGCAATGCTTTTGATTTAGCCTCCCCAGTCGAAACAAGATCTTGCAACAATCTTGTAATGAAATGTTTATCTTGTAAGATCTTGCAAAAGAAAGGTTATCTTGCAAGGATGCGTATATTTGCAAGATGAAAGATTATCTTCCAAGATCTTGCAAAATTATAATTCCTACAGGAATCGGAAAAACTTAAGCATTTTTTAGCCTCAAATTAGTTTGTCGATATTTTATACCAGTAATACTATTCAACTGTGAACTTCAAATTTCGTGTTGTTCCTTATATGTCGTGCTCGCAAGTAGTTTGATCGTTCCATGGCTGTATTTCCCATAAATTGTGTTATTTTTTGTTTCATTCTGTCTTTTGTTTTTATTCTGTAACCCGGGTTGAGACGGGATGCTTATCTTGTAAGATTTTCTTTGAAGATGAGCTAATTTGTAAAATTCTTGCAAATTCAGTCCGGCTGAGATGCACTACCACATAATCCTCTGTATGAATTTTTCTTTTTATCTTTCACTAAAAGCTACAGAAACTGTTGCACTTGGTTGAGTTTATTCTTATGCATTTATTTATTTTAAAATTATTTTCCAAGAAAAAAACACTCACGCTTTCCGTATTGCGTACAAATGTTTTAAAACTATCTTTTATTATAATAACAGAAAATAGCAGTTTTAAAAAATCTGAAATAATTAATTATAGGTTTTCAATAATATTTTGCTTCTGCTCTTCTGAACAAAATGTTCAATTAATGGTTTTTAATTGAGAGTTATTCTTTGAAAATTATTCTGGAGGAACAAAATTCAACAGTTATGTCTTTGCATTTAATTGTTACTGGGTATTGACACTTTTTGTCAGAAATAAAGTATTGTTTACACTCGTTTTGTATTAAGTCAATTATTTCTAAAATTGTTTAATTCTTACAGGACACTATTGAGAAGAGCGTTTCTTTTGTGCAAATATTTGTCTTTCGAGACTCTTGTCAAAACATCTTTTAAGACGTGAGGCTTAACTACTAAGGCTTGTCATTATCCAGAATATGCTATAAAACTAAGAGAAATCAAATACCGAAAAACCTAATTTATTAATGCGAGCAATCGTTCTCCGAGCTGTCAAATCAATATTCTATTCACTAGAACATTAGATGCCTTCAATTGCGTCTTTTTCAACGCCAATAACCGGATTTGTGACCCTTCATTATTGAGAATAGGTAACAAGTGGGCAAAAAAGAAAAAAGCGAGCAATTATGTTTTCGAAAAAAAAATAAATTCTAAGTCATTAAAACCATTAGTTAATAACTGAAATCGTTAACTAATATTTTTATACTTCCAAAAAAGTGATAGAGACTGGCCAGAATTTGGCATGAGACTACAACAAGTACAACAAATAAAAAAAACCGAATTAAATTTTGCGACGAAACAGTGTGGAGGCCGATAAAATAATAAACAATTCATTAAAGCTCTTAAATGTTAGCTTACAGCAACAAGTGTGGTGTAACAGTTGATGTGTCATTAATGAAATCAGGTAATAACGGAACAAGAAGGAACAAAAAACTTAAAGTTGAGGAGAAAACAAATAATTTTTCTAAGCAATTTTTAAAAAGGTTTTTCAAAACAATTAATTTCAAAGTCCTGAAAAACAAGAGTGATCAACTAAACTCATTGAAAAAATTATGTACAAATTCTTAAAAGCCCATTGCCATTGAGAACTGTTATTATCCTGAGTATGTCACAAGTCTATAGAAGCACGACTAATACAGAAAAAGAAATAACTTTAAAATTAAATTTAGCGTGAAAACGGTGTCGAAGCCGTTAAAAACATTATCTATTCACTAAAAACATCAGATAAATTTTATTTAGCCACCTGTTAACATCAAAAATCTGATATTCATTCATTTTTACGACTGTAAAACAAGTAGACAAAAATAAAAATTAGCAAAATTAGAAAATAAAAATTGACTTTTTGAAAACAATTAAATTCGAAATTTTCAAAACCAATAAATATTTACTGAACTCAAAAAACCCCTTCATCTATGCCTTCACAGTAAACAGTTTAGTGATAGCAAAGAAGAATGGTGTTTGGTTCACACGCCAACGATTGAGAGTTTAATCCCCTGCTTCCGTGAAGCTGTCTGTGTGAGGATGAGCGCTTACCTAACCATAGCTTCGGGTTGACCATAGCCTGACCAATGTTGACTGCAAAAATAATACAACGTAAAAATTTCAGATGAAAAGTTGCCACAGTAACCAAAAAAGAGCAATACTGCTCATAAAGGAACAGTCTGAAATATGGGGAATAAAAAGCAAAAGGGTAGCTGAGAACAGGCTGCAGTAGCCTAATGCTGTTCCGCTGTAATTACGCAGGAAGCAGAATTATTATAATCAATTTTTATCAGAATTTTCATTACCCAGATATGCCGTACAACTACATAAAGAACAAAAAGACAGAAAAAACCAATTTAAACTTGGGAGAAAACAGTGTCGAAGCATTTAAAACCATAACTTATTCAATGAGAACTTGATCAGTTGCTGCATGTAATCAAAGATGTGCTTTGTAAACTGTAATTAATGAGACTAGATTAAAAAAACAAAAAAGAACAAAATGGCAAAAATATATTAACGATCATATTTTTAGAGACAGTTTAATTCAAAGCCATGAAAACCATTAGCTGCCAACTGAGATAATTGAATAGTTTTTTTTATTCTTCCATAGGAAACCATTTGAACTGGTTATCAAGCGGAAGATTTCATACGTCCGACAACAATTAGGACAAGTAAAGACAAAATTTTGAAATTCAAAAAACATCTGCAAGAAAATATCGAAGCCGTTTAAACCAAAATCTAAACACAAAAAACTTTAGTCATTTGCCATTGAGATTTCTTTCAGTACCAATAACACAAAAATAATGTCTCTCCATAATGAAGCGACAAGACACAAAAAAGAAGTCCAAAACCCAGAAAACATCAATATTGGTTTTAAAACTAGTAGTGTCAATGCCAAAAAAACATTCCAAAAAAACGTAAAACAATTGTGAAAAATTTGATTTTAACAGAAAAGATGCGCACAGTTTTTGCTGAAACTAAGCTACAAGTTGGTTAATAAAAATAAAATCAAAAAGTGGAAAAGCTCAAAAGTTCATTATTTGTTTGGGAAAAGCGGCGCATACACTCTAAATGAAACAATTGTTTCATTTAGAGTGTATATAGTTTGTGATCGCAGGTTTTCTCAGCATTTACCGAAAATTTGTACAAAGTGGGCAAAAGATGCATATTTGGTGCCCTTTTTGATGAAAAAATGGATTAATTAAAAAATCTAAGTCAAAGTTATAGCCAAAATCTTGGATCAGACAGTTCAGCAATACTTCTACATCTTTAAAGCTAAATCCAACTGTTTTTAAATTTTTTACACATAATTTTAGCGAAATTGACAAAAAAAATTGTAGCAAAGATGCGGATAATGTGAACAAAAACAGTCAATCATTCAAGGAAATCATTCAATTGTTCACAAAACTCGAAATTCAAGAACGAAATTCAAAAAATCTTTTTAACTCTAAATTCTACGCTGGACAGGTTTTATAATGATACCACTCACAACCCTCTACGATCTGCCAGAATGACTGAACAATGTATTCCACCATGTATATGAGTATATATTCTGCCCATTACTAAACTGGGTCGGAACAATGACAAACAGGCTCCTAACAAGAAATTTTAAATGCAAAAAGCCCATGATTAAAAATTGAGGCGGCCGACAATTAATTCTGCAGACAAATATTATTGTCAAATATGATTTCGTTCTCAGCTAAACTTTAAGGAGCTGAAATTGAGTCATGGATTTTTTTGAAAATGATGCAAAACGAGGAACGCGGTGAATTTACGTGAGAAATGTGCTGAACTGTTTTAAAAAACTTTTAAAATAACTATTTGTAATTTTGAGTTTTAAATGAGAACCTCACTCTTTGACAAGGAAAATAGAAATGATATCAAACCTGGATTAGCTTAAGATCAATTTGATACGTAACAGCATCCAGCAAAATCCCATAGTACATCTGTTGAAAAGCAACCATTTTGCAACAACGTTTCTGGTTTAGTAATTGGTATTTATTTTTTATCAATTCTTTTGTTAAAGTGGAAGATTAAATAAATTCGATTTAAAATGAATAGATTAAAAAGTTAAATATGTAAGATACCATTTTGCAAGTTTCCTGCTTAGTTGTTAGAATTATTATTTATCGCTTCTTCTGATAAAGTGGAAGATTAAAAAAAACTAGATTAAAAAATAGATTAGAAATTTAAATGGGACAAGATACGTTATTGATGTTTTGGTTTAATCAACAGTATAATGATGTTACTTTGAAAAATAGCGTCTCGAGGGCACATAATCGATTGGAGCCAAAGCATCCTTAAACCTTGGGAAAAAAGCGAAGTGTTAATAAAAAAAACGCATGTATAAAATATTACTTCATGTAGTATTATAAAAATCTGTAGCATCAGTTTTTCAAACGGCGCCATTTTTTGTTCAAGAAAGTTTATTGTTTTTTGTACATAAAAGACGATCTTTTGCATTTGAAAAAAAATGCATAACTTTATACTTTGGTTGCTCTGTTTCAATTGTTCAGTTTCATCTGTTCAATGTAATTAACTTATTGAAAACAAAATTTTTGTTTGCTGTTTTTTTCTCAAAAATGTTTTCAAACAAATCAAGAAAGACAAAAGAATACAAGTACAATATTATAATATTGTACTTGTACTCTTTTTTGTTTCTTGATTTGTTTGAAAACATTCTTGAGAAAAGGACCACCTGCTAGTTTAGTTTGCTTCAGATCGGATTTGTTAATTCTGTTTTCTCTGTAGTTTCTTTTTCTAGGCTTAGCTGTTCTGAGTATTTTATAGTATTCTATTTGTTCTCTCAAGTTGCAGGCAATAAGTTGCTACAGGACTTTGTCTTCTAATCTTTAGATGATCAGAAACAATGGCACAAAAATCTTTTTTAAAACGAAAGCTAGCACCAAATTGACATTTATGCTATATATTTCATATCACTTCATAAAAAAGCGACACAGGTTTCTTATTCTTTCCTTCCATCAAATGATTTTTTTGAACTATTAATCAATCGTCCTAGAGAGCTTGTAACTGTAGTTTCGCTCGGTTTTTAAAATAATTTTACCCATTTTGTCTTTCAATGTTAACACATGCCTTCACTTCATTATAAATTCCAGAGTCTTTAATGGAAACAACGCACAAACAGAACGCTTATTCTTTAAATCTTTTGATATGAAGTTCAGTTGTGCTGAAATTAGAAGCAAAGTTTGAAAAAATTATACTCCAACAAAATTATTAAAATAAAGAGATAGTTATTCTTTACCCAGTCTCTTTTCAATTTTGTGTATTTAACAGGATTCTAAAAACGAAGTGTCAATGAAAAGTAAGGCGTTGCTAATAACATTATAGCTCTAGATTGATTTCTAAGTTGCTACAGGACTTTGTCTTCTAATCTTTAGATGATCAGAAACAATGGCACAAAAATCTTTTTTAAAACAAAAGCTAGCACCAAATTGACATTTATGCTATATATTTCTTATCACTTCCTAAAAAAGCGACATAGGTTTCTTATTCTTTCCTTCCATCAAATGATTTTTTTGAACTATTAATCAATCGTCCTAGAGAGCTTGTAACTGTAGTTTCGCTCGGTTTTTAAAATAATTTTACCTATTTGTCTTTCAATGTTAACACATGCCTTCACTTCATTATAAACTCCAGATTCTTTAATGGAAACAACGCACAAACAGAACGCTTATTCTTTAAATCTTTTGATATGAAGTTCAGTTGTGCTGAAATTAGAAGCAAAGGTTGAAAAAATTATACTCCAACAAAATTAGTAAAATAAAGAGATAGTTATTCTTTACCCAGTCTCTTTTCATTTTTGTGTATTTAACAGGATTCTAAAAACGAAGTGTCAATGAAAAGTAAGGCGTTACTAATAACATTATAGCTCTAGATTGATTTCATGAACTTGTTAACGGTTTAAACCTTTAAGCAAATAAGGAGGCTCGGTAATGTGTCTTTGCACATTAAGTTTCAACCCCGCTAATCTAGAGATAGAAAATTAACATATCGTTTAACAAACCACTAAATGAAAAAAAACAATATACATTAGAGGGCCGATGAGACCTGTAATTAATGTGACTACTAGAAAAGACAGCGATAAAAACAAAAATAATTGCAAATAATAATTTTGACCAAAACTCGTCCATTTTTTAAAACAATTAATAACCAAATCGAAATAGCGTAAAAACACCTATGTACAAAAAAAATAAACCTGTACTTCATTATTAAAAATATGGGATTTTTTTCTCAATGCGATTTGATAACAAGTCGACAAGAAAGAAGCAAAAGGGCAAAGATTAAAAAAAATCATTGACTATTTTTTTGAGAAAAAAAACTTTGTCAAACTGATTCAAAACATTATGTACCAACTGAAATCATCCACAAAATCCATAAAAAATGATCGAGACTTTTCATTATCCAAGATATGTGATAAGAAAACAAAAATAACATATACAGGCAAAAAATTCAGAATTTGCACGAAACTTTGTCAAAGACAATTCAACATTAAGTTGTTCACTAAGAACATTAAAATTTTTCAATTGCTTTTTCAACAGAAACGAACTTTTTTGTGATACTGAGAAAAGAAAACAGAAATCTAAAAGAAGATAAGCAAATATGCAAGAGTCCCAAACATTTTATGGAAACTCGTAATACCAACAACAATGACCAATTGATGAAGAAAAAAACAGTTACGAAGAGTATTTTGTAGTTCACTAGACAGTGGATGTAATTCGGCTAAAGGGAAATCAAGCTACAAATAACAGAAATAGGAGTGGGAAGCTCAAAAACCCATTGTCTTTCTTCAAAAAAATACTTCCAAAGTTCTAACAAACATAAGTTTTCATCTATAAGAGTACACAGACAGTTTATATTGCAATGTCTTAGAAAACTAGTTGCGTCTAAAATTATTGAAACTTAGTCATAAGAATATAAAATGACAGTAAAGTCAAGCTGGACTAACAAATTTTACAAACAACTTTACGAAAACTGAGCTTGGAAGCCATTAAATTTTTTTTATATTAACCTGGAGGAAACTAAATCTTCACTTTGGTCCCTATTGAACATGAGAAAGTCTTTTTTGTAAAACATGTCCCAAAATGACAACAAAAAAACCACCGACATTGAAAAAGGTATGAAAATCGCAAAAATCTGAAACATTATGACTAAGTTTTTTAGACATCAATCAAATCAGTTAACAAACAGAGAAACTTTTCTCTAGTTTAACAAAAATTAACAAGATCTGTCAAAAGACGGCTAAATTACGAAATCAAAAAACTTAAATACGAAAACCAGAACAAAAACAAAAAGTGGAAGAACACTTTTACTTTTTCGAAAATTAATTTGTACGTCAATAAAACCATTAACTATATAACGATATAAGTTGTTGAGTTCATTAATATAGTTGGCAATTGAGGGATGTTGTTACCCATTATTTGGCTTTCGACAACAAAACATAATAACAAGTACAAGGAAAAGTTAAAAAACAAAATCTGCGAGAGAACAGTATCCCAGCCCTTAAAACCAAATGTTATAGAATAAAAAATGTTTAATTGTGTCTTTTAGGCGCTTTTCCAGGTGGAATTTCTCACCAAAGTGACAATTAAACAATGAAACAAGTAATGGCTGCAAAACTGGGCAATTATGCACGAAAATCACAAAACAAACAGCCGTTGAATAAGAAAAGCCGACACCAATATTAGTTTGTGTTTAATATGCAGGAAAGTTTGATCTGCATTTACTGGGAATATGCTACATGTCGATAGAGGTGAGATGAAAAAGATGACAATTTTCACTGAAGTATTGCAAAAACTAATTATTATCAATGTCATAAAATAAATTAGATAACAATCAAATGATTTCTGTAGGTTCTTTCACACATCTTGAAAAAGCATTTGGATTTTTGATCAGTTATAATTAGCAAACTGACAGCAAAACGAATAACAATTGCAGGCAAAACACAAGAAACTTTTCTTCTGAGCCATAAAAAATATCCTGTTCTCTGAAAACAAACTATAACTAAATTTGACCACATTTTTAAGTAAATTGAATCTGTAACCATTCGAGCCGTGAACTGAAAATTTTTTCAGTAATTAACATTAAAAAAACAAAGCAAAGGATATTTTGTAAGAGAAAGGCAGGGTCCAAGTAGAAACAAAAAAATTTCTGATTGTAAGAATCCATAATGAGACCAAAAATCCGTGATTTTGCCCACCCAGAAGACCACCCTATTGTTCCAAACGGTTGTTAGCTAGATCACTTATTAAGGTCAATACTTCAAAAATCAAAATACATTGATGCATTTTGTATAAGTATTGAGTTAAATTCGCTGAAAAGGGTAAAATTTTAATTCTAGAAGACATTTTAATTTTAGGGCGCCTAATTTCAAGTAGCTCTATTTTGGAGCTTACAGAGTACGTTTCGGTGAATTATAGGTCTCTATGTCTACCAAAATTAAACAAAGTGGACAAAAAAAGCATATTTTTTTGCCATTTTTGATAAAAATTTCGAATTTTATCAAAATCATTAACCAGAAAAGTTTCAATAAAACAATTCAGCAACGCTCTTCTATCTTTTACGAAAAAAATGACACTCTATTATTGAATATCATAACTTGTTTTTAATTTTACTAAGAAAATTGAGCCAAAATTTATCGAAAATTAAGGAAAATGTGAATAAAAGTGTCGGATATTCACAACTTTTATTTAACCTTGATAACTCCCTGTAAAAACGAAATTTGAAAAAATTTTTAATTCCCCATTCTATGTTGCACGTGCTTTTTTATGACACCACTCACATCTTTCTACAATGATTATATAGATCGGCCAAAATTAACGCAACAAAAAAACCTATTTGAGTATATATTTCCTCCCTCCCCACCAAAGTGGGGGTCGGAACAAAAAAAATAGTTTAATGGTGAGGACCTTCGCATGAATTTGAAAGTTTTCATAAGTATTGCCTAATGGAAAACTTGCGTTGTCATATAGCTTTTCTGAGTTGTATGCACCAAAAGAGAAAAGCATCAAAGTCTTAAGCAGTAATTTATAGCGGAATTTTTATTGCATATTTCTTTATTCATGACTCACTTCTCTTTATTATTTGACTCCTTCTTTCTGCAATTGAACGGTTAGTGGGTTAGTGTTAGTGTGTCATGCATACGTTTCTTGTTCAACGAATATTTTTTCAAATTAATCTCAAGTTTTGAAGACAAAACTAATTGTTATATGTCCTTTTAATTCTCAGTTTACAGGTTTTTAAATCTATTTCTTTTTTGTCAGAAAATGCAATAAAGCAACTTCATCATAACTTATAGTAATTGGTAGGTTGCAACTAATATTCGCTTATTAAAAAAAATGGCGATGACACAAACTCATATCAGTGAAATTAGTCTTATCGCTGAATTTTTTTCAAAATTAAAAAAAATATATAAGTTTCAGCCACTCATCAAGTTTTCTCGTGGCCGGCGCTACAGTTGCTGCAAATGGTGGAAAGGTAAGGAAAGCAAAAAAAATATTATAGCAACCACATTAACTATGATAAAAATGAAGAATTTCTTTTCGTTATTGGTTCTCGTTGGATAGCGCTCATAAACCAAAGAAGAAAAAGTCAACCATATATTTGGGGATCATGTGATATAACGCTTGGCTTGCAATTTTTAACTACCACTTAATTTTCCACGGGCATCCGTGGAGAGTTTTAGTTGATTACAGTGTTTCCCTAAAAAACAAAATAAAAAGTAACGGAGGAGTAGTTTAAGCAGCAAAGAACGGTTCTTTTTTAGCAAACTCATTAACCGCCAATAAGTAATCATAAGCCTCATAAGTAATCGATAAATTTGGTTTGGTGATGGTCTTAAATTTTCATTTTTTAAGCAAATACGAAACATTCTACCTTATCTCTGGGAGTCATCTCAGCACCGTCTATGAAGAGAAAGATTCCAAATCTGGTGATGGTGCATCAGGTGTTGGCTCCTCTTCATTTCGATTTTAGCGTGTCTGCGAAGCGTACAAGTCGTGTGCAGACACAAATTGATCGACTGAAGGCTGCTGAGTTCTTTTTTCCTCGCTCTCTGGGTAGATTTCTGGCCACTGTTGAAAGGTAAATATAGTCAAAGTAAGTATAATGTTTTTATATTTATGTGCGTTTGTCAGCGCTTGTGGCTGTTGTTATCAGTTGTGAAGCGTCTATTGCTGGTTGTTTAGATCAAATTGTGAGTGTGTCCTGTTTCGTGAAGGAGATGGAAGGAATAAAGGTACATTGAACCTTTTTCCAGGCAAATCTTTGCGCAAAAATCTGAGCTGAGCTGGCTTACGAGTTTTACAGCGACATTTACGCTGATCATGTGGACGCAGTGTCGTTTAAAACACCACAACGGCTTGGTGTAGCTGGTGTGAAGGCGGAAGTTTGGGTGCTCTCACTGCTTTTTAGTATACTCTTATTGCTCGGAAGTCAGGCATATAGCGTATTTTTCCCGCAATTTTAGCTGTTTATTGGCTCTCAATTCATGTTTTTTCTGTGTTTTGCAGATGAGAAGGTGCCCAAGCATAACATTTTTGCTTTGCGCTTGGCTGTCGTTGATAAGATGCGTTCGCTTGGTTTCACTAAGCTGGCAAAAGAGCAGTTAGGTTATGTAGTATCTGAGGACGAATTCGCTGAGTGTGAAGAAAATGAATCTTTGGCTGAGATCTGGGAATATAATGTTTTTAATGCGTGGGTATTAGCGTGTAGGAAGGTGCAGCTTTTTGTTAACTGGAGTTTTCGGATGCAATTTCAACATCTATTGGCAGTGTTATGTGGAAATGCGGGGCGGGTGTGTGTGTGTGTTACAAACATTCCCACATTGCTAAGACCTCTGCTCCTACGGGCAGTGCATCGGTATTTTTGTCAACAATGAGTTTCGATGTCGTTGTAAACCAATTGTGGACCTTCTTGAGGGAGTATTTTCTATTTTGGTCACAAATATTCAGTATTTTCAGTGAAATTTCGATCATTTTGAGGGTTTTCTTAAAATTTTTTCAAGTAGGGTGAAGCTGAGGGGTATGTGGCTTGTTCAAGTTGAACAAGAAGTCGTGCTTTTCAGAGTAGGGTTGGTGGGTGTACTGTGGGTGGGCGTTGCGCCGATGAGAATTGAATAGTGTCTGTGCAATTGTTATCATCTTGCAGTGTAATTTCAATATAGGTGAGTATTTCAATAACATATTTTACTCTGTGTATTATATATATATATATATATATATATACACACATATATACATATATATATATATATATATATATATATATATATATATATATATATATATACCTATATATATATATATATATATATATATATATAAATATTAATAATTTATAATAATTATACTCTTGAAGATCTTTTGTTGGTTTCGCGGTTATAAAATGACATGTTTGAGAAATATAGAGACTTTTAGCAAAAAAAATTCTTTTCATTTTTGAGCATTATTTCTACTTTGCCGGCCAAATGAATGTTTTATTCTGGTTCTAAGAACTATAGACACTTCTCCTAGTTAGCGATAACTGTTGTGTGTGATAGAAGTGGTTAGAGAGGTTATTTGGTACTGAATTCCAGTTTTGGTTTTGTCGCATTTTGGTCTTTTTTGTACATCGAGTCAGGTTGGATAAACATGTAAGTTTCTCTGTTTTTATTCAATTTTGAGCAAATTCTTAGGCTTGACAACTCTTTAGACATCTGTGTCGAACACCATTGCTTTGGCATCAGTTATTTTGACGTTTTGTGATTGATTCTTTTGCGCGTTTCTGAAAACTGGAAAGATTTGAAAGTTCAGGGTGCTTGCCGTCACCACATTTTTGAATTGCTTCAATTGGGCTCAACATTTGCAGATCGCTTCAACGGCTCAAAAAATCTAGAGCTCAAAAACTTAGCTGGAAAGAAGCATATCTCAAAAAATTTGACTATTTTGCTGATCTGAACCTGGCTAATTATGAATCGTGGAATTTGGAATTTAATTTGTCGTCACTATTCATATAATATTAGAGCTGAATGGTTAAAAGGTTCTGTCTATGTCCGGTACTAGCTTGTAATGCTAATTTTAGGGTTTGGAACTATGAATCGGGTCGACAGATTAATTTTATTGTCCAGAAAGCTAAACTTCAGGGATGATTTTTTCACTAATCAAGTTTTCTGAAGACATTTGCTGGTCTAGTGATGCTCTACTGGCCTAAATCTGGTGCCATTGGCTAAAACTCATTTTAACAATTATACTGGTTTTTTTCAGCTGTCTACTTTTGGACATTTTTTTTCAACTTGTAGCACAGTAGGGGGCTGGGAGTGCACATTCTGAGAACCATATTTGGAGGGATTGATGGTATGGTTAATTGCTGCTAGAAATTCAAATTGTTGAGTTTGGATTGAAATATTTAAAATTTTGCTGTAATAATTGTTGCGATTTCTGATCTTATTTGGGCTTGAGTCATCATAACTTGTAGTAGTAAATGATCTAGGGCAGTAAAATGGGTTATTTGAAGGACTTTTGTTGAACTTTTTGGTGGAATTCGAGGGGATTCGAAAAAAGTTAAATTTCAGGGAGCACGCCATCACTCAATTTTAGAAGGCTTGAAATCACTGCAAATTTAATAGACCAGCTTGTCTGCTTAGAAATCTCTGCAGCGCGAACTGTTAGAGTAATTGGAACACCATTAGCAGAGCTCGGGTTGATTTTTTGGTCAATAGTAGCAATCAGTCTGACTTTAGGGTGTTCGGTATGGCCAACTTTGCGCTAAGTTTTCGGTACATATATATGACTGAAAGGGGGCGGCGTTTGTAGCTCCGATTGCTATTATTGAACAAGTTTTTTTTCACACTAAGTTTGGGTCAATGGTTCGTGAGATAGATTAAAAAACTGAATTTTTAGGTCAATTATTCGGATCCTTATCATTTTTTGGGCTTTAAAGACACACTCCTTGGGCTCGTTGGGCTTTTGGGGCATTTAGTGAGCACTTCTGGTCTGTACTGATTCTACGTTTGCTAATGGATATTAGTGGTTATGGGTGGAGGTCAAAGAATTGGCATATTAGCCCAAAAACTATCTTAAAATCCAATTTTTTCAGCCACTGATTAGTTTTGGAAGACTTAAGTGCCTAATTTCATTACCTCGGACAATTTTTCTCAGCTCATAGAGGTTTGCTGGAACTGATTATTAGATGGGCTTCTCACAGAGACTTTCTTGGTTAATTACGTTAAACACATAACGGTTGAAATGGGGGTCAAAATAAGTTAAAAACAAGACAATATTTGGGGGTAATTGAATATGTTGTAATGTGGGATTTCAGGGTACCATTATTTAACTTGTCTGGCTACGCCTTTTGCTATTGCAAAGTACGCTGATACGCAGTGTGCAAAAAGAGCGCCGAGGATATAAGATATCTGATGGGAAATGAGATATAATGCGCTGAACTCCTTAAAAAAATTATTTGAACTTTGATGTGATGGTCCTTGAGTTAAATGTTTTGTTTGAGATCCAGTAACTGGTCTGTTTGATGAACTGCAGGGCTTTTTCCTTAAATATTTTGCTAGACTTCCTCTGACTTGGTCCAATTTCGTCTCTCTACTTGGTGTTTTTCTTTGGTTTGCCCATAGTTTTGATGACTTCATTGCCTCTCGTTTTCCATCTTGTCAAAATCTAGCACTTACACTTTGCAGTATTCGGCTGACTGAGCGTCTAATTATGTCAGTTGCGTAAGGGTTTGATCGTTTTCTTCATGCACTTGACTCTTATTTCATGCACTTTAAGCACTCAACTCATACTGAGTTTTTAATTTCACTGATTTCATACTGTTGTTCACGTGTTTTTGGTGGCAATTCAATATCACACGGTGCTCCTGCTAATGGTTGAAGCTGTTCTTTGTCTGATGAAGTGGACGATACCAGTTGTACACCAAACTAAAGTTGGTTTTGTCGAATTTCATGAGCAATCAGACACTAAAACTCTAGACACTTTTCCTAATTAACGATAACGCTTGTGTGTACATCCAGACAGGTTGGGAAAATATGTAAATTTTTCTAGTTTTACTCAAACTGAGCAAGTTTTTGGGTCTTGAACCACTCGGTAGACATCTGCGGATAACAACTTTGCTACAAAATGAGGTTTTTTTACGCTTTGTGATCATTTTTATGCGGGTTTCTTCAGAGTGGAAAGATTTGAAAATTCATGGGGCTCGCCGTCACCGCAGTTTTAAACTTCTCTGATCGGGCTCAAGTTATTCAGATCGCTTCAGTGGCTCAAAAACATGCTGCGTTTAAAATTGGCTTGAAAGAAGCAATTTTGACAGAATTATGACTATTTTGCTGATTTGAACCTGGCTATTTTTGAATAGTCAAAATTGGAGGTGAACATGTCACTGTTATTGTAATATAGTGCTGAATGGTTAAGATGGTGCTCTCTAGGTATTGTACTACTGTGTATTGCTGAATTTTGGGTTTGGAACATGTGCTGGTCTTGTGAAGCTATAAGGGCCTAAATCAGGTGCTTTTGGCTAGAACTCATTTTAGCAATTATACTGGCTTTTTGGAAACTTGGTGTGAAATTTCGAAATGTGTCGCAAATCTTTAATTGCTCTCATCAAGCTTAAAAATGGCCGATCTCTTTTTTGGCTTGAAAAACCCACAGCAAGAAAAAATGAGAAGATTCAATTTTTACTTTTCGAGTTATTTTGATTTCTCTGCAGTGAATCTGGGTTTTATTGGAACGTTTACGGTAGGGCGAAAGATATTGGGAAACTGACCATGTTAAACTTAGGTACCATGGTTCAAATGGCGATGGTTGAACTGATCACATGTAGGACTAACTGATTGGATAAAATATTGCGCATATTTGGTTTCTGAGATGCTTTTTTGATCACATTTTTTCATATATTTCACAATATGTAGCTATCATTTTAAATATAAGATATGAATTATTAAACATTAAGCTATTATATGTATCTATCAGAAAAAGCAATTTTTGGAGTTTGAAAATATTTATCTTTTTTTTTACCATTTTCCTGGAAAACATGCGGGATTTTCCCTTTTGGTTTGCCATTTTTGAAAAATATGATGTCCTAGCTTGCAGATAGGTCTCTTTTGGTAATAATTCTGACTCATATTTGTGACCATTTTATTATTGGCAGCTATTAGTGCAGGTTGGTGCATGGAGAAGTCAGGATATTGAGGATAATTATTAGCTGATATTCATCAACTATGTGCATTATATTGTCTCAAAATTGGACGCTTGGGTAGACTTCACTGTTTTGCTATTACTTCAATATTTTAATGTATAATTTTAGTATTTTTGATGAAGAGCATACGGATGTTTTAAGCTACCAGTTTTACGGTTTGGAACATTATACATGGTTTTATGAAATTTGCTGTAAAAACTCGAAAAGTGTCGAAAATCAGGGCACTCGCCGTCACTAGATTTTTAATTGCTCTGAGCAAGCTCAAAATTAGCCAATCGCTTTGTTAGCTTGAAAACCCCGCTGTTAGCTTGAAAGAAATGGGACGTTTCAATTGTTTTTCTTCGATTTATTTTATTTTCTCTGCAGTGTATCTGGCTTTTATTGGAAAGGCTACGGTAGGGAGTAAGTTACTGGTTAACTGACTATGTTAAACTTAGGCCTCACGGGTCAAATATCTATGCTTGAGCTGCTCACATGTATGGATAAATGAATAGATAATTATTTAGCGCATACTCGGTTTCTGAGATGCTTTTCTGATCACCTTTTTTTATGTATTTCACAAAAACTTTTGTGAGTTTCAGCTTTTGGACATTCTTTTTTTCAGCTTGTATCCGCACTAGGGGGCTGGGAGTGCACAATCTGAGAACCATATACGTGAGGGGATTTATGCTAAGGTTCACGACAGTAAGAAATCAAAATTGTTGATTATATAGGGGATTAATTAAACTTTGCTGTAATAATTGTTGCAACTATGGATCTGATTTGGGCTTAAGTCATCATGACTAGTAGAAGAAAACAGTTTAGGGCAAAAAAATAAGTCAATTGAAAACTTTTTGTTGACGTTTTTGGGGGAACACAAGCGGATTCGAAAAAAGTTAAATTTCAGGGAGCCCGCCGTCACTCAATCTTTGAAGGGCTTGAAATCGCTTTAAATTTTGTAGACAGACTTGTCTCCTTAAAAAACTCTGCAGCTCGAACATTTAGAGTAATCAGAACATTTTTGGCGGTTTATGGCTGTTTCTGTGATCTGAAGTTAGAGTTGTTGGGTATGATCAACGTTGGGCCAAGTTTTTGGTTCATAGATCTGGCTGAAATGGGGCAAGAATTTTAGCTGGGATCGCTACTAATGAACAAGAGTTTTTTAAACACAGATAATCTAGGTTTGATTGTGTAGTTTTTGAGGTAGAACAAAAAAATTAATTTTGAGGTCTATTTCTTTCCAATTTTCGCCGAGTTTTGGGTTTTAAAGCCAAATTCCTTGGACTTGTTGGGCTTTTGGGGCAAACAGTGGATACTGCTGGACTGTACTGTTTCTCTATTTGATAATAGATATAAATGGTTATGGGTGGAGGTCAAAGAATTGGCATATTAGCCCAAAATCTATATTTTAAAAGCAAATTTATTACAGCCACTGGCGAGTTTTGCAAGGCTTAAATACTTAATTTCTTTACTTAGGACATTTTTTCTCAGCTCAGAGAGATTTGCTGGAACTGATTCTTTTGTTGACTTGTCACAGAGTCTGTCTTTGTTAATTATGTTGAACACATAGCCATGGAAATGGCGTTCTAAAAAAGTTTTAAATGAGACAATATTGGGGGGTAGTTGTAGTTGTTCTAATCTGGGATTTCAGGTTACCAAAATTTAACCTGTCTGGCTATACATTTTGCCATTGCATAGTACGCTGAAAGATGTCTGATAGGGAAATGAGATATGTTGCAATAAATTCATTAATAAAATTATTTTAGTTTTGATGTAACGGTTGAATGTTTTGTTTGAAATCCAGTTATTGGTCTGTTTAATGAATTGCTGGGCTTTTTCCCTAAATATTTTGCAATACATGCTCTGACTTTGTCTATTTTCTTGTCTCTACGTGATTTTTTTTGGGTTATTGATCGTGCTGGTGCCTTCAATGATTCTCATTGTTCTTCTTTTTCCGTTCTACCTCTTACATTTCGCCGTATTGGGCTGCCTGAAAGTCTAATTATGTCAATTACTTAAGAGTTTGGTCATCTGTCATCTTCCTCATGCACTAAACTCTTATTTTATGCACTTTATCCACTAAAACCTTTTTTATTTTCACTCAACTTAAGCTCTTGTTCACGTTATTCTGGTGGCAAATCAAAATCGGACTGTGTTCTTGCTAGTGGTTGAAATTGTTTGTTGTCTGATGTAGAAGATGAAACCAGTGATTCACGAAATTCAGGATGGTTTGACGAATTTTATCTGCAATCAAAGGAGTCAACCGGTATTCTAGCTATTCGTTCTTCATCTAGGTTCTCTTTGGCTGGATAGTATTCTAACTGAATCTGGTATCACCGTTTTTGTTTTTTCCTTTGGCGCTTCTTGTTCTCTCATTAATTAAGGAATATTTTTGTCAAAAGAAACTGATTCGATGTGCTGTCGTCTTGATGAGCCATGTTCAATATTTGCATGATTTACTACTTCAAGGTCTTCTGATTTTTCATTTGGCTTGATTGGCTTTAATCTAATACGGTGGACACTTTGTGTATAGTTTTTGTTTACTTCTCTAATGATGTAATATGAATCAGTAAGGACGTTTTCCACTTTGTTTAGTGGTAGCCATTTCTGAACTTGGGAAGCAATTACTATCAATTAGTCTAGAAGCTTACCGTTCAATAGAAAAAAGGAAGATTTCTCTGGAATGCACTTTGCTGATGCTTTATGGTCATAATACTTTTTGTACTTCAAACACACTGTTGTTTTTTTTGTTTTCCACGCATTTTTGCATCATGGCGTCTTGAGGTTCATTTACAAAGTCAGACTTTACTGCAAATGTCTTCCTTATTTTTTAGCGAATCTAATATCAAGGGGTTTTTATTGGTTCTCTCCCAAGGATTAAAGTAGAGGGGCAACAATTGATCCCTGAATGCTCTGAATAATTATGGATAAATGTAGCTAAGGACACATATTAGTGCCAATTTTTCCATTGTTCCCCAATATTGATTTTCAGAACCCGTTTCAAATATACATGAGATCTTTTTACTGCTCCGATGATTTGAGCGTAACTTTACATCTAATAGGCTGCGAATTCAGACATTACCTTTCATGTAAATTATTTAAAACGAACGTAAATAAGTTGTGTGGACTTCGGGGGCCTACTTAATCGATCGGGAACATATCTCTTGGATGTCATTGTAAGAAACTAACGGGTTACAGATCTGGTTCTTTGGAACTTTGCTCAATGGAAGTCATTTGGCGCAGGGCTTTTGAGATGTCCTGTAAAATTGCCGCTTTTGAAATGCTCTTGAATTGTTGCTTTATTGCCTGAATGTCCTAATGTGTGAAATTTTTGAGCCTTTAAATAGTCTTTTTCCACAAATGCTATGGTACACAATATTGTTTATAATGTACTCCTCCTGTATCATCAAAAAATTCCGTTATATCATATTTTTTTCATGAAATTTTATGTTCAATGCTTGTGGTACTTTTTCTAATTTGTTGAAGCGTACTTTAAGTGTGCTAAGTGCATATTTTGCTAAATCTAGCCTGTTACGGCTCTAATATCTGCATCATTTTGCTGATCTTCTTCTAGAATAAAACTGATTAATTTTTGGTGAGGTCCGGATGATATTCCGGTGGGGTCCGGAAAATCATCTAATATACTCTGATATAGAATTGAATTGATTTGTTGCTTTTTTGAGTTTAAAAGTCCTTGAAATTTTTTTATAGGTAGGTTACTTTGGCGTTTTTGTATCCATCATACAGTTCACGAAATTTAAGAGCATTTATTGCGCCTCCATTTAATTGACCATCATTGATTTCAGTGTTTATTATCAGTGAGTATAATTACTTTCTTATTTGATCCGCAGATGTAATTTGAAAATTAGTACAGCGTATGGTACAAAGCAAAGAATTTTTTGTAACAGAGAACTTTAATTGCTTTGCATTAAACAAGTGCGATCCAAACGATACAGGGGCGTATGTTTTCCATTCTTTTTTTCTGTTTCCTTCACATTGTCTTCGACCATAAGTACTAAACCTGCACCGTGCTAACTAGCGCAACAAAAAAACTACATAATGTAAACCGGGTTTTGCTAGTCGCAATAATACGATTGTTGTCTTCAAAAGCATATAAAATGACGATACCGTTTCAACTAAATTAAAGATGTAATTATGGAAGAATTGCGTGAAGCCTATTAATCGCTTTTTTTGCTTTGTTGTCTTTGGCATTTTGAAGTTATCAAGAGTTTCAGTTATTTTTGTCTTTTCTGGAGATATTCTTTCTGCACTGATGTTATCTCCAAAAAATTTCATTGTATTTGTTGCTATTTCATATTTGTCGGTTGACAATTGCAATCCTGATTGACGTATACAGATAAATATTTCTCGTAAAGATAATACCAATTGTACAATATTTGTTTCTGCATTACCAATATCATTCATGGATTGGGTACAATTTCTTGAGGCCAGGCACGGATCCAAAAAATGTCCAAGAGGAGAGAAATCCAGGTTTTTACTTGCTTAATCCTTGGGCAGGAGATTTCTGAACATAAGTTTTCGAAGCAAAGTTAAATGCTAGCAATTGCACTGATACAGCGTCTGCCCTTTGCACCAAATGATATGCTTGAGAACAATGATATGCTTGAGAAGTTTTTGTTTTTCAACAAGTGGTTTACTCTGCTCAAGTCAATTAATAGTATAAGTCTTCCTGAGTTTTTTCGTTGCGCAAAGAAGGGGTTACTAAATTTCGATTGAGTCAAAGCTGTTATCAACCCGTACTAATTTAATAATGCTAATTCTACCTGCAGTTTGTTTAACAAATGGATAGGTATTAGTGGGCCTTGCTCATACACTGGTATAATTCATTCTGGTGTCAATTTTTTTTTCAAATCTATATTCTATCAAACGTCAAATCTGTGTTTTGCAAGGATATCACTAAATTGAACTAAGAGTTTACCTACTACAATTTTCTGATATTCGTTCAGGGCCACTTTTTCCTAAACGGAATTTGCTAAAAAAAAGTAATGTTGTCCTGATGGTTACCGTTTGGATCTAATTTCTCCATTTTATGCAGTTCTAAGAATTGTTCATTTATTTTCTTCTATAAGGGCGACAAGTTTGTCGGATCAGGGTATAATTTTGGTGTTGGGAACGACAAATTCTGGGTCCGATTTTGATGGCTGCTTATTTCTGTTTCTAAATTACTTTTGATGTTAATAAGTCTCACTCTAAAAAGCACGACTTATCACGTTTGCAATTGCTCCTTTATCAGTTAGTGGGTATGTCTAAATCTTCATTAAAGTTAAGATCAACATAGGATATTGTTCTGAATAATACTGGGCTCAAGCTTAATAATTGCAGAACGTTGCTAACGTCTTTGGTTCGGGCTGGTGTACTTGAGTCGGGAGATGAAAATAATTACACATTTTGCTTTTGTTACTATTTCATTTCCGCTTTCTATGCTTTTGTTATTTTCGGTATAAACAAGCTCTTTCGCTTTATCTAAACTAGGACTAAACGTGCTTCCGTTATAATGATTGACTGAGTGTTATGGCTTTTCATAATTTTCCATTTGGTGTTTAAGATTGCGTGGCTGTAATTGTTTTTTTGTGTTGGTTAAAGAATTAGTTCATACCTCTTGAATTTTCGTGATGAACTGCGCCTGCATTACTGAATTCTTTTGCATACCAAATTGGTGTTGTGCTAACAGTGGGCTACCATAGACTACTCCCTGTGGAATGCCGATTTTTGTTTTGTTGGCAAGCAAAAAATGGGTCTATTAACATAAGCTGGAAGAACAGAGGGTGGAATATCAGAAGGTTAATTGGAATAAATTTGAATCTGTGTTTGCTGGTTTTGATAGAATGGTGTAGAAGCATTAAATTGGCGTCCAAACTTTCGATAATTATTAGAACGCGTTTTGTACTATGACTAATAATTTGACTGATATTGGCGGTAATTAGGCTAATAATTTTGATATTTGTGGCGATCACTTGGTCTATAGCTTTGTCTATAGACTTGTTGATGTTAATATGTTGAAATTAAAATAGTTTTAAGGGCCTTGTTTTGTTTGCTCAGTTTTAAACGCTAATTTGATATTTTTAAAATGTTTTTTAATTCTTAGATATAACAGTTATTTCTTTCGACATTTTTGTGCTGGGTTTTGTTATTTCTTTAAATCCGTCATCATAGTTCTCATCTCTGTTACAAATTTACCTTATTGCAATTTCTTGGCTGGCTAAGATGCATAATTAATCTCTTGTTTCAATTCCTTTTTTTATAGCTTGGGCTTAAACCAATTTAGCATAGACATTATGGATAAGCGCTTTATTTGCTCGCTTTTACAATTTTCTGACATTTCAAGGGCAGAGTTTCTTTCCTCTGTTTCTAGAGCAAGTGTGCGAGTTTTAACGTCACCTGCTTGTCCTGGTACTACTTCAACTACGGGCGTTGGGTATGCTTTATTAGCTTCGGTTCTAAACTGAACTAAGAAATTTTTCACTGTATCTGACTGGATTGACGTTTTGGTTCTCTAACTTTATTGATCTGATCTCTCTCAAATCGTCTGGCATGCGTCTATTTCTCAGTGCTGTTATATTGTCCTTAAAACTAATCTGGCGTCCTCTGGCGGGGTTGAAAATTATCTTATAAAGCGCCTCCTTTTTTTGAAATTGGACAAATATCGGTTGTTCCGCTGCTGCTATTCCTGCAATTCCGATTGCTCCCGTTATTAATTGTTCTAACTCGTTAACATTACCAGTTTCTGGTCCAGAGAAAGGCGTGATGGTGATTTATGCTCGTGTCTTTTTTTGTTTTTACCCATTTGGATTTCACACTTTTTATTCAATTAATGTTATTTTATTCTAAACTACTAAATAGCACGTTAAAATTATTTTAATGGGGAGAGAATTTGGTTAGCGCAGATAAACGAAAAGAAATTGACAAGCTTTTATCTGAATAAAGAGCAGCACCTTAGGTTAGATGGAAGATTACTGAAACCAATTGCTCGAATAATAATAAAGATCGGCTTCTTATAAATCTAGTGTCTAAAGCTCCAGTCGAATCGTCAGATTGTATAACGTTGAGGCCGTAAGGGCTTCCGAAGTGTCACCAATAATTATTACCCTCTAATCTAGAAAAACTTATGGGGACAAAGATTCAAGGATCTTGTAGAAACTGCACTCAGACATGCAACAGTATTATGTCCCAGCCCGCAGTTTGATTCATTAACATCCGGAACTGATTCATTGAAATAAAGTACCCTTTTTTAATCAATCATCAAACTATGGATTCAGCAGTTTGGCTTATTGTGAGGTTATCTGGTAATCATTGATGATGTTTTCAAGGTAAATATTAGTGGTAGATACAAGTTTTTCACTGATAAGACCAATTCTTCGCAATTTTCTATTTAAATTTTTTGCTATCCAATAAATTACAACATGTTTATCTTCGTTATTTAGAAGATAAATTACATTAGATTTTTGAATTGAAAAAGAGACCACGGTTACTACCTGAGCTTGCGTTCTAGTGTTCTCTTGTGCGTCATTCAATCTAAATTGGGGGAAGCACTGCAGTTATTAATTGCGGGAAGAATGTCTCTTCATAATTTGACATAAACAAAGCCAAAAAAGTAAAATTGAAAAAATTTTTACAATATCCGCGTCTGTTAATATTCTGTGTCGTTTTTGTTTGTTGAAGCAGCTCTGGTTGTGTTTCGTCCAGTTATATTCCACTCGAATATTTTTTTATTTTAGTTGCATATAGAACCCAGACATAAACACAGTTTTCAAACATTCATGCCTCTGTTAAGTTTTTTTGCGTTGCCCTTTTGCTTGCAATTGATGTGCTGGATGTTGCTTGACATTTCTTTAGATAATCAAGTGAAATTCAAGGAAAATTCAAGGAAATGTCAAATGATGGAAGAAAACTTCAAATTTGACAAATAATGAATCTGAATATCAATTACTCGGAAACTTGGAAACAGTTAATAACTTTTTTCACTATGCTACTCACTAACTTTGAGAGTCATTAGTTTGGTGTCTTGGATGTCAGTATTCGGTGTAAAAAACAAGAATTGTCCACATTTTCCAAGTAATTAGTATGGTTGTTTCATAGTGAGAATTTGGCTGATATAATTTGAATACATTTAGCTAGTATTAGCATTTTATTGAGCGATTCTAGTAGGGCATTTACGAATTTTTGTACGTCCTTTGATGTTAGTTAAATACATATACGTTTTCTTTCCAGTTACATATACGTTATCTAGTTTTTGACTTCCAGTTTTTGACTTGCTTAATCCAGTTTTTGACTCCAGTTTTTGACTCGCTTAATCCTTGGGCAGGAGATTTCTACGCATAAGTTTTCGAAGCAAAGTTAAATGCTAGCAATTGCACTGATACAGCGTCCGCCCTTTGCACCAAATGATATGCTTGAGAACAATGATATGCTTGTGAAGTTTTTGTTTTTCAACAAGTGGTTTACTCTCCTCAAGTCAATTAATAGTATAAGTCTTCCTGAGTTTTTTCGTTGCGCAAAGAAGGGGTTACTAAATTTCGATTGAGTCAAAGCTGTTATCAACCCGTACTAATTTCTTAATGCTAATTCTACCAGCATTTTGTTTCTCAAATGAATAGGCATTAGTGGCCCTTGCTCATGCACCGGTATAATTCTTTCTTTTGTCAATTTTTTTCAAATCTTTATTCTATCAAACGTCAAATCTGTGTTTTGCAAAGATATCACTAAATTGAACTAAGAGTTTGCCTACTACAACTTTCTGATATTCGTTCAGGGCCCAAACGGAACTTGCTAAAAAAGTAATGTTGTCCTGATGGTTACCTTTTGGATCTAATTTCTCCATTTTTGCAGTTCTAAGAATTGTTTAATTATTTTCTTCTATAAAAGCGACAAGTTTGTCCGATCAGAGTATGTTTCTGGTGTTGGGAACGACAAACTCTGGGTCCAATTTTAATGTCTGTTTATTTTATTTTATGGTACTTGTGACTTGAATTAACTGATTTATTCTGTTAAGTAATTTTTACTCGTTTTTTCAACATTTATCATCTGAGGATTAACTTTTAGTATTTATTCAGACTGATCAGACGCTAGGAATGAGATTTTGGCTAATTCATTGCCTTTATTAACGTTTACTGGGTGGTCAGTGATGTTGAGGACATAGACAGCAACTTTACTTAGAGAGGACGTAAATGTTACTTCACTATCTTTTTCAAAGATTTCGTATTAAAATTTTTATTCCGCAAAAGTCAGCAAAAGCTGTTGTTTATTTGAAGCTTGCATTTTAGAGTTGGATGTTGATTTGGCGGTAGTAATTGCTATTTCTTGGTATAGACTCCGAACTTTTTTCGCTTAACTACCCTTCTGGCTTGATTTCTTTTATTTGCAGAGAATCGTCAGGAATTTTAATTTAGCTTTGTTCTCGGTAGATGCTAAATTATTGTTTAACAGAGAATGGGTTCCCTAATACTACAGAAATTTTGAAAATTGAAATAAAAAGTTTTTAATTGAGTGTTTATGTGCCCATTTAAAGGTAACTTTAATTGCTCTATCAATTTTAACTATTTCTCCGTTTGCCATTTAAAATTTATCTAAATCAGGTATGTCTATTTCTGTTTCTAAATTACTTTTGATGTTAATAAGTCTCACTGTAAAAGGCACGACTTACCACGTTTGCAATTGCTTCTGTATCAGTTTGTGGGTATGTCTAAATCTTAATTAAATTTAAAATCAACATAGGATATTGTTCTGAATAATCGTGGGCTCAAGCTTAATAATTGCAGACCATTTGCTAACGTCTTTGGTTCGGGCTGGTGTTTTTGTGTCGGGAATTGGAAATAATTACACAATTTGTTTTTGTTGCTACCATAGACTAACAGTGGGCTACCATAGACTACTCCCTGTGGAAGTAGATTTGCCGATTTTTGTTTTGTTGGCAAGCAAAAAATGGGTCTATTAACATAAGCTGGAAGAACAGATGGTGGAAAATCAGAAGGTTAATTGGAATAAATTTGAATCTGTGTTTGCTGGTTTTGATAGAATGGTGTAGAAGCATTAAATTGGCGTCCAAACTTTCGATAATTATTAGAACGCGTTTTGTACTATGACTAATAATTTGACTGATATTGGCGGTAATTAAGCTAATAATTTTGATATTTGTGGCGATCACTTGGTCTATAGCTTTGTCTATAGACTTGTTGATGTTAATATGTTGTAAGTAAAATAGTTTTAAGGGCCTTGTTTTGTTTGCTCAGTTTTAAACGCTAATTTGATATTTTCAAAATGTTTTTCTAATTTTTAGATATAACAATTATTTTGTGAGTTTTTGTGAGATTTTGGCTGATATAGTTTGAAAACAATTAGCTAGTATTAACATTTCTTTGAGCGATTCAATAGCCAAAGTATATTAATAGGTTTTGACTTCTATATTTAAGTTCTGTCAGTGTTTGTTATAACTTAAAGTTTGGACTAAGTTTTCCAGTTTCAAAGGGAGAATAAGAAGTTCTAATATTTTTATCAAAACCTGCAGTCAACTGACTATCAGGCTGGTTGTCCAGTGATTTCGTAATCAGAGATTCCACATCGTTGTACATCGTTTTGTATTGGTCCATGGCAAATTTTTGCTGATCTTCAAGTAGGGCATTTTTGAATTTTTGTACGTCTTTTGATGTTAGTTAAATACTTATAGGTTTTCCGAATTAGCACCTGTTTTCTCAGAATAATTACTTCACCAAGTACATAAGTTCTATATGTCTTAATGATGTTTTTTACCAATTATATTAATTCATCTTGCTCGAACTAAAAAGGTTAATATTGATGCTCTTCGGTACGCATATATTTATCAGTAATCTGTCACTCTGCGGGTGTTTTAGTTAAACATACACAAAAAATAGCATGATGGTCTAGATGAAAATACGAACTAAATATGGCCTTAAAACTATCTGAATAAGAACTAAATTAAAAGACTTTTTATGGATATTTGAGGGAAAACAATCACGTATCTATGAGGCACGAAATAGGGGCATGGCACTGAGAATACTTCGATCTTTTCCGTTTGTTTCCCCCAGTACATAATGCGACCACAGTTACAGAGCACGTGCTATTACATAGTAAATCATTATGTAAAATTATGGCACCTGCGTCTGGGGGCTCAAATAATATGCGCTCACTAAGCTGGGGGGAGGGGGCACAAACAGAAAAGATCCTAACACTTAAACAGCTTCAGTAGGCCGATCTCTGCAAAAATTAACCAAGAGCGATGTCTGTATAACATCAGTGATCAAACGAAAATGTAATCTAACACTACCAAACGACGCGCCCACCTGGTCTTCTGTTTGACCAAGGGTGCTCATCAGATATTCTTTTTTCTTAAACGACCCCAACTTTTACTGAAAAATTGAAAAGAAAGCTAATTCAACTCATATTCCTCTCCTCACTGGAGAAGACAGCTAAATATTTTATCACGTTCAATTTATTATATATGAAAAGCCTAACAAATTCCCCTCTTTGCAGGAAGATGTAAGCTCATTTGCTTTGTTTGGGGGGTTGATGAAATAAGAAGAGTGACAGTCACTGAGTGATTTACTTGTTCAATTTGCCAGTCGCCTCTTTGTGAACTTTCTGGGTGATTGGCAGTCATCGTGAGTCAGTAGGTTGAGCTCTTCAATGTTACCTGGTCTATAGTTGTCCCATAGATGGCAATAGAAGAAGCAAAATGTCGAGTTTTTTGCTCAAATGAGCCGCAAATACACAGGGCTGATGCACACTGACTCAGTGTCAATTTGACTTCTGCGAAAACTGCATTTTCTGTTGGCTATGTAAGGATTTCAAAAAGATCAGGGGGCTGTTGCTCTGGCAGTCTGGCGTTGTATTTTTGAACATTCTCAGGACAGCAAAAAAATCAGGTGAGGAGCCTCTTCTCAGCCTCAGCTCATTGATGAAAGCAGTGACTGAGTGAGTACTATATCCTAGAGCAAGATAGTTGCCCGTGACTTCTTCAAATCTTCTCAGACAGCTTTCGAGGAGATGCCCTGTCAATCGCGCGTGATCAAGTGCGTTGAAGTGAGCTTCAGCCACTATATCCCGTTGACTCTATTTTTATTTTGTCAGAAATTTTGCGCTAATGCTCTGGAACAGGTTGTTTGATGGGGCGATTCTAAGCAAAACTTCACAGGCAGACATTGGTGGAGACATGCAGTACTCGAAAAATGATCTTAAAATGCGCTTCTTTCGCACTTGCAACTTTTTCAAGTGAGAACCTGCCCTAATTGGGGAAGCATATATGAGTTCCGGTCGGTTAACAGTTTTGAAAAGGAGCGTCTGAGTCTTAAGTGTTAGATCCCATCGCTTCTAACATTTCCGCTGGATCAAGTTCCAACTTTTTTGTCCTTTACTGATAGCATTGTCGAGATGATTCTTGTATGTCAGTTTCCTGTCGATGATTATTCCTACTGACTTGGTGAATTCTTTTGCTTTGAATAGCATACCGTTAAGATTGATTGTAGATGGTATAGGTACATCTGTGTGGAAGGACATTATTTTCTGTTTTTGATCCGTTCACTTTCATCTTCCAGCTGAAGCACCAACTTTTTATCCTAGAACACAGACTTCCGGAGTGGTCTGACAGTTTAGCTGGCAAATCCGGATAAACCAGTACGGATGTACTTTCTGCATATTTGAACACTTTGTGCGGGCTGATCACGAAATCGTTGATAAACAATTTGAATAGGATCGGCGACAAAACGCTTCCCTGAGGCGGACCGATTTAGATATCGAATTCCTCAGAGCAAAAGGAGTCAATCTGAATGTAAGATTTTTTGTTTTGTAAGAGAGTTTCTATGAGCTTCAAAATATTACCACTGACTCTATAGCCTTTAGGTTTATAGAGCGGACCCTTGGTTAAAACACTATTAAGCGCATTTATCTTAAGTCGATATTTACTAGGGCGCTAGAGTGGCTATTTTTCAGCTTCTCCGCTTCAAGGCGTAGTCGGTACAGCGAATGAACTGTGCCTCTGCGAGATCTAAAACCTTCCTGGTGTTCTTCAAAAAAATTATATCTTTCGATGTGTCGTCATATTCTGTGCTCGATCATTTGCTCAAAAACCTTTCCAATGTGGGAAGCGATCGATAGAGGTCGACTACTGGAGGGGACATCTTAAAAATTTCATTAAGCTGTTTTATTGAATATCACTCTAGAGGTGTTCCAGGGCCAGATACTTCTCTAGACGCACATATTGAAGAGTCTTATTAGGACTTCTATAAATCTGGCGCCGACTTTCTGCTGCATTTTAGGATGTATCTGATCATTGTCGAAAGAAGAGAAGCGAGAGCGATTTTTTAAAGCGGATATGTTCACGTTCGGAGAAGTCTTTGGAGAGGTGATCGTTGTCCGTCCATGTATTTGTTTAAGGCCACTTTGCAGTGATCACTCAGTCCGCTTATATTCAGTTCCAGAAATTTACATCCATTACCAACCAGTCATTTCCGATATGGAGTCGATTCATCATTTTTTGGATATGGTTTGGCAAGGGTTGTTCCTCGCGATGAATATAAATTTGATATAAATTTCAGGTAAGAGGGGCACTCAGTCGCATCAGCTTCGTGCTTACAGTTGCAGTTAGCACAATTAGAACAATCGATGCAGTTAGCACAATTAGCACAATCGGCAGCATCCTGTGAATTTAGGACTCCTTGAATGCTATAGATTCATCTCAGTGCCCCTCAATAATCCTAAAGTTAAACACGTTAAGGACGCAAACTAGTAAGAAAAACGCAAAACTACACATTTATATCTTCAATCACACCATGACATACAACTTTAGCAGTCATAAATCAACCATCAGGAGTTCCATTATGTGAAAAAGAGACAAACGAACCCCAGCTGAAAGCAAGATTCAATTCAAAAAATTGTCCGTTTCAATAAATGCGGTGGCTAAAATTTCAAAACCAAACATTGATGACTACACTACGCCGCAATAAAAGCCCAATGAGAACAGTAATTTTTGAGATTAAGCGATAAAACCCCAAGAAAAGCAACAAAAACAGGCATGACTAAAAATTCAAAAGAAATAGCTCAGTTCACAAAAACCACTGGTACGAACTCAATTAAGTAAGATTAATTTTTACTTGATTAGCAACTGATGACAATTGGCAATAATGAGACTAGACTATAAGACAAAATAAACATTAAAAAGTGAACAAAACACAAGATTTCGCTAGTAATTAGATTAGTTTTTTTCAACGCCATAGAAGGCATTAGCTGTGAATTGAAACAATTACTTCGATTGTGTGTGCTTTATAAGCAACCGATAATTGATTTGGTAAATAATCACGCTGACTTATATTACAACAAAGGGTACGGTAAATACGCAAAATGAGAAAACATATTGCGTAGTTCTGAAGGTATAAATAAGTGGTCGAAACATTTAGATGTTAATTTGATATTTTTACATATCGTCTGTTGAGACTTAGAGTGAATTTTATCAATCACTAATGAGATTAGGAGACAGTACATAAAAAGAATTGGTCAAACCAAAAAAAATCACATATTTAATAAAACATGGAGTGTCGAAGTCTCATAAACCATTAACTGCCTTTTGATGAATTCAAAAATACCACTACAAATAGTAAAACACTTAACTGACGTTTCAAACCATTAATTAAAAAATCAGAAAAAAAAACAGCATTAATAGAAGTCAAATTGCCGGTCGTAGCACTAATTTGGCTTTCAAAAACCTAATACTGGTTCAAATACCGATTTCTCACTCTTGAATTGTAAATTGATAAAGAGTCCCGCTTCAAACCTACTTGTTTTTTCACTCACTTTACCTCTCCAGCGTGATCAAAACTACCACTTTATTTGGACTTCTCATTGACATACGAAGGTAGAAAAGTGTGCAACGTGGATAACTTAATATTATCCCCGGCCAGTGAACATACGTTTACCACCTCATACTCGCGGCACTATTTGAAAGCTTATGTGAAAACGAAATCAGCAGTGACAATACATCTAGGAAGTTTGATACGACGTCGAGATCGAGCCGAAAGTTAACCTGTGCAATCTATAATCCCCAATCGACCTCTAAAAGAATTTCGGATACCCATAAGTGCCACCAATCACAGAAAGTTCTAAAATTGTGTTTGCATGCAAGGTGGGTGCCAGACCTCTACCAAAAAGTGGCATAACGTCGTGCAGACTAGATCAGCAGCAAATGCAATGAAAAATACGGCGTCATTAAGTTTTTATAGGCACAAAAATACTCTTTACATACTCTGAAGCGCAGTTTTTGCATCAAGGTTTGAGGGGTGCTCTTGCGAGATGGCTCTGCGGCGGCAGTAGTGGAAGATGGGACTTTTAACCAGTGTGGGATATCTATCTATTTGGGTATATAGATGTTGACTTGCCGGCCCTTGTCGACCGAGTACCTTTTAAGGGGGTCTTTTCTAAATTGACTGTTTGTGTACACTTTTTTACTTGATTTAAATTCAAATGTTTGTGAACGTAGAACTGGAAAGACTAAGTAGTAGTTAATAATTACCTAGTTTTGGGAAAGGTTGTTAAAGAATTTTATTTTTTTTGTTCTTATGCTGCAACTGAAAAGAGACAAGAGTGCCTTCTGCGGGTGAAGTTTTATAACACCATATAATTTGAACAATCACGTTATGCTTGTCAATATATTGATTTGGAGGTCTTCGTAAAAAGCCGATTTAAGATGTTTCCCCCCTTACCCGTCCCCAGATCCCATCTAGCCCAATTTTAGACACCCGAAAAGTGTTGTTTGGTTTCATATTGAAAGCCTATTGAGCTAGAAAATTAGAAAGCCATATTGAAAGCCATACTGCTTTTTCTAGAAAATAATCGCAGATAAAAGTGAGGGTCTTTTAATGAATTGATCTTTTTGCCTGTTTTTTGTTCATTTGATTGCACTCCGCAAAAGGGGTCAAAATGAGTTTTGTTTTTAAAAAAGTTGCTATAGGTATAATTTTCAGAGATGTCTTGCAATTACGCCGACGGTCTCTCACCGTACGAAAATAAGGGAGAGGTCGGTATGCCGGAGTTTCTGGACGATGCTACAGCAATCGAAGAGAAATCTAAGCAACTTGCTCGTTTCATTCGAAATAGTTCGTGGACGGTATTACATACTGGTGCTGGTATATCAACGGCTTCGGGTATTCCCGACTTTCGTGGACCTAATGGTGTGTGGACTTTGGAAAAAATGGGGAAAAAACCAACCATTAATGTTTCATTTGACACCGCCCGGCCAACCTATACTCACAGAGCAATTTATCAAATGGTGAAAGCAGAAGTGGTGCAATTTGTGGTCAATCAGAATATCGATGGTTTGCATTTAAAAGCGGGAACTCCGGATGGAATTGTCGCTGACATGCATGGCAATGTTTTTGTTGAAAAGTGTCATAAATGTAGGAAGCAATACATACGGGAAACAAGCGTACCTACAGTGGGTTTAAAATTTACAGGCAGCAAGTGTCCGTATTTTAGCGGCTATTCTGAGAAACTGCATTGTCGTGGAAAAATGAAGGACACAATTTTAGACTGGGAAGACGAACTTCCTGAAAAAGAACTTAACAATGCTATTGCGAACTCCAAAAAAGCCAATCTTTCAGTTACACTGGGGACCTCTCTGCAAATTTTACCGTGTAATGAGTTTCCACTTTTGACCAAGAAAAATAACGGCAAACTAGTTATCATCAATTTACAGCAAACACCGTTAGACAAAGACGCTGATTTACGAATATACGCAAAAGTTGATGAAGTTATGAAAATTGTTTGCAATGAACTCAACTTAGAGGTATCATGATGTAGTCAATCTGGACTAAAATAGAGCTCATAGCTGAAAATGGTGTTTGGTAGATCTTAATCTCTGCGAGACGTTTTACATCAGTTTTCTTCAGTCTAAACAGTTAGCATTGTTGTAGTGGTTTGATGAGAATTTGAAGAAGTTTAAGCTTCATTTTTTGCCATTGTTACATACGCTTAATTCACTGCCATTCAGAAATATGCCAGCGGCCAAAGTGAAGGATTTAAAAGGCCTTCCTTGTCATCTAAAATTGCGCGTGCGTGGTTTGTTTGTTTAGCTCGCAAGGAGGCCGATAGAATTTGGAGAGGACATCTGGTATCAATATCTTAATGTACTAGTGCCACTCACTCTCTACGGTCCGTGTTTTCATTTATAGTTTCAAACAGTGCTTAAAAAGGCCATAAATTGCTCTTATCCACCGGCTGAGCATAGCATGTAGTATATGGTACCTCTTAACTCTTCCTTTTACAAACTAGCTATCACCGTTAGCTTTGTTGCTGTTCCAATTGAAAGCAGGATGTTGAAGTTACTTGACATTGCTAACCAATTGCAGTATGAAATAGTTAGCGGATGAAAATGAATGGTTTGCGATCTCAGGAACCTTTTAACATAAAGTGGGTTTGGTATTAGAGAAGGCTTATTTTTGCTTATCAATAGTTGATGTTGAAGGTATTGATTAGTTACTGATTGTTATCGTAGCAGCTTTTTATTCTTTCTCAGTTCTTACTTTTGCGCTGAATTTTTGTGGCGTGATGGTCACGACATTTGGGTGGCCTTTGTTGTTTCTTACAGTTACTTTGAGGTCTTAATTATTCAGTTCTTTGATGAAAATTAAACCTATCACCAACTGGGTTTTATAACGTCTCTCTCCCCGGATTTTAGTTACTTTTTAATACTAACACCACCCTGTGTTAACGTTGCGGAGGGAAACTGTGATCAAGGAAAATGCAAATGGAATAGAGGGAACCTTGCTCCCTGTTTTTGTTTTCAGTATTCTTTTATTATTATTATTCCCTTTTATTTACTCCTTCATAATTCATCTTGTCTATCCATCTATCTTTCATTCTCTCTGATTTGCTCTCTCGCACATTACCTCTTGTACGTCTTTTTTGTCTCTTTGCGTTATTTCATCATCCCAGTAAACCTGCCCCCGCCCCTCCCCTGTGGGACTATGCTCTTGTATTACGAGACGATATTCAGATAATATTAGCTTCTTTTCATTCCTCGCTACAATAATCACCATTACCAGTCTCCGCCCTTTTGCATTTTTATCTCCATAAACAAGATGCAGGAAATTGTGGAGTTGGATTTTAGAGCCTCCCCCGTACTCTAACCCTACCCTTTTTGCCTGATTTATTATAGCGCCGTTCTTCTTCTCGTTGAATTACCTTATTTCTGGTCAGCAATATTCTGTGAAGAACTTAAATTTGCAGTTTTTCTCGACCTTCGGGCGGAAATTTTTTTTATCTCTAGTTCGAACACTCCAATTTGTGAAAAAAATCCTCCGGTGTTCTGAAAAGTTGCTAGGTGTTGCCTAATGCGTTCACAGTATTAGGCCAAAAACGGGAAGAATTTTGAGTGTTGTGTATATAGTGTCGCATTTTATTTTTGTTGCTGTCATTGTATGACCGTAAATTCTATCTTAGCGCAACTGTTCAAAGTATATTGTGGGACTACAAATCCGTCCAAATCTGATTTGTTTTCCTAAGATCAATTTTTCATACAATCAGCTGCAAATACACCTCAAATACCTTCGCAGAATACATTCTTACACTGTACCATATTTTAAAAATGAACACTACTGTTGAGTGAGTGTCTCTGTGTGCGGAAATGAATCAAAGTTAGTTACTTCTTACTTATTATTGTTGGTATTATGAAACTATTATCAAAATTTGAAGCTTTCTCTCAACTGCTTTGGTTGATTTGGTGTGTGGGATAAAAGTGGTTCTTGTTAAACAGTTCAACACTAGAGTCCCGCTTGGTGTAATCAACGCGTACACTTCATAAGCCAGAGAAGGTATTGATTTTACAGCTGAGGACTAACTAAGCTGTAAGTTGGAACCGTTACATGAAGTTACTCTCCGACTGTTCGCAATAACAACTGAATGAATGAAAAGAATACAAGGATTTAAATATTTCATTGAAGTCTACTAAATTAGCCCATTTTGAAGATTGTTTGGTACTATTTACGCTTACTATTGCTACGCGCGCTCCGTCACTCGTGTCTGAAAGCGCTAACGCTGGTTGTGAGATCATTTAGTGACATTTTGTCACTTTTTGAAAAGAATTTTGTCTTTTTGCCCTAACTGGCTTTCATTGCCCGAACGTCATTATATTTCCTTCCAGCTCTTCAATTTTCGTTTAAAGGGTAAAAATTTACTTAGAGTGACCTTGAGTTTAAGCCCTCAATTTTATTCCATCACTATTGCTGCCATATTAATCACTCTATTATTATCATGGGATTTGAAATTGGACCAGTGCCTTCTAACTGTCAATTTTTGACTGTCTTTTTACTCTCAAGCAGTAAATTTTTCACTTCAAGTTTGAAATTTTAATGTGACCGTTCTTTACTTTTCTTGATTTAAATTCCTTTTCCTTCATTATTTGGATAATTTTTCGATTAGCAATTTAGAGGGAGCGTCTTATTTCCTCCGGGCGCTGTGCTATAGTTAAGTGGCTGGGGAAGGAGTTGAGAAAGTCACCCATCAATAACTGTGCAAGTATTTGGCGGTGGGAGAGAGAGCAAAAAATAGAGATAGTTTTGGGTGGGTAGTCTGATAAGACGCGGGGAGTCAATTCCCCAAAGTAATTAGCCATCAATTTTCATCAGTCTCTGTCCAAGTCCCCCCCCCCCCTAAACTCAGCACCACCACCACCCCTCCCCGTTTGCTCTTTTCATGCCCTCTTTTATATTCAGTCAGTCCATTATGTGTTATCTATTTATCGCCCCTCAGTCTTACCTCCCCTTGCTGTGATCACTTGTTTTTCATAAACTCTTTGCTTAAAGCACTTTATTCCCGTACCGACGCCGCCAAAGCCATTCACACTCACCCTAACCTTTTCCCACATCCTGTGATTAGATTGGGTGGTAAACAAAAACAAACAAGGAAAATAACAACAACGCCGCTCTAACTTTTGGCTTCCCTCGCTGTTATTTTTTTTTATTAAAACTGAACCCAGAAATTTTAGCTCCAGATGACCCCGTTTTTGTAATCAAAACCGACAAATTACTCCCTTTTTCACCCTTGCGTCGGGTTAATTTGGTCTGGTTCTGTTCTTTTATTTGTCGGCAGTTTGTGTGCGTGTTATTTGTTTTATCTATTCCATTATTACTTTTGGTGGTCGAACACAATCGAATATCGGAGGAAATTTGGCCAGAGAGAAGGCAAAAATTGTACCACAAAATGTGTTTTTGTGACAGATTGGACTATGTTTTGTCTTCCATAGGGTGTCCTATTGTGTAAATGTGTCTGCAAAACAGGAAATTGTTATTTGAGCAAAATCTTTTATTGCTCAGAATTAATAAACCAATTCGCCCTGCGGATTATTTCTTCCATATGCAAGTAAAATTATTACATTTTTGGAAGAAGTTTGTAGAGGAGATCAAATTAGAATACTGGTTTTGATTTGTTGATTAAAAAGGAAAAGTTACTATTTGATTTGCATGAATATTTTTCCCGTGGAATTTACTTATCTGATAAACCTCTTGGCAATCAGAAGAAAGACTTGACAAATTTGCATTTTTTATTTATACGTCTCTTGGTTTTTGCCTTTCATCTTATGAAGAATTGTTTATTGGCTCGTATACAATAAAATGCAAACAGCCGTACTATCAGGGGGAAATGCCAGCGCGCATTACTCTGGCTTACCTTTGAGAGGTTGCTATAGACGACTGGACTTTGAATTAGTGGCCTGTTGCTGTGTCATTCTGCTACTGGCGCCATCAGTGATCATTTTGGTGTATGACTACTACAAAGTGGGCGACAGTTTGTACAAGACTCCGTTCCTCACTCCAGATCAGTGTCGAAACATATCTGTCGGACCAATCAGCATTGTTAAATTGCCACCAGGTAAAAATGCAACTTGTATTTCAAATTTACGAAGTTGTTGAAACCATGGCATTTGGCATTTAGGGTTCCCGAACTTGGTGCGGGGATTTCAAATATATACTCATGAAAAGTTGTGATTTAAAATGTTTATGCAGCAAAGTTTCCTGGAACTGTTGCTCAACTCTCCATATTTGCAGATGCAGTTGTTACTTTGACTACAAAGTACCTACTATAACTGTATAAGATATAACTACAATTGCAAAACTGTATGGCATGTCTCGGCAAAAAACAAGTTGAAAAAATCCAATGTTTAAAGAAGTCATCTGTGTTGCATCTTGTCTAAAGTATCTTGTATGTTCGAGACATATGTACCAGGAGAGGCACGTGCTATGAAACACCACCAACACTGGCGTCAGTGAAGCATGCTGATTAGTTTGCTTCTCTGACGTCCGGCCGCAGCACCAACACTACACATTCAAAATTAACTGAAGGCGGAACATCGCACAACATAGATTGCCTCTTTGGAAAGTTCCGTCGATTCATTACAGTTTATCGCTATTTCAAGAATGTCAATTGGTGAAGTGCGGAACTTTTGTAGAAACGTCACTCTTTGTCGTCATCTCTTTCAACTGATCATCCTGATTCTCAAGTTTTCAATTACGAATTATGTGGCCTAGAAACTTCAATTTTCTTGTTCTTACGCTCAAAAATATGTCACATTTTTTCCCTACTTGTCCGAATATAGTTTCATTGCTTTCTAGTAGATGCGATGAATGCGACGAAAACACGTTTCCCAGGCGTTTGTTCGTCTTTAACGTGTGCCCCCTGATCATCATGCCTGAGTAAGTCAATACTGGGTTTACGTACCATTTGAGGACTAATGTCGGCATTTAAAAGCCAAATTTTTTAAAGGATGTTCTTCATTTTCTTAAAGGCATCTTTGCCGTGGCCATTTTGACTGTTGGTCTCTTCTTCCTCTCGACAGTCTGATTAGAAAAGGCATTCTAAGTAATTAAAACTGCTGCCTTTTCACATACTGGCGCCTCGCATGTCTGCTTCTTCGATACAACCATTACCTCCGTTTTTGAGATTTATTTCCATGCCATACGTTTTGCTATTTTTTTCCAAGAGTGTGATCAACGTTTGCAACTCATCTTGACAATTTGCAATTAATGCCGTAGCGATCTCGTATCTCCGATTATTGACGTTTACTCCAGCAACCCACAATCCATTTGCGTCGCCCAACATCTTTCTTACAACTTTGCCACAACGAGAGATCTGGTGACAGTACTCAAGCCTTGTTTTATTCAGTTCTTCGTTTCATTAGTTGCTGGTTTCAGTTCTGACACAGATCTGTGCTACCTGATCATAATAAATTCTCTGAACCGATCGTAAATTTTTATCATACACGCAGGGGTCGTCAGGCAATTGGATTAACTCATTGTGAACATATCTGACGTCAGCCTCTCATATGGCTATTATTTAGGCGCTCTCCTTTTTTACAATTCAAGGAATTTGAATTGTATTGGGGCGCTGTCTTTTTTTAAGATCTGTTCACACATTTCATCATCTTTTAACTCAAATTGGAGTAGTGATTTTGGTCACGCCGAAACAGGAAATAGAGCGAAAAAGCGAGTGGCTTTGCGGCGTAAATTTTTTCTCTCTAATTTTATAGTAGAGTGAGAATACGGTGTTAGAACACAAATTCGCTTTATTGGTAGTGGTTTTTTGTTCACATGCGGCAATTTCACGTTGATTTTTACTTTTTTTTCAATTTTTTGGATCGATTTTTTTTTCAAAATGGTTTTCCCAATCGATTCATAGTTCATGCTAGACATAGTTTTTTGTTTGAAACAAATTTCCATTTCTCGCTTATAATTTTTTGTTCTCTGGCGGCATTTTTTACATATTCTGTTTTTTTTATTTTCTGAATTTTTTTAGAAATGGTTTTCCCAATTCACTCATAGTCCGTTCTAGGTCTATTTTTTTTATTTAGTCAATGAAAATTCTTTGAATTGTACGTCAGGACTTGTCCTGCTATGTTTTTTTAAAAATCGCTTTACCTTTTTATCAGGTTTTTTGTTTTACATAAGTGACGATTTTCACGTTTGACTTCTGACTTACATCACTCGCTGTTTCAACTGAATGGATTTTAATTCTTTAAGCATTGAATTACGTAGTTTTGTAATTACGGTCAATGTCAAAAGAGCAAAATCAAAAGAAACGGCACAAACCGATAATGCCCGGTCATTAAGTCTTTTTGAAATAGGTTATCAAAGTTCATTAGAGCGTTTGCTAGATTATATTAGTATTAAGTTTAATACCCTTCAGTTTAGAAGCTGAAGTAAGTATAGGTTTAGAATCTAACTGAAACCGAATACTGAATTGGAACAATTTTTGTAACTTAGGAACCTCCAAATTATTCACTACTTAAGGTACATTATTGCAGTCACTTAATGCAGCTTTGGCAATTGACTTCCCTTAATTTTTCACTGAGTGCGTTGAAATTTAGGAACCAATGCTTGAACCAAAGCTAAAATGAAACAGCTGCCAAAAATTTGAAATTAACTGATATTAATAGAGCCAAGACCATCAAAATTTGACTAAACTGTGAGTAAGTAACATTTCAAATATACTATACAAACTATTTTAGAACGATTTCTGAACAATTAGAACACTGCTCTAGTTTCAGTTGACAGAAATAGCCGAAACATAGCTCAAAAGAAACTATACTAAACAAAAAAGAACTCCTTATTTCGTGAAGTTGAAACAACGTCATGAAATAAGGAGTTCTTTTCTATTGCTTAGTATAGTTTCTTTTGAGCTATGTTTCGGCTATTTCGGTCAACTGAAACTAAGGCAGTAGTCTAATTGTTCAGAAATCGTTCTAATATGGTTTGTATAGTATATTTGAACTATTACCTTAATTAAACTCACAATTTAGGCAAATTTTGATGGTCTTGGCTCTCTTATTATCAGTTAATTTTGAATTTTTGGCAGCTGTTTCATTTTAGCTTGAAAGATAATTCGACTCTCAAGGGTCGTTGAATGCAATTGACATAAAACCGATAGTGCACTTAGTTGCTTGCTCGTTCATGCAGCAACTATTACTGTCAAACAAGTCGGTTGTCAAGTTATTTATCAATTGTTTTAAAGAAACAGAAAAAAAACTGGGCGTGGAATTTCACAACTTGTTTTCTGAAAAATGATGTACCGAGGAATGTAGCCAAATGTTATAAAAGTAAGTTCAACGTTTTTAAATTCGATTAGTTCTTTACAGTTGGAGATGGGTACGAATCGCTTATCTTGTAACCCCTGCATATAATTTTAAAATTGTAATCATACTGCAAAAAGATTGGTTGTCTTCATATTTGAATAAGTTTAAATATAATTGTTCTGATCCCTCTTGAGGAGGTGGGGAGGAACTATATACTCAACTTGTTCAGACAATTTTAACCGATCGGTATATCCATCGTAGAGTTGTGAGTGTTATTAATAGCCGCACAGCGATCGCTTGTGCTATTATTGGTCTTTAGTTTTTTCCATTTCGTCGTCGCGATTTTTGTTACGACCATCTGACGTCACAACCACTTCAAATCTGCTTTTTGTTCATTCGTTCATGCAATTTTAACTGAAGTGCATGTGTGACGTCATTTTCGTTCTTAGTGGAGCGAGTTTTTTTGTTCGTTTGCGTGATTAAATTTTTGGTCACACTTGACTTACCTAACTCTCAAAAATGACTTCCTCACTTTGAAATTGACGTTTATTTACTTTAATTCAAGAGATAAGGTCAAATGGGTGTGTGTGTGTGTGTGTGTGTCACTCTAAATGAAGATTATTTGAGAGCAGCTAATAGAGGCAGAAAAAATTTATACAGATTAAATACAAATTAAATACAAATTAAATCAAAATATAACATATCAGCCTTCAATGAAAAGACGAATTTTTTTAGTCTGTCTTTTCACTGTTTTTTTAGACTGCAGATCTACGAAGCTATTGCGGCTATTATCTGGCAATCTGCCGTCTATGTTCCTTAAAAAGCCAGTGTGATATTTGAGCGAGTTTCGTTTTCTGAGTTAAATTTTTGTGAATGTTAGATCGATTTGCGTTAATTTTATTCACATTTTCTGGAATTTTTGTCTTAAGCGTCAATTTTGCTTAAATATGTAAAAATTGTTAACAATGGTACTGTTGATTTCATTTTTAAAGACAAAAAGTATTGTTGACTATATGATTTAATTTTTTGGCTAAATTTTTTAAAAATCAGCCGTTTTCATCAAAAACTGCACAAAATGAATTTCTGTAGTCCACTTTGATTAAATTTGCCGAGAGTACACACCCAAAATTAACTAACGCAATCTTTGTATTCTACAAAAGGAGCCAGTTCTACTTCCACTTCAATTGACAGTAGTCTGGAATTAAATTGTTGCCGTTTTTTGCTAACTTTGTGATTATTAAAAACGCAGCATTTATTTTTGATCTTTTATCTAACAATTCATCTAGATATATATAACATTCGAAACAATTGAGTGTTCTTAAGGGACGAACAGCAATATCAGGGCTGGTTTTGGTCCAATCTTGGTCTGTTATAATCCAAAAAATTGGGATTGTAATTAGTCTTTTAAAAAAATGCAATCTTTTTTATGTTAATTAAAGAACAGAACAATTCAAATCAGAGCCAATTGTTGATAGGCCCAATTGACTTCCTAAACATTCCCAAATAAATGGGTCTACTTTCTTTACTCGAAAGATTATGGTCGTTTTGACTTTTAAAATTGTTTTATTTTTAAATAAACAATGGCTTATTAAACTTTGCCACTATTTTTCTTTTAATTTGGTCAACTTGTGGCTTGGTGATTTTTTTCACGGTGTTTCTCGTTTGTCACATTATCACATTATTGACAATTCGTATATTTCTTTGTTTGCGTTCAAAATAAGGCACAATTGAACATACTGAAGTCTTTAAAGGCATAGATCAAGGTTTTAACGGCTTCAACACCCCTTTCTCGAAGAATTTAATTGATTTTTTTTACCTTTGTCTTTACCTCTCGTTTTTACTTTGTCGTTTTAGTACCATGAAATTTCCTGCTTAATGATAGGTCTCATTGGTTTTTTATTGAGGAACAAATTAGCCTATATTCTGATTTGAGTAGATAAATGATGGCCTTCATAACTTTGAAAACAATTGTTTCCAAAAATAAAAAAACACTTTCTAACTTCGCACTTTTCTTTTTTTTGTCTATCTGTTACCTTTTCTCGTTAATTACAGATCACATATGACATTTCGGTTGCCGATGGATGGTGCTAGTGTACAAAATCTAACGTTTTTAAAGATTTTTTTATGAATTTACTGACTTCTACAAGGGTTTTTCGCAAAAGAAGTAAACTAATTTTTGATTTTTGTCTACATTTGACCTTTTTGTAGACTTAAGGCGTATTTTAAATAATTACAGGTCTCAGTCGCTTCCTTTGGACGAATAAATGAATCTATTTAATAATTTCTTTTTGCAGCTAATGGGTTTCATGACTTTGAAAATAATTGTTTTCTAAAAATACAAAAGTACTACTTAATTTTGCAACTTTTTCTCTTTGTCTACTTATTAACCATCCTATTTATGAGAGGTCGCACAACAAATTATTCGTGTTCGGGGAAGTTTCAATTAAACATATTTTGTGGAGGAAAATATGGCTTTACGGCCTCGACAGCGTTTCTCGCAAGTTATAATTGATTTTTTGTTGCCTATATTTGTTGTTCTTTTTGTAACTACATACAAAATTGAATGATGTTTTTGTAACAACACAAAAAAATTGAATGATGACAGGGTCTTAATTGTTGATAATTATGAAGTGGTCCCACATTTTTTGTACTGTAGTAGAACTTATTTTGTTTAGTTTTAGTTTTTTCTGACGCTATTTTAGACCTTGTTAATAAGTTTTCTTTTTTATATAAAAATTGAACAGTAAGTTTTGGATGTAATTAATGTTTTTTGTTATTGGTGTTAGATTTTGTTGTTCGTCTTCATTTGCTTTTGAATTAATGGCTTATCTTCTGAGTCTAATGCGGCATTTTTTACTCCACTGAGTTCTTTGCTACACATTTTTTTTTGAAAAATAATTTTTGGGGTTTTTATCTGTGCCTCATTTGGTAGACATTTATACCAAAAATATGGATGAGCGTGTCGGAACTTTTTGTGCAAACGCACATTATCGAGGCTACTTGTATAATAATATGAAAAGGAATGTGAAAATATAAATTGTTTGTGGTTTCATGATCCCATTTAACCAAATTTTGCTCATTTTCGACGAATTGGATCACGCTGTCTGATTTGTTTCGAGAAAGTTAAATTTTGTCCTATTTGGCTGTGTTGCCCACCGAGAGTTGTCGAGTTTTAATACGATTTTTGTTAATCTATTATAACTACTGTTTCTCATGCATTGTAAAGCTGTCTTCAATTTTGTTTCATATTGTTACTTACAATGAAGACACTAAGTTTAGTTCAAATGCTATTTTTTGATTTAAAAGTATTCGAAGATTTCATGTTTGGCCTTCTATATTAGAAATCTTCTTCTAATATTTGAACACAACTACTTTTTCGAGTAGTTTTAAACAAACTGGTGATGGCTGAACGTGTCATAGTGGTTTTCAGACTTCAAGCAGCAGGTTCTGACTGAATTACTTTTGGTAATCCTGTTTCGTTCCTGACAGCTTTCGTTTTCCAATTCCTACTTATCTTTGGTGTAGTATTCATTAAAGCTGCGTCAACAAATCCTTTTGGGGCCTAAAAAGTCAAGTGCATAAAGTCTATCTTCGCCTGGAAAATGTTTGTTTGTCCTCACTGACTGAATGCTGCTTTTCAATTTCTGGTCAGGACCAGAAATTGAAAAGCATTCTGGTCACGCTGGAGCTGTAAATGAAAAAGAAAAGCGAGTTTGTGTAACGCGTGTTTTTTCTACCTCTTTTAAAAGATTGTGAAGGGGCTGAGTTTGTGAGAGGCAGCTTTCTATTCACGTGCGGCAATTCGATTTGTTCACTTTTTATAGAATTTTTATCCTTATTTGTTGAATTGTGTTTACAGTTCGTCCCCAGTTCCTTTGGTGTTTTAGTTTTGCAGTTTTTTCTGGAGAAAATCGTTGAATTGTTGTTCATGACTTGTCTTGCTGTGCTTTTTGCAACGCAAAGAATTTTAATTATTTGAAGTGTCTTTTTGGTTGACTGTTAACTTTTCTGGTTTCTCTTGTCAACAAGAAGGTAAATTGGAATAACAGCGTCTGAACAAAAATAGTATTTATTGGTCTCGAGAGATTTTTACGTGCGGTAGTTTGACTTTTTTTTTTTACTTTCCCGGTTTTCTCTAATTTATACTCCGAAATTCTTCTGCTGTATTTAATTTGTGGTCAAAAATTTTGTATCTGTCTATTGGCCCCTTTCAAATAAGATTTTAGTTCGCTAACGCAGTTCGTAGACCAGGTTTTGATGCTAGTTTTTGATCTCAATAATAAATTTTTCCTTTCGCATAGACAGTTTTTTGCTACATAAATGAGTATGCTTCCAATGGAGAAATTTTCTTAACTTTGCTGTTTTTGTTCTTTTTTTTGTCTAATTGTTACCGATTATTATATAGTGGTTCCATATTTTTCTACTGTAGTACAATTTGTTTTGTTTAGTTTTAGTTTTATCTGACGCTATTTTGACCTTGTTAATAAGTTTTTTTTAAAAAAAATGAACAGTAAGTTTTGGATGTAATTAATGTTTGTTGTTATTGTTGTTAGATTTTTTTGTTCGTCTTGATTTGCTTTTGAATTAATGACTGATCTTATCAGTCTAATGCGGCATTTTTTACTCCACTGAGTTATTTGCTACACATTTTTTTTTTGAAAAATAATTTGGGGTTTTTATCTGTTCCTCATTTGGTAGACATTTATACCAAAAATATGGATGAGCGTGTCGGAACTTTATGTGCAAACGCAGAATACCGAGGCTACTTGTATAATAATATGAAAAGGAATGTGAAAATATAAATTGTTAGTGGTTTCATGATCCCATTTAACCAAATTTTGCTCATTTTCGACGAATTGGATCACGCTGTCTGATTTGTTTCGAGAAAGTTAAATTTTGTCCTATTTGGCTGTGTTTTCCACCGAGAGTTGTCATGTTTTAATACGATTTTTTGGTAATCTTTTATAGCTACTGTTTCTCATGCATTGTAAAAACTATGTCTTCAATTTTGTTTCATATTGTTACTTACAATGAAGACACTAAGTTTAGTCCAAATGCTATTTTTTCTAAAAGTAATTGAAGATTTCATTTTTGGCCTTCTATATTTGAAGTCTTCTTCTAATATTTGAACACAACATCCTTTTTGAGTAGTTTTAAACACACTGGTGATAGCTGAACGTGTCAGTGTGGTTTTCAGACTTCAAGCAGCAGGTTCTGACTGAATTACTTTTGGTAATCCTGTTTCGTTCCTGACAGCTTTCGTTTTCCAATTCTTAGTTATCTTTTGTGCGATGTTCATTAAAGCTGCGTCAACAAATCCTTTTGGGGCCTACAAATTCAAGTGCATAAGGTCTATCTTCGCCTGGTAAATGCTTGTTTGTCCTCACTGACTAAATGCTGCTTTTCAATTTCTGGTCACGACCAGAAATTGAAAAGCATTCTGGTCACGCTGGAGCAGTAAATGAAAAGGAAAAGCGAGTTTGTTTAACGCGTATTTTTTTGACCTCTATTCAAGCATTGTGAAGGGGCTGAATTTGTGAGAGGCAGCTTTCTATTCACGTGCGGTAATTCGACTTGTTCACTTTTTATAGGCTTTTTTATCTTTATATGTTGAATTGTGTTTACAGTTCGTCCCCAGTTCCTTTGGTGTTTTAGTTTTTTCAGTAGAAAATCTTTGAATTGTTGTTCATGACTTGTCTTGCTGTGCTTTTTACAACGCAAAGAATATTAATTATTTGAAGTGTCTTTTTGGTTGACTGTTAACTTTTCTGGTTTCTCTTGTCAACAAGAAGTTAAATTGGAATAACAGCGTCTGAACAAAAACGGTATTTTTTGCTCTCGAGAGATTTTTACGTGCGATAGTTTGACTTTTTTGTACTTTCCCCGTTTTGTCTAATTTATACTCCGAAATTCTCTTGCTGTATTTAATTTGTGGTCAAAAGTTTTGTATCTCTGTTTTTTCGGCCCCTTTCAAATAAGATTTTAATTCGCTCATGCAGTTCGTAGACCAGGTTTTGATGCTAGTTTTCGATCTCATTAATAAATTTTTCCATTCGCATAGACAATTGTGTTGCTACATGAATGAGTATGCTTCCAAATGGAGATATTACAGCCGACTGAGGCCGCCTCGTTAATTGAACTTTATCTGAGGTCAAATTTAGAAACTACTTGAGACATCACAAGACGTGATAATATTTAAAAAGACTTGAAACACATTGCCGAGTCATTCTAAGATATTTTTTCAGTTTTTTGCGCTGCGTGTCAACAAATCAATAACCGCTATTTCTCGGCCTCTGCCATCTTTGATTTTTAGTTATCACACTAATTGTAACGTAATAACATTTATATTGTGTTAATACTGATGTTGAGTGCCTGATATGCAGTTTCTCGAGTTCTCTGTTATCTTGTTTTCCGCGTGCCTTAGATTTTTCTTGTATGTTTTTTTATAGTAATATTTTCAATTTTCCAAAGTTTGAAACTAGTTTTACCCCAGAATTTTTGTCATGTTTCATCTTATTTTCTCAATACTAAATTTCGTGAAGTAAATTGATTTTGGGTTTTCGGCGCATTGAGCGACATACGATAATTGAATTCAAGGCGAGTTGATCATCATCGGACAGACGAACGGCTAGCTAGCACGAAAGTGCGGTTAGCATTGTTATATTTAGCTCTGTTCTTTGCATGGTGATACGCTTGTAAAAATATAGCTCGTGCGACTGGAGGTTGCAAATAATATGCGCCCACTCAGCTGGGGGACACAAACGGAAACAAATCCCTTTTTTGTGAGATGTTTTCACACTTTTTTTCCAGGACTTTGATCTTTCAAAACAAGATACAGTTAACGCACAGTTGGCATTAATTTTCATTAGAGGCCCATGGCTGGCTTTAGTAGTCTTTTAGGATCTTAGAGTGCTGCAGCTGCTGGGAAAGCTTTTAAAAAGTCCTTTTCAGGAGTTTGATTCAAAAATGGTGCAATTTACGTTTTTGCCATTAGAAATGTCTCTGATCATTCCTAAATTGAAAATTTTAAAGTTGACAAAGGTCTGTTGCAAGACATAGTTACTTTTTGTTACCGTTTTGTTGGCTATATGTCTTTGTATTGCAAACATTAGCACGTAAAATGATACTATTTGTGCTTTTTGAAGTTTAACGAAAATTTTTGTCATTTTTGAATGCTCCAGCCTCAGTAGCCAGGGAACCTCCTCTAGGGTTTGTTAAAAGGTTGTTGCATAGTTAGTTTCTAATGGCAACAGACTTGTTTTCAAGATTTTAATATTACGAATTTAATTTTTTTTCAAATTTTCTTAATTTTTAAATCATTTTTCAAATATATCAATAACTATCTTGGCCTTTTTCAGGCTTGAAATTATTTTTGGAGATAATTCTTTTTTGATAGGTTTTGGATAGTTTTTGGAGACAGCGAAATGGTTTTGAAGATTTTATCAACTTTTCAATAAAATTTGCAATTCTTTTCATTTTTGTCATTTTCTATGTTCATAGAAAAACTAAGGTAGAAAACAAAGGGAGAAAAACTCGAGAAACAGGACAAAACCACTAAAACTTAAGACAGAAAAATTTACTGAAAGTTTCTACATTTCGCAATATTAATATGTTAAAAACCATTTTTGAGTCTCGAATCTGTCCAGTGGCACATCTGCAAGACCAAAAAAAATTTCAAATGCCCTTAAAGATGCCTTTAAGGGCATTTGAAATCTTTTTTGGTCTTGCACATGTGCCACTGGACAGATTCGAGACTCAAAAATGGTTTTTAACTTATTAATATTGCGAAATATAAACTTTCAGTAAATTTTGCTATCTTCAGTTTTAGTGGATTTGTCCTGTTTCTCGAGTTTTTCTACCTTTAAGTGCCAATAAACCCTTATCAATGCATGTAAATGAGTGAATGGGTTTATTTAATTCGATGAAATGTGGCTTCCAGGGTCAAAACTCATGAGTTTTATCTATGTATTTTTGTTTAGTTTGTTTTTTTTTAGTTTCTCTAAAGTGATACTGTTTGGCTGGAATTTTTCAATTGGTCTGCTGGTCGGGTACATTAGTTCTAAGTTTTTCTTTCAGTTCTAAAGATTGTATTTCAGGACTTGTTGAAAGCTTTTTTTAAAAAAATCTGAATTTAATTGATATTTATGATATTAATTCCTATTAAAATTTGATGACATGTCTTAGTTGACATGGGCTTTATTGTTTTGATTTGAGGGAAATAATGCTAGAACGGTAGGCACAAGGACCGGCGCGTCAGGCTTTGCCCTTCAATTTCCAACTGGTTAACAATGTTGAATTTCACAGCTCAATTTCTGCGACGTTGTCGTTATTTTGAGAGCTGGATCGATAGACACAGAATTTTACCTAATGATAGAATGGAGAATGTTTTTTTTTCCTTTAAACTATTCTTTTGCTATGTCAATTAAAATAGTCACTTTTGACCAGGATGAAGAAAAATTGGGTATATTTCAGACACATCTGTACAGGAGAACTCAAATGTGACGTTCACGTGCGAGGCAAGCAGTCCTGCTTACTGGCAATGGTTCAAGAATGACCAGGTGTTCATGCAGTACACTGAGATGATGAGGCCTCAGAACAACCTTAGCTTCTACAACATCTCAAGAATTGATGATGGTGCTTATCAGTGCATGTCCTTCCTAGCCGAACCTTTTTGTGATATGTCGGGACCCTTCAACTTGGTAGTACTGGATGCGGCCAAATCGAAAAGGGTAGAAATTGACGATAAACAGAAGAATTTGAGATAGAAGAGATAGCTAGAAGTACGTGTTTGTGAATGTAATCTATTTTGTAAAATAAATGTATCTTTGTTGTCTTATTTTTGTGTCCAATTTACGAAATGTATCTTCTTAATCATTTTCTTGTGACAGATACTTGAAAAGAAATCAAGAACTATCTCATCGTTTTATTACAAATCAAAGAGGAGTTATTGGGATCTCCTGTTTTTTTAAATTTATTAAATGTCACCGAAACAGAATGTAAATGTCGATGCCGCATGTAAAAACAATAGTTTTGGTCAATCTGCTGAACAAAAATCAAACATGAAAATGAGAACGATTCATGTTAATAGCCGCAAAGCTTGTTAATAGTTGAGGATATTATTGGACATCTCTCGGTTTTTTTACGACTCGAAGAGGAGTATTGGAGGTGTTGTCCTTTTTAAAATTATTTTGGAGTGAATTTTGAAGCACGAAAAAACGCGTAAAATTCGGAGTGGTTTGGTTGCTGAAGAATATTGAAGAGCGGAGCAAAAAGAGAGTGGCTTTTTGTTCATACCACTATTTTTGAGAGAGAGAGAGAAATCGAGGTGTGAAAAAAAATTTCTAAGCGAGCGATTTTTTGTTCAGATGCGGCTCTTTAAAACAGTTTTAATCAAAACTATGATTAAGGGGTTTGATTATGACATTTTACTAATTGCTCCCAAAGGAAGTATATTAGTCCTGTGCTTTTTTAATGCGATTTTTTCGCTTGACCGATTTTTCGTCTGACCCATTTGAATTATCGTCCTCAAAACGTGATAAACAGGTAGTGCTCGGAGAGCATTCAAATCTGTTAGAGCCCTATGCCTTACTGTACTCTAAGAATGTGATTCACTGAAACTGTTTTGAGGAGACATTTTCAATGTGAAGGGCGGTTCTTCTTCATCTTAAATATTTGACCCCCCCCCCCCCCCCCTCAGTCACCCCCTCCCCCGCCCTCCGCGCCTCTCAACACTCCCTAATGCTAGCATCCCTAAGCCCCAGCTGGCTACTACCGGAGCCAACCGCCCGACGTTTGTTTGACAATAACTGGCCCGACGGTAGTCGGTTATGTATGATTTTTGATTTTTTTTACAGAGGTTTAAAGGTTGTTGGTAGTTTGTGTCTCAAGCCAATTCGGAGATTTTTCAGATATTTTGCTAAATTTTAGCACATTTAAGTGATTTTTTGCCTATTGTTTTGTTTTAGTCCTTTAAATAGGATTTGATAAGAAGCCTATTACTTAAGGAGTTTCTAGATATCAAGTGATTACAGTTTCGTCTGTATGAAACATTTTTCGTTGACAAATATGAGAATTAGACAAATTGTAAACTTTTTCCTTTTTTTCAGCTTTTTGTTTTTTTCTCATCTTAGACAAGTTCACAATCTTTATTTGACTTGTCTAATGTTTTGAAAGCTTTCCAATACTCTATTTGCTCCAATGAACTTTTTTGGCTCTATTTGTGCTCGTAATATTAAAAAAATTGTTATTTTCACGATTTTTTTAGTTAAGTTTTTTTAAATGCGTTTTGTTTTATTTTAAAGGCTTACTTCTTGAGAATCGGGGTTTTTCAAGCTCTTCTTCTTGTTCCTTTTATCTGGTTGGAAGTGAGAACTAGTTAACTCAGAATCTAACCCTGAGAGGAAATAATAGGTGGTCAGTTTATATATCTTTATTCGATGCTTGTTTCAATTCCAGTGAAGGTCACGCAGCCTATCGCAGCTATTTTCCAGCAATCTTCAGGAGATATAAAATATATGGAAAATATTTTCGAGTTTGTACACCAAAATTTGTACACCGGAATTCATTGCTACACCAAAAGGCATTACTTCTTTCTACTTTTCTATAGGAAATCTTATAATTTATTGCATTAGCAGATGTTTGACATTTTTGGGCGATGAGTGTCCTTTAGTCATCCGAATTCTTGCTCGATTACTTTTAGAGCCAGTGCGAGATACTTTTTGTTACTTTTAAATGTTAGCAGTGTTGTGAGTCTCCATCGATTTGACGCAGCACCGCACCAACTTCACACGTCAACTGCATGTTTATACGGTGTCCCGCTTTTTCACCCCTATTCATTTAACCCCCTATCATTTAACCCCGATTTAATCACCCCTGTATCATTTAACCCCTCTATCTTTTAACCCCTCTATCATTTCACCCCGATTTTAATCTTTCTATAAAATAAGGATAATTAAATTAGCAATATAGTCATTTGGCCATGCCTCACGGGCCATGGCCATGCCTCAGCGGCCCGTGGGACTTGATATGAAACTATCACAACCGAACGTGGGATTAATTTATCCACTTAATTATGACAAAACATGCCTTTAATGTCGACTTCTAAGTGACGGGATGAAATGCTAGAGGGGTGAAATGATAGAGGGGTGAAAAAATCGCGGTTAAATGATAGGGGGTTAAATGAATAGGGGGTGAAAAAAAGTAGAACCGTTTATACAAATCCTTTCGCTTATGGCAGAATGTATTGCCATAGTAGATAGATATTCTGGCAATTTCTGGGAATTATGAAGCATAGTGTGTTTATTCGCATCAATTGTGGAATTTAAAAAAATATTGTCAACGTCGCCTGAAAAAAAATTGTTACCAACGGCGTTAAGATAGTGACAAGTGTAACTTCCTTTATTGATATATTCGGTGCGCAAAGACAAACGGTCATGCGTTCAAATGTTCAGTGCGATAATTGCTGTCAGTTATTTTCTTCGTCCTTTCTCGTCCAACCCTAAACCCGCTCTCTCGAAATCCGGCCGTTGACTTTTGAGACCCCACTCCCGCTCGAAACACCCCACCCGTTTGAGAGCAATACGGCCGACCTTAGTCTGTTGTTTCTTTTCTAATAAGGTTCTAAGAAAAATGTTTTTTTAATTACCGTTGAAAAGGATTTAAACTTTTGAGGATTACGACTACTGTTTTATTTTGACTTATTTGACATAATGTACTTTAGTAATTGATTTAATGTTATTTTTGTCTCTTTCCATGCGATATGAGCTGTGATGAAAGATTTTGACTGAATTTGTGTTTGTCTTTATCTTTCAACAGTTTTATTCAGGGATTCGTTTTGAATTTTTTTGCGATTTCCTGTTGGTTCAATTTGAAGTGTTTAAAGTTTACGTCTAGCAGTGCTTCTAGCAAAAGGTAATGAGCAAAGAATTTCGGAGCGAGATTTTTGGAACTAACTTGGTTCGAAATCTCCTTCTTTTCTAGATTTTAGTTTTCAAGATTAGTTTAAACTTTGACACAGATTTAGCTGAATTTGTACGATGCCAAAACGAGGAAAGAAGTTTCATGATAGATTTTTGTGTTGTCGTTTATAAATTTAGTTGGAACAGAAACTGTTATTGGATCTACAATGGTTATTAATTGCTCTCGAAAGAAGTTTGAACCAATTATTGTAAACGTGTTTGTCTTTTTTATGCAAAATTTTTGCTTGACTATTTTTGCGCTTTTGTTCTAGAACATTGTGACTTTTCAAGATAATTGTTCAAGCTTCACTTCTTCATTTTGAGTAATTTCAATTGCTCTCGTTCTAAAATGAAGTTTGATGCTAATATAAAAGTAATTACTGGCCGCCGCAGCTTCCTAGCCGGCGCTCCTATTTTTTACAATTCAAAGAATTTGAATTGTATTGGGGCGCTGTCTTTTTACGACTCGAACAGGAGTATTGGAGAAGTCCTTTTTTAATCAATTTTTTGGAGAGATTTTTGAAGCGGGAAATGAAACGCGTGAAGAATTTTGGAGTGATTTTGGTGCTGAACAAAAGTAAAGAGAGCGGAGCGAAAAGAGAGTGGGTTTTGTTCATACCGCTGTGAGAGAGCGAGAAGTTGATGTGTGAAAAAATTTTCTCTAAGCGAGCGAAATTTTTTTGTTCACGTGCGGCTTTTAAAAGCAGTTTTTTTTGCAAGTTTTGATGGTTATGAGGTTTGATTGTGATATTGTATTAGTTTTAGGCTTGTTTTGATAGGAATTGAAGGTTTCAAGTAGTTAATTTGAGTTTAATGCTAATTGGAGGTTTTTGATCAGTTTTGCTGTTTTTAGAAGAAATTTAATGATTTTTTACCTGTTTTTTTGTTTTACTGCTTTAAGTGGGATTTGAATGGAAGCTTGTTACTAAAGGAATTTTCAAATACCAATTGATTGAAGTTTTGTTGGTATAAATCATTTCTTTCCTAGGAAAAATGACAGAAAAATTGAGAGATTTTAAACCATTTTTCTTATTTTTTTGCGTTTTTTCTTTTTTTGAATCTTAGACAAGTTTCTCAGTCTATTTTGACTTGCCTATTGTTTTGCGAGCTTTTCAATGCTTTAATTGCAAAGGAACTTTGTTCGGCTTTATGTTTCCTTGTGCTATTAAAAAAAACTCATTAAGTTTTTATAGTTTTTTCTTGTTCAATTTGTTTTTGAGTGCCGTTTCTATTCTTCCTTAATTTTGTATGGCATTTGTGGAGGTTTAGGGTTCGCAATAGTTGTTCTAGTTGTTTAGTCATAAGTATGGGCAATTTTCTCCTTCGAGTCGTTTCCGGAATTCTTCCGGCTATGTTTTTTTTTAAGATCTGTTCACACATTTTAATGATTTTTTGTAGTCAAATTGGAGTAGTGATTTTTGTCACGCCGAAACAGGAAGTGGAGCGAAAAAGCTAGTGGTTTTGCGGCGTGAAATTTTTTCACTCTAATTTTAAAGTAGAGTGAGAAAACGGTGTTTGAACAAAAAAATCGCTTTCTCGCTAGTGGTTTTTTGTTCACATGCGGCAATTTCACTTTGATTTTTAATTTTTGGATCAGATTTTTTTAATGGTTTTCCCAATCTATTCATAGTTCATTCTAGGCCTTGTTTTTTATTTAGTCATTGAAAATTCTTTGAATTGTTCGTCAGGACTTGTCCTATGTTTTTTACTTTTACTTCTCATACTACTTTATTTTCGCTTTAACCTTAGTTTCACGTCTTGTTCAACGTTTTGCTTGAAATCTTTTTGACTTCTTTAGGCTAGTTGCACTGTTCTCTCATTTTGCTTAAAGTGTTTTTAGACAGTACTTGCTCAGCAAAGCTATTTAAATTGAACTGAGTCAGTATCTAAAAACGAAATCAGAAATAGAAACGGAATAAACCCATAAAGCCCAATTTTAGATGCCCGTTACTTGAATTTTGTTCTTAGTTATTTAATGGGCAGGCGACAGGACTAATGTAAGGGATCAGCGGTGTAAAAATCTTCTTCACAATGTTATTTTATAACATTATTTTATAACACTTAGTTTTGCAGTTCAGTATAATTCATTGGCTTCTAGATCTCAGCCATTGAATTTGTTTGCATGTGGTCATTTTTCATTTTCTAAACTGCCGAACGTGCGTTTTCAGCTCAATGAGGTGATAAGATTTGATCATACACGACTTCACTAAAGAAAGCTGTATTCCCTACTGAATTAAATTTTATTGAAACTAATTGAAGGTCATCGGGCTGTACCTAAAGTAGACGTCCAAGGTTTATCGTGACTTTGAGCCTTAAAAAACTTTTGGTCATTTAAAAATTACTCCAAATTGAACCCTTTCAAATACTGATCTAAATTGGATGCTTTTTAACGTTTTGAAAATAACATGCCGTCACGTTTTTCTGCTTTTTGATGTCTATCAATCTTTATAAGGTTTAAGGATGTCAATCACGGCTATTTTGTGGTAAATTGTCGGCAATGTTTTTGCTTAATTGATGATGCGCGATTATCTAAATGCGGTCCGAAGGTGTTGCTACAGTTCTGTCAAAGCTCGAATTTCAATGTCGAAGCGAGTTTTTTTGAAGTGGCAGAAATGAACGACTAAAGCTCAAGTACGCGTAGAAATTTGATAAGATCAGAGCATTTTTTTCTGTTGACCATATCCATGATCTACCGTTTTGAATCAATACGTCTTAAATGCATCAAAGGCGTGTTTCATTACATTATGCACTCCTTGTGGCTTTACAATAGTGGTTGTTAAACATTAATTTTCAGGTAACTCAAATGGGTATCAAATTCCCGGACGCGGATGCCAAACGCGTCCTGAAACTTTCTAAAAGGTCTTTAAAAGTTCGGAAAGCCTTAGACAAATCACATCTGAGGGATCTCAAATCCCAAAAGTCAACTTCGACTTTCAAGAAAACAGATGCGACTATCGAATCTCGAAAAGCGGACGATGATGACGTTGAAGCCCAGAAATTGTTTTATGAAGAAGCGGGATTCTCAGCTGACGAGGCTGATGATGATTACGAAGGATTGAGCGACGATGAAGAGTACGAAAAACTGCATAAAGGATCATTCAGGAATGTCGACCAATCAGAATTGCACAATAAGAAGGCGGGAAGGTTGCCAGTCAAGTTCGATGATGGGAAGGTAGTTGCGCAAGATGATAATGAAATGAGTGATTTTGACATTAGTGAAATGCAAGAAGATTACATGGAAGTGAATGACGTTGAATTGAGTGACAAAGAGGAAGATGTTGAGGATGATCATCAAGAAGACGAACTGATTTATGAGGAAAGTGGTAAAAAATTGGGGAAAAGAGGTAAGGATCATCTAGAAACTTAAACTGTTATTAGTCAAGTTCGCTACTTTTCTATTAACATTTCAAATTCTGTTGTAATAGAGTTTTAGAAAATTCACACCAACGAATGATTGGATGTAGTGTCGTAGAATTTAAGAAGCCTAGTTTCTACCTCAGAAAGTAAAACAAGTTTTGTTTGCAAAAAGCGCTTTAACCTGTCAAAGTTTGATTTATTGGCTCAAATTTATTTTGGCTAATGCAAATTTTTGGCTATGTTAGTTTGTTAGGCTTGTGGCCAACACGACATTGAATATTTATAGGTAAGCAAAGTGCAATGAGAGATCTACTATCGGAAGCAGAATTCTTAGAAGAAACCAAAATTAAAATTGCGTGTCTTTCTCAAAACATCTGCGAAGATCCAGAGACAAATATTAAACAACTTACGGATTTGGTGGCCCTGTTCAACCGACCTAAAGTTCGAAAGAGTTCAATTTTAATGAAATTACTCCTACTTTCTGTATGTGAAGTTATAAAGGATATCGTACCTGGATATAAGATCAGAGAATTAACTTCGGACGAGAAGAAAGTACGTGTTAAGAAAGATGTTAAGAAGCTCCGCAACTTCGAGGAAATTTTGCTGCGAGATTATCAGTCGTATATTAAACATATGGAGTGTATCTTAAAAGGAGCGTGTCCATTAGGAGCCAGAAAGCTTCAAACAACGAGTGGAAATGACTCAAAGGTTTTTCAATTAGACTATCTAAGAAAACAGGCTAAAATACTTCGACCTGTCGTTGCCCAATGCGCTGGTTCTTTATTGGTAAACATATCGCATTTCAATTACCGCACGAATATTATAAGAATTGTGTGTATGTTCTCCACAGCTTCGAATAAAGAATTAGCCGAAATTGCGAGTACAGCAATTGCGCAAATTTTTGAAAATGACAGATCAGGTCAAACGTCACTGGAGATCATGTTCTACCTGGATAAAATTCTGGTCAGTAAAGCGTTTACGGTGCACAGTTGCTGTTTGAAAACATTCCTATCTCTTCCAATTACTGAGGTGAATTATGAGAAGATTCGAGAGTTCGAGATCAAAGAGAGACGAGAGAAGAGAATGCGCAAGAAGCAGAATGGTAAGTTTTCCGCATGTTGACTTTTCTTAGTTGCTCTTAGACGAATTTTGTAGAAGTTACTTCAGGTTTGCTGGATTCAGTTATACATAACCGATTTGGCTTCTTTTATGTCAATTTATATGTTATAAGCCCGTTGCTCTGTAGAATATAAAATGGGTACAGGTTTCAGCTCAGAAAGCTGAAACAAACGAAATAAATCATAGGCACTTTTGCTATTGTCCGCTATCTATATAAAGTGGCATTGTAATTTCTAATTGCGCTCATATAGTTCATGTTATGTATAGACTTTTAAAGGTTCTCCTAACTTGCTATATCAGTGCTAAGAGTGATGTGGGCAATGTTTTAGCCAGATATGACTCCAAAATTAGAAAGAAGGCCAGCAAGATTGAAGAGAAGTGGGTGAGAGAGTTAGAGGAGTTGAAGTTGAAAGAAGACAAAGACAGAATCAACTTCATTCACGGAAAGATTATAGGGCTGGTGTTTGCTTCCTACTTCAGGTTAGAGGCGCAGTCGACAGACGCTGTCTTTCGGTTGTGGTTTAATATAGTAATAATAATAAATTGTTTTCAAGTAAGTTGGCATTGCTGTACAAACTAGGCCGCACAGAACCGCCACTTACTTGATAGGTCATCAAAAGGTCCGATGGTCCTCGTCAAGTGATGCCAGTAGCAGTACTAAGAAACTTTAAAAGACAGATTGTCAGATGCTAAAGATGCTAAGGATTTGAAATGATCGGCTCAATATATTAACGAAACTAATTGTTGGTTATTGCTAATGTAATTGTCTCTAAAACTATACTGATAACGTTTCAATTCTTTTTTACTCAAGATTTGTACTTCTGAAATGAAATTGGGGTTAAATTTTAATATAAAATTTAACAATTTTCTTATTCTTACTCCTAGTCGTTTAGGGCTAAGTCCACTAACCGCGTTTGTACTTTTTAACTGACGGGATGATGTTCTTTTTAACTCAACTGACTCTATTTCTTTCTTTGTTATAAGCAATTTTAGACTATTTATTTCGCATTCTGATCTAAGTATCTCTGTTAGTTTTTTAAACAGTTCATAAATGTGCAAATCTTTGATCGAATGCATTTTATACTTTTCTCGATTTTGCAGTGTTGATTCCGTTTTTCTCTTTTAAAAATGATTCTGGCAATTTGTTTTACTTTTGCTTCTAGAGGCTGAAGTGTTGTCTTGCTACTGGTTCCGTAGACTAAAACACCATAATTTAGTATTGGTTGTACGTAAACTTTATATGTTACAAGAAGCTGTGCAGTTGTTAAAATTGATCTCAATTTATAAAACAATCCAGAAAATTTGGACAGTTTCGCACATAATTCGAGGATATGCCGATTAAAATTAAGTTTTTCGTCAATATGTACTCCTAAGTATTTTAAAGACGTTTTTTGACAGATCGCATAATTCTGCAAAATTATCTATTGTTGAGAAGATTTTCTGATTGCGTTCAAATTCACAAGATGCGTTTTTTCTAAATTGAGTGTCAGTTTGTTTTGCAAAAAATAGTCGGCTACAGATTCTAATGACTTCTCAAATTTTTCTTTACTTGAATACACATTTTGCTTCAAAACAGCGTCATCAGCAAACAAAATTGCAGTTGAGTCACCGCAGAACTCCTGAATATCATTTATATAAACTAGAAAGAGCAGTGGTCCTAGCACCGAGCCCTGCGGCACTCCATATTCTATTGGTAAGAATTCCGACCTAAACTCAACCGATTTGACACATTGTTGTCTGTCACTCAGATAAAATTTCAGTAATTTATGTACAGGTCCTCTCATTCCTATGTTTTCTAGCTTTTCAAGGAGCAAATTTTGTTCAACTGTATCAAATGCTTTCTTCAGATCTATGAAGACAGCCTTCACTTCTTTAAATCCATTTTCCCAGTCTTCTCTGATTCCCTCGAGGAAATTAACTAATGCATCAGTAGTCCCTCTTTTTTGTCGGAACCCAAATTGATTTTTATTAAGCAAATCGTATTTCTCGAGGAATGCGGTCATTCGATCACAGAGTAATTTTTCTAGTGTTTTTCCAATCGTTGGTAATAAACTAATTGGCCTGTAGTTCTGAGCTTTGTAAGCATTCTCGCACTTATGTATAGGAATTACTACTGCTTTTTTCAAACATTTTGGGAAAGTTCCTTTTTCGAAACACTTATTGACTAGAAACGTCAATGTAGGAACTATAGCATATTCTATTTTTGTAAGTATAAAGTTGTTGAGACCGTCACAATCAGTGCTATATTTATTTTTCAATTTTTTAATGACTAGTGATATTTCGGCTTCATTTGCTGAGGTCAAAAACATGCTGTTTAAAGTTCTTTTTTTGTCTTCCGTTTTTTCCAGGATCAATTAATTTATTCGATAAAATTTTTCCGATAGTTGTGAAGTAAATGTTGAAACCTTCAACCTGTTTCTCTGACAACTCTTCTTGTTCTTTTCGCGTATTTCCACTCAATGTTCTCATTGTATTAAAAAAGCTGCTGGAATTCTTTTGTGCGTTTCTGTGCAACATTTTCTGATAATAGATTCTTTTGTTTTCTTTTATTTTCTTTCTCAGCTTATTCCTGATTTTATTGAACTTCTCCTTGTTTTTATTATTTTTGTGTCTCAAGAACGTCTGGAATAAGCTCTGTTTTTTTGCAGCTAAATTTTTTATACTGTTGTCAATCCAATTTGGTTGCTGAGAAGGTTTTGATTTTTTCAATGGAATGTAATTGTCAACTTCCTCAATGATAGCCTCTTGAAACTTTTCAAAAGCAAGATCACAATCCAAAACAAAAAAGTGCGACATAAGTCTGCCTAATTCGTCTCTTATTTTAAAAACCATTTTTTCTAAAATTAAGTGGTTTTCAAGAGCCGTCCAATCCCTGTAAACTTTGTTTTTCAGTGGTACAGTCTTTTCCACGTAGTCAGAGAACACGATTTGGACAGTATAGTGATCCGTTACAGCTGACTTGATGATTTCAATTTCTACTGTCTTCGAGCAGTAAACTACGTCAATATTAGTTCTCGACTTTGCGCTTTCTCTAGTATACCCAACGTTAGACATATTCCTTAAGTTGTAAGAACTAAAAATGTCTTTTAATTTTGTAAGCTTGATGTTATTGCTACTATGGTCAATGTTAAAATCTCCGCAAACAATGTGTAACTGTTCCGGTTCCGGAGTTAGTTCTTCAAAAAACATCTGCAAACATCTTTATACTTGTATTTGGTTTGATATAGATCACTGTTAATAAAAAACTTTTGCCATTTTTTGTGTTGATTTTCACAGTTAAAATTTGAATACTGGTACAGCCAAACTTTTTAATAATTGTTTGTTGTAAATCCAATCTTACAAAGATCCCAACCCCTCCTCCTTTAGAGGTATTTCGGTTGCTTGTAGCAATCTCCTGGTAGCCATCAAGGTTAATGCACTTTGTGTTAGATTGGTCCTTGAGCCACGTTTCCGTCAAACATATTGCTAACGGTTGACTCTCCTGTTGTTTTATCAACACTTCAAACTCGTTCAAATTTTTGTAGATCGATCTGATGTTTTGCAAGATTATTTTGTTTGCACTCATTTTGAAATTTTTTTTCCCTTGAACACATTACCAATTTTTAATTTTCTATCAGGGTTTCAAATGCATTTTTGTCAAACCTAAAAAAGAGAGAAATCTAAAACTTGTAAATTTGGACAAAAGATAGAGTAAAAAGAAAAAAGAAGAAAAAAAAATCAATATGAATGTATGAATGTGAATGACCGCGGATATCGCAGGCCTCCACAATAAAAGAAACTGAGTTTATTTCTTTTTCTAACCTAATTTAATTTCAGAGTTGCGGATATCGCAAACTTTGACTTTTTAATTCTAAAAAATTTCTTTTAATGAAAAACCTAAAAATGCAAATCATCTAAGGCAGCTTTGTCTGCGGATATCGCTAGACATATATTGCCACTAAAACATTTTAAAATTTCCATCTAAATTGTCTCTTTGCTGCGCATACTGTAAGCAGGAAGGGGTTTGATTTTTCTACGTAAGGCGACAGGTATACCCCTAAAATTTTCTCATCTTACCATTCAGCTGCGAATATGGCGAGCTAAAAAGGACAATGAGAACTTGCTAGGACAATGAGAAATAGGACAATGAGATAAGAAGTCTAAAATGAAAGAAGACATATGCCTTAAACTTACTACCATCCCATCTTGCTGCGAATATTGCGAGCAAAATGAATGAGTAGGAACATTATAGTCTCATTATTTTAGTACTGCTACTGTGTGGGGTTATTATGAAATTTACTACAAAAAATTATTTAATAATCAGATCAAAAAGTTTAAGTTTCCACTGTTAATGTATGAAATTACGCTATGGAGTTCATTTTTTCATTGGTCTCTTGTTATCAGGTGAAAACCTCTCTTGGCCCTTTTCACATGAGAGCTCTTCTGCTTCCTTCATAAATTTTCGCTTGTTGCGTCCACTCTCCCGTAAGACAGGATTTTGGATTTTATTCAATTCGTCCACGTTATTTACTGCTCTAAAGGATGTTTCATTTTGCAGATTCTTAACCATAACTGACACTGTACAATTTTTTGTTGACGTAATCATTCCCATTTTCTTCGCCTCACTGTTTATTTCTGCTTCATGTTTAGGCATGTATATATCATTAATGTATATATTAAGATTATTTAGTGGACTCTTGATTTTCTAAAGTTTCCTCTTTGCACCAAAAACCCTATCTTTTTCTTCAAAATAGACAAACTTGCAGATCACTGACTCTGGGCATCCATTTGCTGCTGTGCCGGGTAATATAGGACATGCTTTAATTCTGTTTTCGTCCAGTTTGATATTCAGAAAATTTTCAAAAAATTTCAATGTGTTTCGCAACACATTTCGATTGTCTCTTGAGTCAAAGGGTGGATTGCAGATTATAACACAGTCCTTGCTTGTGTAACGTTCCTGAGCTCTCAGTCTGTCGTTTATTTCAACCTGTTTTTTTTTCGAGATCAATAATTTTTTGTTCCTGTTTTTTGTTCGTGTCTATTAATCCGGACACTACTTTCGATAGTTCATCAACTTTTTTAGTCAAAACAGTATCACCACTCATACCTGTTGCAGTATTTGAAAAATCGCTGGAAGATACTTCACCATCCATGTTGTTGCCTTTCTTCCTCAGTAATTGATAAATGCTCTTTAATAAATAAATCAAAGGGTAATTGTTCAAGGAAATAAAATAAATTACTCAACTTTCATTTGGTTTTTACTGAAATTTCCAATGCTTTTTACTTAAAGAATAAGAGGAAATTACAATAGGGTGGATATAAACTGTACTTCTTTAAAGCGCACTTTGTCGGAATTCTAAACAATCAAGCACTATTGTTTTCTTGTTTAGCAACGTTTAATAGTGTTTGAATTGGTTTCATTACCTCTACTCTAAGCAAAAGTTTTGGTTTTCGTATGAACTATTTAGTGTCGAGCCCCCCTCCCCTCCCCTCCCTACCGCTCCGCGTTGCCTACCCTTCTGTAATTGTATATAATAAGTTAATGACTAGCTCAACATCCTATTGGGCTATGCAAACAATTATTACTGCAAAAGCGCAACTTAGTTTGTTCACGTGTTCATGAAGATAACTTTTCTTCATGCGGCGAAAAAGTAGATCGTTGGTCTTGTCGACTATGGGTGGCAGGACAGTTTCTAGTACTTGAAATTGCTTCTAGCAAGAATTACTGATTATTTAAATATACACTACTTGTATGTGGAAAAGATAACTGGACCGTTTTGAAGGTTTTTTTGACGGGCTATTGGATTTTTGACTTCTAGCTGAGGGTCTGGGGTACTATTGATGATAGTTTGGAGGATATTTTAATCTTGATGTTGTCATGTATAGAGTGCTGAAGAGACTCACCAATTCCAAAAATCTAGAGGTGGTGTTGGAAGGGGTGGCAAAGCTGGGACATCTGATCGGAGTTGAGTTCTATGATGATCTGCTTGTGCTCATCAAAGACATCTTGAAGAGGCTCGACCTCAATTACAAACAGAGACTACACTGTGTGCTGTCTGTTTTTAGGTACGTACCCATCGGGTGAACATTATAAAAAGTCATGTGTGAACATTTGAGCGAAAACCATTGTTTGAATTTAAAAATTGTACTCTTTTTCGTTACGCACAGGCGGGAAATGTGATTCGGTCATATTCCCTGGTGTTATTTAATGGTTTATAGAAATTAATTGGCTGTGAACTATTTTAAGCAAAGATAATTGTATTTCTTGAATTTTTTGTGGTTGCCCTGTTTGTGACCTTTTGTGGTGAAAAATCATCTCTTCAAATGGCGATTTAATACAAACCAAATTTGTCCTACAAAAAAAAACATTTTCTCGAGCTCATGTGAATACATTCAATCTGTTGTGGCAGATTAATGAGTGGCTGTGACATGGAACTGGTCAATGTCGACTTGCAACAGTTCTATTCATATTTGTACGAATCCTTGCTTGCTCTTGGTCAAGTAAGTCGCCAAGATTTCAACATGGCGCTTGACACTATAGAAGAAATTGTTGCTCGAGAGCGCAAGAAAGATATGAGAACATCGAGACTGTTGGCCATGTGCAAGAGACTGGCTACTGTGTTGTTGAGTGTGGACAACAGAAGTGCCATGAGACTTTTCCAGACGATCGGGTAAGCTTGCGATAACAATGAGTTGTAATGACAAGTAATTGTTGTAATAAGCCTTAAATTTGAACTAATTTTTGACGGAGCTGTTTTCGTTCTCTGGTCTGTGGCTACTACTTGCTATAATAACGTCCCAAAAACTATGCAAAAAAGTTGTAACTTTTTAATAGCCGCACAGCGATAGCTGGGGCTATTATTGGCCTTCTCTTGGTTTTTTTTTATTTCGTCGTCGCGATTTTTGTTACGACCATATGACGTCACAACCACTTCAAATCTGCTTTTTGTTCATTCGTTCATGCAATTTCAACAAGTGCTTGCGTGACGTCATTTTTCGCTCTTAGTGGAGCGAGTTTTTTTTTAATAGCCGCACAGCGATAGCTGGGGCTATTATTGGCCTTCTCGTGGTTTTTTTTTTATTTCGTCGTCATGATTTTTGTTACGACCATATGACGTCACAGCCACTTTTTGTTCATTCGTTCATGCAATTTCAACTGAATTGCATGTGTGACATCATTTTTCGCTCTTAGTGGAGCGAATTTTTTTGTTCATGTGCGTGATTAAATTTTTGGTCACACTTGACTTACCTCACTCTCAAAAATGACTTCCTCACTTTAAAATTGACTTTTATTTACTTTAATTCAAAGAGATAAGATCAAATGGGAGTGTGTCACTCTAAATGAAGGTTATTTGATAGCAGCTAATAGAGGCAGCAATAACTCTTACAGATTTTTAATCAAAATATAATAGATCAACCCTCAATGAAAAGACGAATTTTTTTGTTGTGTTTTTTTTTGTTTTTTAGACTGCCGATCTGCGAATCTATTGCGGCTATTTTCTGGCAATCTGCCAGCTATGTTTGTTAATTGACGTGATTAAATTTTTGGTCACACTTGACTTACCTCACTCACAAAAATGACCTCCTCACTTTGAAATTGACTTTTATTTACTTTAATTCAAAGAGATAAGGTCAAATGGGTGTGGGTGTGTCAATCTAAATGAAGGTTATTTGAGAGCAGCTAATAGAGGCAGAAAAAACTTATACAGATTTTAAATCAAAATATAACATATCAGCCTTCAATGAAAAGGCGAATTTTTTTGGTCCTTCTCTACTGTTTTTTTAGACTACAGATCTACGAAGCTATTGCGGCTATTTTCTGGCAATCTGCCAGCTATGTTTTTCAAAAGCTCTCAAATTTAGATATCAATCTCGTGCACCTGCCCATTTGGCCGGAGCCTCGAGTATTTAGTCTACTGACCTTTAGAGGAATGAATTTCAAGCCAGGGTAAACTGTGTTGCATCGGTGCGAGGACCCTCTGGGGTCCAGCTCTTTGCTCTTTGAGGTGTTGTGTCCCCAGAGCCTCAAGTATCTCTGTATTCCAACCATCTTTCGGGACAAGCAGAGCAAGTGTTGTCTGGACCAAATATATAGTGTAGTCACTCTTTATCTTTTTGGCTCTGCGATCACAGTTGCAACACTACTCTGATGTTATTTCTGTGACTATCACTGCATCTGTCTTGTCTGGACTTTACACAGTATTTCCGATTAGAAGACTTTCATCTCAGATACCAATTGTGCGCAGGGATCACAAACAGTTTTCTCTTCCACTACTCCGCAACGTTCAGTGAATAATGTGTAGCAGTCTTCCCAAGGTCCCTCGCATCTCAACCATATTAACCTTGCGTTAGTTGCCTACTAAAAAGGGTTTAAGGCCGATTAGAGTTCACAAGACTTTCCAAATCACTACTAAATTATCAAAATTTCAGCTACTAGTCTATGTCACTTTCGTTGCTTTGTTGACTTTCGAATGTGTTAACTTTGACCATCTTTCGTTCATTGGAGACATTTCCAACAGATAGAAGTCGGCGAGACATGACTACAAGAGCCACTTTTGTTCTCAGGGTCCCGCCAACATCCACTTTTGCTCCCTTCTTTCACGGGCGCTATTCGATGCTCTGCTTCAACACCTCGCATCTCAGGCTCTTGCATGCGCTGATGTGAAACGGATTGACAAGGAAGTCTAGAAATAATTTGTTTTAAGTCCATGGTGGCCTATTCACGGCTCAATTTTCGGACTGTCAGCTTAGCTAACTTCCACTGACTGAGCTAGCGGCAGTTACACAGGTGGCCCCAGATGGAGGTTACTGACCAAGGTTGCGCCCTACGCCTCAGGTCCTTCTTTAGAAAGCTGTCTTTGTAGCATTGCACTATCAAGTCATCCCATCAATCTTTTGTTTTTGATGCCACTCTCGTGATGTTTTTGATGCCACTCGGCCTTGATTTTTTGCAAAGCCAATTACACGAAAAGTGAGTACTTCTGGAACGTTTTATTCAGTTCAATTTATTGCGCTTCACCTAATTACCAAACTCTAAAGATTAAATTAGTATGATATCGAATTTTGAGCTCAATTTACACATTAAATTTGGAGTTCAAAATTATGTCGGGTAAATTTTTTCCACTCAGTTATAATTTTGCCGTTCTATTTAGCTTTTCTCACGCAGGTTTTTGGCTGCTTGCTACAATAGTTTTGGATGACGTATTTTTGCTTTAATTGTTCTAACGTTTTTAATGACAAGGGGTTAAATATTCGCCAGGCTGTATTTTCCGTATGTCTTTGACTAATTGACGGAAGACATGTACCACGTGAAAGCTCTTAATAAATAGAGTTCATTGATTTTTTTTTACAAAACGGCAATATTTTGACACCCAAATAATCGCTTGCATTTATCACTAACTTCAATCTATGAAAGACTGTCAACCCATTTTTGTGATCTTTGATCATTTCTGTTCATTTTTTAACAGAAGAAAAGCCATAGCGAGGCTATTACTGGTCTTATTGTAGTTTCTACGACTCGAAAAGGAGTATTGTTTTTCTTGAGGTTTTACGTCTCGCTGAGGCGTTATGTTTCTCTGTATTTTAAAACTCCAAGAGTCTTTCTGGTTCTGTTTTTTTTATAAGTCAGCGAGCAATAAAACCGGAAGTTCAGGGAAGGAATAAAGTGAAAAGGCTGTCTCAGTGAACAAATTCGAAGATCAGAGAAAAGAGAGAGTGGTTCTTTTGTACGTGCTTTCTTTTAATAGAGCGAGAAATGTAGGCCTGAAAAAAAATCGCTAAATGAGAAGTTTTTTTTGTTCACGTGCGGCTTTTTCAAGCTGTTTTTTGAAATTTATATTTTGTCTAAAAGGTGATTTCAAGCCAAAGTTATAATTTTCAGGTTGTTTTGATAGCCTTTCAAATGTTTTTGCTTATTGCAGGGTTACGCTAATTTGAAGTATTTTCAACTAATTCTCAGGTTTTAAGGCTATTTTTGCAATTTTTGGCCCATTATTGTATTCTATTGCTTTTGGTTGTAAATGAATATATGCCTGATGCTCGTGGCTAGTTTCTATTACAAATTAAATGCAGGTTTTTGGTACCAAGCTTCTGTCTTTGAATTGTGACAAAAATCGAGAATTTTTTTATAGTTTTGCTTAATTTCTTTTTTGCTTTATTTCAAAATTAGAGATGTTTTTGTGCTTATTTCGGCTTGTCTGAATTTTTATGTGCAATTAAATTGTCTTGGTTACTTGAAGTGTTGTTTCCCCCTTTGTATTTGTTTTTGTACAAATTGAAAAAGCAATTCAATTTTTATTTTCCTTGTCTAAATTGCATTTAGTTAATTTTGTTTTTATAGCTGCGAAGCTGTAAGCTGAGCGTAGCTATATTGCGGTGCTCCTGGTTTTTTTTTGTTTCGTCGTCTGACGCTCTTTTTTCGTTTTACATTTGTTCACACAGCAAAGCTGAAAAAGTCAAATTTTCTGAATGACTTCTTCCTCTCACTAACGGCACTTGCGCGCGTGACGTTATTTCTCACTCGCTTTAGCGAAAGTTTTTTGTGTGATTAGATTTTGATCATAAGTGACTTACCTCACTCAATAAAATGACTTTTGCACTTAAGAATTTCAGTTTATTTTGAATAAGTTTAAGGTCAAAGGAACTCATATGTGCAGTAAAGGTCCCTAATAAGAGGCTTCTGTGGAATGAATTTTAACAACCTTTATTGATTTATCGCTGAATGTTTTTTAGCCCAGTTTTTTTAGCGTCGATTTTTTTTAATTTAGATCTGTATCTGTTTCTATCTCTATTATATGGCACGCAGGTCTATTCTTTCGCAGCTCTATTCTATTCCGGCAATCTGCCGGCTATGTGTTCTTTCATGCTCACAGCCATCAGAAACTAGTTATTCGTCTGGCTGCTTTTTGGCAATGCCATCTTCGAGTTTTTTTCCCGAATTCTTCTGGCTAATGCATCTTAAATGAGCGGGCAAAAAAAAACGGAAAGAAAGAAAGTGTAAAAATTCGAAGAGGGAGAGGGGGAGGCTTTGTTTTTTTTTCACTTGCGGCATTTTCAGGCTGCTGTTTGGGTTTAAAATTTTATGTTTTCTGTCAGGTTAGTATTTATCAAATTAATAATTTTGATATTGTTAGTTTTTTTGATGTTTTTTGATTGTTGAGTTTATTTATGCGTTAATTTGAGTTTTAAGCTATTTTTGACCCCTTGTATAGTTTTTTTTGCTTTATTTGTAGCAAAATCGAAACTTACTTCTCTTGGGAATTTTCGGTTGCCAAATTAATCAAGATTTTTTACAATGCATTTTTCGTTGAATTATAACCAAAAGGGGATTTTCTGATTTGTTTGCTTTAATCATATGCAAAGAAATGTTTATAACAATACCACACACGATCTGTCGGAGATACCCTAAAAATCAATCCGTTTCGACAAAAAAGTGTGTCTGGTATCTAGTTCACATTTCAAAAATATAGGAATAATTAATTTGATGACAGTCAATCGCACATTGTTGATTTTTGATTTCGTGATAATGTGAGCTTGTGCAAAATTTTCCTAGTAGTGTCTGTATGGATTGATCGTATATTTCACTCGTATATTTTCAGTCGAACTACGACCAACCAATCAGATCAACTTCTGACTGAGGAGTCAGTGGGCAGTGGCAAGTACAATGCGCTGGTGAACGACCCCGACTTAGCCAATGCCCAGAACACAGCTTTGTGGGAATTATATCCTATGCGCAATCATTACTGCTCTCAACTTGTGCCACACGTGAAATTATTATCACAATTGAAATTGACTCAAATCAAGCCTGATGAAAGAAAAATTGATGATTTGATTGTTTATTTTGATAAATTGAATTCTAAAAAGCTGCACGAAACTGGTAGAATGAAACGAGCTAGTTTGGTGAGCCATGATAGCTTCATAAAAGTAAAAACAAAGAATTTGTAAAAAAAAAAATTGTTGTGATTTTTTTTTTTGAAGACCACTGTTTTACTACCACTCTATCATATCCCGAAACTTGTTCCATTATCCGTGTGAGGACGCTCAATACTTTGTTTTCAGTTATCTGAAAACAAAGATATGAAGGACATTGAATGAAATACATTTATTCAGATTGAATGAAATACATTTATGTATAATTAGATTGCGGCATTGCAATAAGTACTACTTTTCTTTCAGAGAGCCATGGGTGAAGATAGACATTTGGATCTTTATGGTGACCTGTTTAGTGGCAGTTTGGGCAACCAGGAGCCAAACAACAACAACAAGCTGGTTCTGTCTTTAAAATCTATGATTCAGAACAGCCACGATGCACACGGAGAGAATCCTGCTCCCGTTGCAATGTCAATTGTTCGTGGCGTTTTAACCCCAAATGGAAGACTGGCTAATGCGGCTGATGTGACCCTAGCACCAGCTGGTTCTGGTAGCATGAAGGTCGCTGTTAATGGTGTTATTAGTACTACTGAAAGTGAGGATGCGGTAAATGATCATGAGAATGATATGTTGGGACAGTTGTTTAGTGTGGACGGGCACAAAGATTCAATAATCAAACAGGTAAATCAAAAAGCCTGTACATTTTGGACCAATCTTTGACCCCGAGAATGACTGCTCTATTTTCGAAATAGGAGACTATAAGCTTGTGTTGCATGCTTGCAAGAACCCTATTGTTGTGTGAGTAAATACTTTCCTTCGCCATTCGAGAGGAGGTCGTTAGTTGACCTGTAACTTTGGGTCGAGATATCGAATACATAAAAAACGCCATATTTGATTTCCCAAATAAGTGGTGTCTGTAGTTTGAAATGAAGTGATTGCTTTTTACGTTAAGGTCTGCAACCTCCGAGCACTATGCTTGTGAGAGCACACAACTAAATAAAGTTCGATCAAAAATGCCTCTTTTTCTCAATTTTATTGTTCCAACATTTTTTCAATATTGCGGGAATATATATGCGAGACTGCCTTTTTCTTGTCAAATTTTCAATTTTTGTTTACGGATCGTAGAGAAAAAAGAACGACATCATGTTGTAGCCCTCAGGATCTAGTTTTGATTTCTATTATTAAAAATTATCAAAAGTTTCAAAAAGGGGGACTCCAAAACTGGAAGGAAAAATTGAACAGGAAAAAACCACTTCGCTTGGGGGAGGTGACAGATGGCCGTTGAAATTTGAAATAAAAACGTTGGTAAATTGTAGTAACCTTAGTTATGTTAAATGGAGATTTGTCACCGGTAATTCTTTACATTTTAAGACTAAAAATTAACAATTTAAGTTATTTTAACCGCAAATTCCAAAAAATCTAAGGTTCTTTTCTCCGAATTTCATTTAAAAACTTTTCGAACCGTCAGTATGTATTCGGCTTGATACATAATAAAGCAAATAAAGTAAGAACCAATTATTCTCTGTTCTGGTGAAACATTTATGGAATATCGAGGACCTCAGGCAACTTAGATCTCTCAAAATAGCAAAAATCAACTTTGAAATTGTGAAAATAAAACCAGAAGAATGTTTTTATTGTGAATTCTAGAGTTTTGTTTGCAAACAATTCTTCTGATTTCATCCGAACTAACCAATTCAATGTTCTCAAGACTTCGGAGACGTAAAAAAAATTAGCTTCATGTAATGAACATCAAATCAACCAAAGAAATTTCTGAAAATTTCTAAAGTTGGAAATCTTTCTTTATTTGTATTCTTTAAACTGTCAGAGCAGATGATTCGAACTAATAACCTCGGGGAGAATGAAAAATAGAAGAATCTGAGAGTAAGAAATTTATTTGGATCGCCAGGTTGAAAATTTTTTTTCTAAATGTCATTTTTTGCAAGTTTTAAGAACAATTTTTTCACTTCTGTATATTGAAGTTGCTCTTGGGCGGCTCTGTAGATCAAAAAACTAAATCTTTTTTAATAGCCGCGAAGCGATAGCTGAGGCTATTATTGGCCTTCTCTTGGTTTTTTTAATAGCCGCACAGCGATAGCTGGGGCTATTATTGGCCTTCTCTTGGTTTTTTTTTATTTCGTCGTCATGATTTTTGTTACGACCATATGACGTCACAGCCACTTTTTGTTCATTCGTTCATGCAATTTCAACTGAATTGCATGTGTGACGTCATTTTTCGCTCTTAGTGGAGCGAGTTTTTTTGTTCATGCGCGTGATTAAATTTTTGGTCACACTTGACTTACCTCACTCTCAAAAATGACTTCCTCAATTTGAAATTGACTTTAATTTACTTCAATTCAAAAAGATAAGGTCAAATGGGTGTTTGTCATTCTAAATGAAGGTTATTTGAGAGCAGCTAATAGAGGCAGCAAAAACCTATACAGATTTTTAATCAAAATATAACAGATCAGCCTTCAATGAAAAGACGAATTTTTTTGGTCTGTCTTTTTTACTGTTTTTTTTAGACTGCCGATCTACGAATCTATTGCGGCTATTTTCTGGCAATCTGCCAGCTATGTTTTTTATTTCATCAAGATTTTTGTTACGACCAAATGACGTCACAACCACTTCAAATCTGCTTTTTGTTCATTCGTTCATTCAATTTCAACTGAATTGCGCCCGTGACGTCATTTTTTGCACTTAGTGGAGCTAGTATTTTTGTTCATTTGCGTGATTAAATTTTTGGTCACACGTGACTTACCTCACTCTCAAAAATGACTTCTCACTCTGAAATGGACTTTTCTGTGCTTTAATTCAAAGAGAGAAGGGCAATTGAGTTCTTGTCACTCTTTTTGAAGGTTTTTCAAGAGCGTCTAATAGAAACAGCAATCAGTTATACAGATTCTTAATCGAAATTTAACATCTCAGCCCTTTGTGTCTTTTTTACCTTCAGTAGTAATAGGGTGGACGAGTCCCGGGGGGGGGGGTGAAGACCCCCATGTATTAAGATTGGTTATAGCGGTTTTTGACGGCTAAGGATCTTCCCTGATGTATTAAGATTAGGGATAGAATCTAGGGGCGCCTAAATGTATTAAGATAGGGTATAGGGTGCATATATTAAGATTAGGAATAGAATCTCCATGTATTAAGATTAGGTATAGCCGCCATGTATTAAGATTGGGTATAGCCGCCATGTATTAAGATTAGTCATAGCGGCCAACATGTATTAAGATTAGTTATAGCAGCCGACATGTATTAAGATTAGTTATAGCGGTCGACATGTTTTAAGATTATTTATATCCGCTGACATATATTAAGATTAGGGGTATTTTTTGAAAAATTGTTGAGGTTTTTGTACATTTTTACGCCGTTTTTTCAATAATTTCTAAATACTCTCTTCTGATTGGTTAAAAATGACAGCTTTTTTTTAAAAGAAAATTGAATTGAAAAATTTATAAATAACAGACACAGTATAAATTATGCACATCAAACTACAAAATCACTCGAACATTTACATTAAATAGGTATAAATTTTAAAGCATAATTATAAAAATTCACAAAGACAAAATAATAAAAATATCACATATTAGAGAAGAATAAAAGTTATTATAAAAGCTCTACAATTTGAGGGGTTCGGTATGGATAACGTCATCTAGATCTACTCGCTTGGGATAGAAATAGGATAGCCCTTTCTTTGTCTGTTCATATGTAGCAACACAATGATTTATTGTTCTGAAACCTCTATTTGTCGAAGTAAGGTTGATAATTTCATCCATCACTCGTCGATATTTTTCCATTGGTCCATCTCCAGTCTCCTCCAGAGTTCTTTTGTTCAGGCCTTTGCTACTGATTTTGTACTTGTCTGACCTAGCATCGTAGCAACAATAGGTTTTACTACAGAGACAAATCATTTCGGTGCATCTGAATTCTTCCTTGAAAAGACCTGGTTCCCGTTTATCATGCTTCTTATACTTAGAACAACATGTTCTAGGGAAAAAGTTGTGTGAGGCATCTGCTCTGAAGGAATCATCGCAGTCCTTTTCTCGCAAAGTCTCCCATTCTTCCTTTTTAGCAGGTCGAATACAATCATAAATGTTCTCGTGCGCTAGCGCTAAATAAAGAGAATCTGTATCCATCTCTAACACTTCGAATTTATCCACATCGCAAAATCTGTCACAGAAGCTATAGTAGAGCTCCAACATACGTAATTTAGCGTACTGAAGTATGAAGAATCCAACTATTATAGGTTCTCGATGCTCAGTTTTTGATTTTGCAAGCTCAACTTCGTAAATTTCTTTTGACACATTGTTCAGACGCTTAAACATTTTCCCATTGATTGCTTTGTGCTTCTTCTCATCATTCAGGTACTTGGTCTCTGTGTGTCTACTTCTGTCCATAATTTGATACCCATAAGAGCTGTTACCCAACAATTTCATTGTCTCAGCCACAACGCTAGAATCAGGATTTTCATCACCCGCTCTTCTAGCATCTACCACTGACTGAACAAAATTGTTGAAGCATTTTTTGGGTGTGTATTGTAGAAATCTATAAATCTTTGTACATTTCAGACCAAGACTGAGATAAAAGTTGAGTAAAGGAAAAATGATTGACCCATTTTCCAACTTGAAGCTCGAAATCAACATTCGTTGAGGATGTTTGAGTAGGTTGTTTTCAATTGCATACTCTCTCATATATTCTCCAATATCGGCTCGACTGATATTAAATTTCTTAAAAATAGGAGGGAAATTAGAGAACTTCGAGATCGCACTGTACATATCTAAACATTTTCCCATCTCTTATTTTCGCTAAAAGAGACTCTTGCGTCATAGGTAGTTTGAAGGGAAATTTCTTCCTCACGTGATTTCTGACACTTTCCTCTTCAACACGTTCCAACCATTTACACTCCCAGACTTCAACAATATTGTATCCCTTGTTTCTCAAATAATCTCTTCTCAGTTCATCATGTTCTCTTTTTCTAATTTCTCTCTGCATTTCCTCCTCCGAGAGGCTTGCTCGAGATTCTTGGAATGGGCAAAAGTGGAAATAACAACCCATAGCTTCGAATACTGTGTCGCAATGAGCACAAAAACCGTCCACGGTAAAACAGTCAATCTTTTCCTGTTTCCCGGTTGTATAGTAGCTTTCAATTGTGCATTCTGGGCGTTGTGATTGGAGATAAGACATGACCATGTTCTCAAATGTTCGAGATTTATTGTTTCGAGCTTTGAATTTTTGAGAATTTGTGTCAAGCTGCCATCGTGTGTAAAGTCCTGTTGGCATTTCTTGACACATTGAAAAGGGATAGAGTTGACTAGCATCAATACCCACGATAGATTTACATATATTTTCTGAGTTCCTGATGTAGGTTTGGTCAACTACTGCCTTTCTTGTGAACACAATAGAAGGTCCACCAGTCATGTCTTCGCGTATTTTATCATGTAAATCCTTGTCACTTTCAACAAATGGGAAAAATTTGTGGTTTGTTGACTTGTGAAGACAAATGTTTGCCAAATTGGTAAGTGTACATCCGAGTTTTAACATGTCAATTCCTTTGTTGTTATAAAAATCCATCATTTTTTTCATTGCTTCTAGTGTTGGAACAACATCCTTGTTGTTGTACCACTTGACAAAATCTCTATATGTAGACGTTTGCTCTTCCTCCCAAATCACTTTCAAGTAATTGTAGTTATCGACTCCAGATGGGGAAGTTCTTTCAGTCTCAATTTTTTCAGAGCTTCTTGTTGAGATAGTCCACTGTTCAGCAACTTAGTAAAATTAGTGAATTCCTTCTCCAAAGGGTTGTGATCCTTCAGCTTACTGAAGAAACATTCATAGGGGGTAGAAAAGTAGAAAAGGTGCGTCAAGTTTATTTGGAGAATCGAACCATTCATTTGGGAAGAAACCTTTAGTCTCGCTGGTCTTGTAAGCTTTGAGGAATGAATCGAGATGTAGCTCCTCCAAGGAAATTTAGAATGTCAAGGAACTGCACGTCACCGAACTTGAAGGAAACAAAATGATTTGCCTTTTTGATAACTGTAGGTTGAATATCCCGTTCATGAATGAGATAAGGTAGAAGATAGGATTTGATGAGATTCAAATCATACTTTCCACTGTTGAATCCAAATACAGGAAATGTGTTGATATAACGCTCAAAGTGTTGTTGCAAGCCCAAAAGTTGATTTTTCTGCATTTGTAGGAACTGAGTAGACATATCAGCTTCCTCCTCTTCTTCAATACACATCTTCAAAATCAAATGCAGGAGTTGTGTGACCTTTCCTTTCTTTCAATTTTTCAAAGATGGCTTTAACTCGGCTATTGATTATCTCCTGAATTGATGCAAATTTTGCTTGCATTTCGGTTTTACTCTTGTTAGCTAACTCCTCAAGAGTTTCGACAAAAGAAACAATCAGGTTCTTAGGGTCTTTGTCGCATAGAAACACAGGTTCTTCAATCAAGTTGGAGGAAATGGAGACAGATATTGGCTCATGTTTTCCAATCCAAGTAGTTGTATTTGTATCTTTTAGCTCTTCAGTGGGAACGCAGATAGATTCAAAGTCAAAAATAGCCAAGTTTTTGAACAATTTTTGATCATCGTTGTAGGAAATTCCGAATGCATCGAGTTTATCAAACAAAGTTTCTCGCAGAGTATACACACTCTTTGGGTAAATATGCTGTACTCTGTCTTTGCAGGATTTTAAATGAGGGTTGAATTGACCTGCATGCTTTATAAATGTATCGCAACTGGGACAACGGAATCGTTTAAAGAATGTGTTAATATCATCCACGTAGCATATATGGTCGTTGTATCGCAGTAAATTAATGTTCTTTTCGTACATTTCAACACTTCTTCTCGCAAGTTCTCCGACAAATTCTCCTTCCTCTATATCAATATCATAAATAAAGATGTTATGCTTTATCGCATTTTCAACAAACACGAGGTGATCGATTGATACTCCTCTAAAATTGATTGCATCATGTCCACCAGATTCATGAAGAAAAGCACTAAACAAATTTGCAGCATTCGTTTCCAACTCAGATGATCCGTACAAGTGGACAGCTATAGCTCTGAACAGGCAAAGATAATCTTTGTAAGGTTCGCCGTAACCATTCGATACAAGACAATTCACATCTGGTCGTCTAAGATACTGTTCAAGAAGAACAGCATCGATACATCCCATTGGAATGTTTTTTAGGAGAGCGCTGAATATTGTTACGTTAGTAGTCAAAGCAAATTGCCACTTTGTATTTTCCCTCTCCTGTGCACACGTCTCCACTAGATCCATTTTCTCTACTCTGTCTTGAAGAGAGACCAAGTCACCTTTTGAGCAGAGCAAATGATATTTTTCAAAGAAAGTGTTGTTCTCATGCGCATAAAAGTACCGATACTCGTCTATGTCCACATTGCGCAAAATAAATCCAAGAGCCAGATTTACTTTGGCAGCACAATTTAATTTTTCAAAAACTTCTTTTTTTTTCTCGTTGATCTCATTGGGATCGAGCTTGGACAACTTGAAGTTAAACACTCGATGTCTCCCATTCTCCATTTCCGTATCGTGAAAAAGTGCTGACAAGCACTAAGTGCCTGCTGTAATTGCTCGTTGTTCTGGTCTAGCTCCTCTGATTCTAGGACTTCTTTGAGCTTTTCACTCGATTTGGTCCCAATTTTTGTCGAAGTTCCATGCTTTCTCCTCTTGTGTTGTTGAAGAGAATAAAAGCTTGGGAACTCTTCCAAGCACACAGTACACACAGTACTAAGCTGAACATCTTTCGAGGCATGATGCTTGGCAAGGTGATAGTTCAAGTCTTCCTTCTTCTTTGTAAAAAAGTTAGGACATTTGGGACATGATAAAGTCCCACTATCACAAGATTTTTTGTGCCTGGCCATGTTTAGTTTAGCAACCATTTTTTCACACTTTGTGCATTTCACTGGGAGATTTCTATCGAGAGCAGGCATTGTTAAGTTCAAGATGAATTTATGAAAAATTCAGTAAATTGCGGAGCAACTGAATCTGAAAAAACAGAAAGTATAATGATTTAAAGCTGCTATGTAACTTTGCGGTACTCGATGATTACTCATCACTTCCATGTATTAAAATGACGTTGTTTCTATTTTTAGATTCAGGCGTCATGCCAGAACATTCTAGAAGATTGATATGATTCCAATTGCGACAGTTCTGCATATAATTAACTAACTTTCAGTTTAAATGTACAAGTTCATTCCGTGGCGAAAAATTCCAACTTTACATTTTTTTCTCATTTTCCTCTCACTCTTATTTGTTAAACTTTATTTAAGTTTTCCCATACAGAAAATTTCACCAAAAAAATTACAAATAGAAAACTATTCTTTAAAAATTCACGATTCACAGTATTTTGAATAGATGTAGTCCAAAATTGTGTATCTCAAATATTGATAAATTTTACTGTCTGAGATCAAATTTAGTTTTATTGAAAATAGAAACTAGCGCATAAATGTGCTTTCAACACAACAAGAGAGAGATCAAGAAAAAGTTTCCTTCTATTATTGAAGAACAAGTTTACGTTGTACAACTTAATGTTGTTGTAATAGAACCTCCCGCCCAATCAGACTTCAGCTTTAGAAATCTAATTCTCAAGATAAACGATTTCATTTTATGCGTTGCTTTTTCTATTTTATTTTTCTCTTATATTAACAGGGTTTTACTTGATACCGTATTCATTTGTGAAAAATGTTGATCAAAAATCACTTAAAACTTTTGGAAAAAATTTACAAAAGAAAGGAAGGAATCGCTGATGCTTACAGAGTAGACGAAATTGATGTTGACTCTTATTTCTTTTACAATTTCTTGGACGTTTTTACTCAAAACAACAGAATCATCCGATTTAGTAAAGGATTTCAATATGCAACCTTTTCTATAAAAAAATTCGTATGATGACTACATAAAACAATCATTTGATTTATCGTCAGAACTACACATCAACAAGTATGAAATGCTTTTCATATTGAATTCTGTCCCAGAGATAATGGAACAGTACAGAAATTTGTCTCAATCTAATTATATCCCAATTCCTGAATCGGTAACAATTACTTCATCTCTACACAGTGCGCTCTTCTTTCATTATTACAAGGACTACAATGCAGAGGGGGTAAGAGTACGATTTGGAATACGACTCCCCAAAATTTATGTACAAAAATTTAGTTCCAAATTTGGAACATCTTCCGATATCGATTTGAGATTCAACGAGATGGCGAGAATTTATCAAAGCTTGACTTTTTTTTGTCAACTCATTTCCTCTAACTTATCCATCTTTGGCTGTTAACTAGGGTAACACGTGTAAAAGTTACCTTTTTTGGTCTATTCAGTTTTGAGCTTACTTGTTTCGAATAGTAATGTTAGATTTTCTGAGTTGATTCCTTCTTTGGTCACTTTACAATTGAGACATTTCCTTTTCTGGAAAATAACGTCACTTTTTCTGCTAAACATTACCCTTTTTGGAAACTTTGTTCTCCATGGTTGGAGTTTAGTATAAATAGAGCTGAAAAATTTACCCAGCATCACTTGCTTTCTCTTTAAAAACAACATCACCTCTGTCTCAACTACCTTTGACTCTAGTCTCACCACATTGAGAAATGGAATTTACAGTGCAGAACAACAGCCTTCTCTACTCAGTTTCTTTCTTAGAGGAGACCGGTCGGATCAGCATCAGAGACTTGTCGAATGGGCTCTACGAGTCCGTTGTAACCCTACCTATCACAGTGTGGCACATTATTGAGCACCAGCGACAACAGTTTGACACATATCATCAGGGGCAGGTTCCAATCACGGAGAATCAGCTTGGAACTCACGCTGTTCCAATGGGCCACGAAGTTGCTGTGATCAGTGGGCATCACTGCCCTCACGTTAACGGAACAGATTTTCCCGACAACTACGTTGCTGGAAGCATTCAGTACACATTTCCGTGGGAGGAAGGACAGATTCCCAACAACTGGTTCCATACACCCGAGACAAGTCAAGTATCCAGTCCAGAGCAGCAAAGCAGCCTTCTCCAGATAGTGAGCAATGCTGGCAGCAGTCAACAAAGCGAATTGAGTGTCGATACTAGCACCACGTGGTCATTTAACGATCTGGAAAACTTCGATCCAGCTCAGTATTATGGTTCGACTGATATGTCGACTACACCGTCAATGACAACCCCCTCCATAGAGGACGGAACAGCTCACAACCCCATTGTGCTGACAGATGAGGCTCTCGTAACTCCCATCAGTGTTCGACCTACAGAGCCTCCAGCAATTGTTGAAAGAGTCCGTCCATTTGGCAATGAAATTCAATACTTGCCAGATCACGTTGTGAGAACTCTTTTTGAATAAATTTGATATTGTAAATTTTATAGTTGAATTCTTTGTGATGTATTTATACTTTTGTTTGAATTCATTTCTTTTAAGTTGAACTTTCTCTTTACTCCAAACACTATGCAAGCTATGTTGAAACAAAAACACAGCAATTTTTGTCAAAATTTTATTTTAACTTTGATAGAAATTCTGTTTCTTAACAAAAAAAAGTCGTTTAAAAATTGATTTTTAGGAAAAGAACTGAAATAGTTTTTCGATTTTTAATAAAATTTTTTGTTTTGAGATTTGATATTTATTGAAACAAAACAAGTTTGACAGTTGTCATTTTAAAATTTAAAGAAAATTTCTTTTTTTGCGCAAAATCATATCGTAAAATGAAGAAAAATGAATATTTTTCTGCGTTTTTAAATAACAGTTTTTGAACAATTTTTCGACATTTAAGAAAATTTTTCAAATCCAAATCTCGATATTTAAGAAAAAGTGTTGAAAAAATTTTCGATATATAAGAGAAAATATTAAAAATTTTTTCGATTTTTAACAAAAAAGTTGTTTGAATTTTCGGTTTTTTTTAAAATTGATTTTTATCAATACGTTCTTTCAAATTATAAACACAGATACAAAACACAAACAAGAAATTATATACTTTGTTTTCTAATTTCAAGATACAAAACAAGATTATCAATTATGCCATGTCCATCTAACAAACAATCAACAATCTTTATAAGTTCACTCTCATACTTTGAATTTCTAAGGGAATGCACCCTATCTAGAAAAGAGGATCCAAGGGTTTGAGTGCTCGCATTTCTTTGCTCAGCGCGTAGTAGGTGACGCTTGAACTTCTTTCTGCTCAATCGTTTTTTGGAGATACTGATCACTTTTTCCACGTACTTCTTCAAGTTGTGCTCCACCGCTCTGGTTAACTGAGCAAAGACCAGTCCTGACTCTTCTATAATGGAACCAAAGAACTGGTGTTTATAGAGTGTGTACAAGCAATCAACTGTTTGATAAACATAAGACAAATTTTCTATTATCTCTAGTATCTCCTTCACTGAGAATGAAATGAGAATAATGTGGTAGCGACAAGTCTTTAAGGGACAAAAATTGTCATTATGAGTAGCAACGGAGTATTTTTTAATGAGTAGATAAGGTTTATACTCCTTAACAGATACAGAAAGGAATAATGTCTTGTCATTATAATCTCTGTAAAATTGAGGTAAAACCTGACACATTATTGCTGCCATTTCTATATCGGGATAACAGAATAGAACCTATATATGGAAACAAAAAGTACGGTAACGTAATTTTCTATTTTTAGAGCTTGCAATTTCTGTTTTCATAAAAAGCTAAAAAATCATTTTCATAATGATGCAGTTGCAGTTCAAGAAACAGAAGACTAAAAGAATTCTTTGTTATACTTGTTCATAATATTTCAAGCACTATTTTTCTTTAATGCAACACAGACGAGCTAAACACCAGGATCCGTTTGAAATTCTGGTTAAAAAATTTACGAACCTCAAGATTTCCGAATAGATTACCCTATAAGGAAATAACGTCATTTAGCATACCTTTTATGGGTATACATGACGTCATTACTTACCATAAAAAAGGAAATTTTAAGTTATTGAGGGGAATTGCGTACAAATACAAATCATTTATTTTCTATTTCACTCTCAGCTCAAGCTGTTGAAATGTCTCTCTCTAAAGTATCACCTTTTCTTTCGAGTGCTCCTTCAATGTACACTCAATCCTAACCAAAACCAGGGACTGATTCGGTTCCTTTTTATATGGACTTTGGATCCAATTCGAAAAGATTTGGGAGATTAACTATGTCCCAGATTTCAAGAAACGGACAAATTTATACTGAACCAACCATCCAAGTCTTTAGAAAAGACAATTCTGGGACTTTTGAAATGTACCAGCAACTGCGAATTGGAGACTATGAGTTTAAGAAATTCTGCTTCCTCAAGGAAGATCTTCTCAATGGAGAACTGGAGATGAGAGAACACCAACCTCAATTCGACAAAAATATAGGCATGGAACACGTGCTGGAACAGTGTCACAAGGTGAGAGAGATTAGCATTGGACGAAACCGCAGACTCTATGTTACTTTCCTCCAATACATCAAGGACCAGCCAGCTTCAACTTATGTACAAATTCGACTTTTTTGTAGAAAGGAGAACAACGAGTTCAAACAAGTGACTTATGTCAGCTACACTCTGGATGAATTTAAGGAGTTGATACAAAATCTGAAGGACTTTTCTAATATTCAACAATGTACATTTCAGTTTGTAATTTTATAATGTATTTGTCTTTTTAATTCATATTATTTGAATCATTTTTGTTTTTTTCAAACTGAAAATGAGTTGGAATATTGGTTCCTCCAGAAATCTTATTTTGAGTCTAAGAAATAAATCAAAAGTTTTCCACGTTAGATTTCACTACGAACTAAAAAAGTCTTCTTATACAGTTCTTGAAGCTCTAAATTTTCCCAAAATTGATAAACTTGACAGTAAGTCCAATTATTCAGAACTAAAGTGGGTTATTTATAACGGATTACGACGCACTACTTTAATATATCTATCTGATAAACACGAAATTTCCATTTCACAACATCGTTGGAACGGAGTTCAATGGAGTTTTTTGACAAAGATTGAACTAAAAAAGGAGGAATACAAAGAATTATTGGAACATCTTCCTGAACTTCTTTCTTATGTAGAGACTTTCAAAAAGACTAGTATCACTTTAGATAAATAAAGAAAAAAATTGATGGATATTGTCACACTTCTAAACATTTTTAATTGTTACAGTAGTATTCTTCCAATGTTTCCCAACAACGAAAAACGAAAAAACTGTTTCCTGGCTGCATGTAAAATTTGGGATCAAAACATTAATTTGGAGGAAATTGACCAAAACTTCCCCCACGGAGGACTTGGTTACGGTAATTCAATTCTGGACTTTTTCCTCGCAAGATCGAAAGTGTTTCGTTTACATGCAATTTTACACGATTCTGCTGGAGCGGTTAAAGCAACTACAAACCAAGGACCGGGTTTTTGTTACATGTTACCTCAATTTCCGAGCTCTTGTCTCTTGGGTCACATTACTGGTCTGTTCTTTTGTGTCTTTATAAAATTTGTCATCCACGTATTTACAAAATGCTAGACTGTTGATCATTTTTTGAAAAATCATCCCAGAAGAAAGAATGCCTCTCGTTGTACTAGATATTGAATGCTTAGAAGGAAAAGTTGTCAAAGAGTTGGGAATCTTTAAGGACGGAATTGTACTTGGATACAGTTTTCTCCCACCTAAAGACTACAAGCCGAATTTTCAAGCAAAATGGAATACAAAAAAATGCACGGTATAAATTGGAACCCTGGAAAGCTCGATTATTCTGAGCTGGCTTTTATTATACATCATCATTGCTCACCAACAACAGAGTACTTTGCTAAAGGACTTGAAAAATGCAAAATTTTATCACCCTACTTGTGTAAAGATGTGGAAAATCTTGATGATCTTGGTTGTCCCAAGGCTTGCAAACTGTTAGAAATTGATGATGCTGATTGGAATTGCAGCAGCTACCCCTATCAACACAAGAAGACTCTTCAATGCGCAGAAAAAAAGGCTTACGTTTATGGGATATGGACTTTAAATTTTTTTGATAATGTTTAATGTTTGTGTTTGTGATTGTAATTTATCAGTTTTATTTGTATTTTTTTCCTCTGAAATTAGTATAAGAGAATGAGTTGATCAACAAATATCAAAAAATACTGTGTTCCCATACTGTACTATTCTTTCATAGTCTTGCTCCTAACTTTGGTACATTTTTCAATTTTGATGCTTTTTCTCACTGATTCCTTTGACGGAACAATATTTTGGTTGTGTGTTATGTTTAGTTCAGTTATTTTTGGCATTTTTTTGTTGTTTACGTTTCAATTCAGTTGCTCAGTTCCTTTATCCCTAGGGAAGAAGATAGCGTATAAATGACTTATCACACTGATAAGGGGCTTCAATTAGGTAATTTTGTCTTTGATGACAATAATAAAGAACGTCAATCTTGGAAATGCTTTGGACAGACGTGTAACCGGTCTTTAGTAGTTTTTTTGTCCCAGTTTTTTGTCATACTATTGATTTTAGCTTGTTGTATCGTAAAAATTACATTAGCTGAGACTTGTGAGGAGACAACAGTTTGGATCGCCTTTTTGTCGAGTACAGTTGGATATATTTTACCTTCCCCAAAATTATGAACAAAATAATTTCCACAAAAGAACGAGTTTTTTTTTCATTGGTTGGACCAAGTGGATCTGGGAAATCCCATCTCATCCATGATTGGTTAGTTTTTGGAACTTTTCAACCAGAATTTGACAAAATTTACTATTTTTATCAACACTATCAATCTCTTTACGGACTAATGTCAAAAAATATAAAAAAAACATTGAGTTCGTTCAAGGTGTTGATTTTGAGTTGATACAAAATTTACCTAATAATGGAACAAAGTATTTACTTATTTTTGATGACTCTTGTGAAGAAATTTCTAGTTCGAAAGAATTTGTGAAAATAGCTACTGCTGGTAGACATAAAGGTTTAAGTACAGTGTACAAAAAGCACAATCTCTTTCATCAAAGCCAACTAGGAAGGGATATTGAACTGCAGAACACCCATTTTGTTTTATTCAAATCACCCAGAGACGTCTTACAAATAAACCCGCTCAGTCAACAAATGGGATTGGGATCTCAACTAAAAGACGGGTATACCACAGCAACTTCAGTTCCCTATGATCATTTACTTATTGACTTGACTCCAAAAACAGTCGACTCTGAGATACTGTACTAACAGTGGTTCAACGCCATCTTTATTTTTTCTACCTCAAAGCAGGCAACAGATTACATTTTTGAACGATGAGCACACAACATCTCTCTACTCTGATCGCGTTCCAGAAATATTCCCAGAGCTTCAAAATAATTTTTCTCAAAAATTGTCCCAAAGACTTCATCCAGTTTCTAAACGAGTGAATAGTAAACCTTCTGAGAGGAGTGCTGAGAGAAATTCAAAAACAAGAAGTTTTAAAGTTCAGAGAAGAAATTCATCTTATTTTAAAAAGAACAAGTCTCAGTAAAAGAAGAGAGGTCCTGAGTTCCAAAAAAGGGATCAGTCTTATATCAATTTTAACTCCGTCAATCATCAATCGTCACTCAGGATCATTTTGTTTTGATTCCTCAACAACTTTATGATCAGAAAATCAGGTTATCACCTCAAAGATTGGACAAATATAACGAAAAACCGGATTCGGTTCCAAAAAATTTGGAAACTGTTTATAGAAAAGTTAACGCTAAAAAGAAGTTTTCCAGCAACGAATCACTTTTCAATGAAATTTTAAATTCACCTCGCATTAAGCTATCCCTATCTGACTCCATTTTGTTAGACGGAAGAGATACAAACGTGGCATTTGTCGATTTCGTATACACTTTAAAGAGGAAAAACGCCGAATGTCCCGATATTTATTACACAATTCTTGACGCAATTGGCTTAAATCCACATAAAATTATAAACAAAGATGCCATAAGCAAAGGACGAGGAAGCTGGAATCTTTCCAAATCTGAAAAAGCTAAGCTACAGAGGTTGTACAGGGAAGGAAAAGCCGCATATGGTTCAGTTCAAAACCTTCAGAAAACTAGCGGGTTGTCAAAGAAGAAGGTTACTGATTTTTTATACAGAAAGAATTCTTACACTAAATTTCGACAAGCGATTCGACATTTCAAAAGATTGCCTGCTTTTGCAAAACGTATCAATGAGATTTGGTGTCTTGATTTGGCTTTTATGGATAAATTGTCTGAATTTAATAACGGTGTGAAGTACTTATTGATATGTGTTGTCTTTTCTCGCCTGGTCCGTGTTCAATCAATGAAGTCAAAATATGCCTCTGATGCTGTAGCTGCCTTTAAAAAAATGTTGAGGAAGAACACTAAACCTGATAGAGTTTGGGTTGACCAAGGTACTGAGTTCGGGGGAGAATTCGAAAAATTAATTTTGCAAGAGTAAAGACATCAAAATCTACTCTACAAGAACTGAAACAAAAGCTGCTATAGCAGAAAGAGCAATTAGATCTTTAAAAAACATCATTTATCGCTACATGGAGGAAAACGGTGATAAATACGTTCACAAAATGGATAGTTTTGTTAACAATATGAACACAAGAGTTAACAGATCTATAGGTAAAATCCCCCAAAAACGTTAAAAATTCAGAATTTTGTCAATTTTTTTTTTTTACAAAAACCCTATTTTTGAGTACAAAAAACCACGCTTCAAAATTGGGGACAAAGTTCGAATCTCCAAGTACGATATCCCATTTAGAAAAGGTTACAAGTCTCAATTCACATGTGAATTTTTTCAAATTGTTTAAATTGCGACTTTAAAACCACCAACCCATAACCTTCACGGAGAACAAGGTGATGAAATTTTAGGCAAATTTTATGAACAAGAGCTTGCAAAGTGTATCATTTAGAGATAATTCTTTTACTGTAGAGTTGGTTTCGAATGCTTCCTTTGATTGTTACCCAAATAATACATTAAGTTCTTTTACAAACTTTCTTCCGGAACAAATAAATCTCGAAGGAGAATGGGAGGTTGCAATTACAGAACTATCTTATCCTTCCTTGTACCAAAACATCACGGAAGGGAATTTTTTCTATCTAGACGAAGCAACACCGAATACAAAACCATCAGTCTATTACACACTTGATCCAGGTCTATATCCTTTGATCTCTGATATTGTAAACGAAATGAACAAAAAAAGTTCAGGAACGAGAAAAGTATGAAAAAACACCAATCAGATTACACGTTAACAAAATTACACAGCGAATTTCTTTGAGTCTTCCCAATGAGAATTCTTTACTTGTTATATTTAGTGATCTTTGTCATGTCTTTGGATGTGAAGATGCTGTTTATGGGATGGGGGCTTTCATGAGCGGTGCTGGTCCACATTTTCCCAAGTTCCCTTATGACATTGTACGAATACATACCTTGATGATATATAGTGATATTGTTGAATACAACATTGTTGGTGATACAAAAGCTGCTCTTTTACGATGTATTCCTTTTATATCAAAGGTCAAGAATGGAGACATCATCTCAACTGGGCAATACATGAATTATCAAAATTTTCGCAACCTACAATTTAAAAAGATTCTGAAAAATTCATTCCACAGCATAACATTTGAGGTCCGAGACTCTTATGGTGAAAAAGTACCTTTCAACTCTGTTGGAGTAACTAGAGCAGTACTAATGTTTAGAAAAACTTCTGAAAATCGTTTTTAGAATTAAGACTGTAAGAAATGGTTGCTGATAATGATTTACCTATTTTCGCGGATATGCCAGACAAAGGGGAAGGGGATTTGGAGCTTTAGCGCAAACAATTGGGAGGACAGCAATTCCGTTTTTGAGACGATATGTTGTCCCAGCAGCAAAAAGAGTGGGAGCTGATTTAATTGAAATGGCTGCTCCTGAAATTGGAAATGTTTTGACTGGGAAGAAAAAACTCAAATCTGTTGCTGCTGATGTTGGAAAGAAAACTTTACGTAAACAGCTAGGTGCAGGAAAAACAAGAAAGCATCGCATTTTTCGTAAATCACCTCCAAAAATCAGTCGACGTCGTCGAACAAGAAAAGATATATTTGCTAATCTAAAATGAATTCTAGATCATCAAACGTTCCAATTTTCGATATGGACACTTTACAAACTCGTGCTTGGAGATTTTTGACAAAATTCCTGTTTTGGAACCAATTGAGTCTTCTCCTGTTCAAGAAGTTTATCCTAGTACTTCACTGGATGAAAGCAGCATTGAATTTGAATTTGAAACAGATAGAAGCATCTATCTTGATATGAGAGATATTCACCTTCAAATCAAAGTTGGACTACAAAAGGGAAGATTGTTTGATGACTTCATGAAAAAAGATGAGCATGGAAAACCAGATATGGGTATGTCTTTCACAGATGACAATTTACATTATCTAACTCACGTCAACAATATTTTACACTCACTCTTCTCCAACTGTGAAGTGTATCTGAACAATCAACAAGTGTACAACTCAAATGGTCTCTATGGACACAAGGCTTTAATTTCCAATGAATTTAATGCTTCAACGAGAAATAATGATGGTATTTTGGCTTGTCATGGATACGAATTTGAAAAACAACCTAGTGATTATGAGAAGAGCCCGTTTATAGACAGAGAGGAAGAACTTCTGCTGAAAAATGGAAGCACTTACTACGGTAAATTAGCTATTGACTTGTTCCAATGTGAAAAATTACTGCTTCCAAATACAAAAGTAAGATTGAAATTGATTTGTGCAAGACCTAATTATTACATGATTTCCTACAATCCTCACGTTTCCCTTAAGGTTCTTGACTGTTCCTTATTTACACGACGCGTGGTTGTTAACGAAGTGTATCACCAGACTATCAAATACCAATTAACTCATCAACCTGCTTGTTACAACTTTATGGAAACCATTGCACGTACATTTATTATTCCCTCAGGACAGAACCAGTTTATTCAGGAAAATGTTTTTAACAATGCTCCAATCAGAAGAGTAGCTATTGCGATTAACACCAATTCGGCATTCACGGGACATTTTCAAGAAGATCCTTTCCATTATCAGAAATTTGGTTTGCGAGAACTTCGAATTGTTCGCGGAGGTAGAGCTATAGTATCACTTGATACAACTAATGACTGAAGAGCATACGTAACAACAATAAAAGCAATGAATTTTAACGAGGAAATTCCTGCGTTACCACATCATCAGTTTCAGAACCACTACATACTAGTATTCGATCTCACTTCACTTCAAGATGCTGGCGAAAATATTCATTATCCTGAACTCAGCGGTGAAAGTTTTCGATTGGAAATGTTTTTTGATCGTTCGCTAAGAAACGTGACAGAAATCATTGTTCTGGGAGAAAGGATGTCCACTGTTAAAATTGATCAGTTTGGGACTGTTGCTAAAAATGTCTAATAATTTTTCATTTTTTCGGTTTTATGTACTTTGTTGGAACATTTGTAGTCTTAACCTCTCTATCTAGCTGTTGTTCTCTACATCAATTGTTAATTCACTAATGGATGTGAACTGGAGTAGACTAACTTCAAATATATATATTTATATTCCTTTGCTAATTTTCCTTGGACTTTTTATAATTATTGTTTTGTTTCATCCCAGCACCCAGGACGAAACGGTTGACAAAATCCAAAGATTGTTGCTTCTCTCAACAGAACGAAAGTTTTCAACTTGATTGCTCTGTCAGGAATCCTTGTACAAACGGAGCTTGTGAGATAAAGAAAAGAAAACTTATTTGTCATGGATAACACCTCACTTCGTGACATTATTGAACGTAATCTAGAGCTAAAATTCCGGTATATTGGATCCTTTCCAGCAGATTTTGTCCCAAATTTACCCTATTTTACTTTTGCAATCATCAACACTTCCCCAAGCAGTGAGGTTGGTTAACATTGGATAATGATTGGTCGCCTCAATAGGAACTATTACTATGCGGATTCTCTAGCACGATCAGTCACACATTACAAATTTTTGAATTAAAAGTATCAGAAAATGATACACAGACCACTCCAGAAAATGGACAACTTGTGTGGGTTCTACACTATTTATGCTGCTTTTCATCTATTTAATTTTTTACAAACAAACTTGAACAATGTTCATGATGTGCATGCACTAAATTTTTTTAGTAATTATATGTAAATTTGATTACTGGGTATACACTAAGCTGGTGCCCAATAAAGTCGACATTAGTTTTTAACAATTGTACCTTTTACTCAGTTAGCTACACAAGTTTTTCCTTTTTGTCGGATTTATAAACCCACTCGGCTAAATGTACCTCGGTTTTCACTTATTTTGATAACAATTTATACCTGTTGAATGTAAATGTTAGAGTGATTTTGTAGTTTGATGTGCATAATTTATACTGTGTCTGTTATTTATAACTTTTTCAATTCAATTTTCTTTAAAAAAGCTGTCATTTTTAACCAATCAGAAGAGAGTATTTAGAAATTATTGAAAAAACGGCGTAAAAATGTACAAAAACCTCAACAATTTTTCAAAAAATACCCCTAATCTTAATATATGTCAGCGGATATAAATAATCTTAAAACGTGTCGACCGCTATAACTAATCTTAATACATGTCGGCTGCTATAACTAATCTTAATACATGTTGGCCGCTATGACTAATCTTAATACATGGCGGCTATACCCAATCTTAATACATGGCGGCTATACCTAATCTTAATACATGGAGATTCTATTCCTAATCTTAATATATGCACCCTATACCCTATCTTAATACATTTAGGCGCCCCTAGCTTCTATCCCTAATCTTAATACATTAGGGAAGACCCTTAGCGGTCAAAAACCGCTATAACCAATCTTAATACATGGGGGTCTTCACCCCCCCCCCCCCCCGGGACTGTCGTCCACCCTATTACTACTACCTTCTTTTTGATGGTCAGATCTATGAAGCTATTGCGGCTAGTTTCTGGCAATTTGCCAGCTATGTTTTTAGTTTTAAACTACTCATGAAAGAACGAAGAAGGGAGAAAGAAAGGAATTTTATTTTCAATTCATTTCAGAAGAAAAAGTTTCCTTTTTCTCTAAAACTACACTTAATTCAAATGTTGAAAGGTCCAAAACATAAACTTAACTGTTAACTAATTTTTTTCAATTCTTTGAAAAACCTAGAAGGCCTATTTTAACTGTAACATGCCCTGAATAAAGATTATATGCCAAAAAGGAAAATCTTGAAAATGTTTTCGGTTGCAAGGTTTTTGTTTGTGGGCGCGCGCACGCTTGTGGATGTACGCATGTGTGCGCATTTTGAAATGTAAGGTATGTCTGCAAGAGAGACAAAGAAAAAGAGTTAGTGTGAGTGAGCTCGTTCCTTTAAATGATAGGTATAAATTCCATTAGGCTCATCAAACATCAAAAGCCTTGTGAAAAGTTCTTTTTGAAGTTCTTTGAGGAAAAAAGCTTTTCAAAAGGATCATTTTAGTTTTTAGTGTGAATTTCACCACTACAAATACAATTGCCTCCAAAATTCCACAATTATTTTGTGAATAAAAAACAATTAGAATTTAGACTAACGGTAATTAACCTTGAGTAAAGATGCCCAAAAAATCTTAAATTGTTTTATTTCTTTGTTTGTATTTGTGCTTGTGTTGGTGTATGCATGTGTGTTCGAGTGTGTTATATTTGTGGTTTGTGTTTATGATAGAAAAAAGAAAGAGAGGTCTAGATTGAGAGAATTGGTTTCTTTAAATGTTGGATAAATTTAGAGGGCAAAAACTATCAGCGAACATGAAAATAAGAAAAATTACTTATTTGCTACGAATTACGGCTTTTTTAAGACGAAAACTAAAACCTTTTTTAAAGCTTGCTGACGGCTGGTCTGCGCCGTATCTGGCTTAGCCGTGTCTGACGGCTTATCTGCGCCCTATCTGGTTTAGCCTTCGCCTATTGGTAAAAGGATTTTAGTTGTTGTTGGTGCTGTATGTGTGGGTTTGTATGGTTTTTCCGGTGTCTCGTAAGACGACTTTTTTTCGTGTGACGAAGTTTGGTGAAGAGTGTTCGTTTTTATCTGCCGAGAAACGACGGCTTATTTTGTGGTTCAAACAGTTCAAGTAATTGTCTCCGGTGCATATAAGTTGCTTTCGGATACCCACAACTGTTTTTTTTGACAAATTTTGAAGGTTTTCGCAACCGTGAGAGGTATGGAACATTCTGTGCTACAGAACCACGTGCTACGCACGAGCTTTCTTGCTCAGTTTGCTAAAAAGGTTTTTAATTGCTCTCAAACGAACTTTAGCAATTATATTAGTTCTACTAGTCTTTTTTAATCAAAAATTTTTTTGATCGTTTATTCGTCCGACCATTTGATTTTTCGTCCGACCATGACTTTTCGTCCGCAAAAACTGGATAAACAGTCTAAGTATGCGATTCCCCAAAACTTTTCATGCTGTGAAGAGCCGTTCTTTTCTTGGAGTTAGACCCCCTCCCACTTAATCCCACCCACACACCCGCCACTATCGCGCCTCAGCTACACCCCCTCGCCCTCATTCTACCCGTAACCATGCACGCTCGAGCTGACCCCTTCCCCCAATGCTCAACGCAAACTTCACGCCACCCTCAATTAAGCTCTTAAGCTAGCCTCCTTTAGCCGCAGCTAGCTATTGAAAAAGTCGGATGTTCCTTGTATGTTTTTATCAATGTCCTAGAACAAACACTCTGGTTTATTTGTGAAAGGGGTTGCCTTTGAATCCAATGCCTGAATTGTTTTTAAAATTCTTAACACCACCCTGTTTGCAACATATCTCTGCAACCTGGATGCTTCCGGGAGAAAATTCTGACTGGAAGTATCAGTTTGTTGGCATGAAATTACAGCAGGACAATGTTGAAAACGAAGTTAAAACAATTCAGGCTTTGAATTAACTAGCAATCCTAAATAGTTATCAGCTATCATAGCTAGGCATTTTGTTCTGATGTTGCACAGGGATTTTTTTTGATGTGATAACAATTATTTGCGCTGTGATCATTGAAAGATATCTTGTTATTTAGTGCTGCTAACAAAAGGATATTAGAATTCCAAAAATAGGAGAGATGCTATCTTCAACCTGATGAAATCGCACGACATTGTGTTTCAGATAAGAGCAGAGAATACCCAGTTACGCCTTGAGAACATCAAATTGTCAAATGAGGTGGGTTTCGTTATTAAAATTTAAAGTATAGCCGTTATGACTTAATCTAGCCCACACCCAACCACCCCCCCCCCCTCAAGCTTTTGCAAAACGTGTCATTTTTAAACATGGTAACATTTGAAATAATTTGTAACAAGGAGGCTCGGTAATGTGCGTTTGCGCATAGTGTTACGACCAGGCTTAGCCACGCTTTTGACCTAAATGTCTACAATTGAGGAAAAGATAAAAAATTTTAAATGTTCATATTGTTCGAAAACATTTGGTATATCCATCTAACACGCGACTTAAACTCAAACCACTAAGCAATTAATACAATGCTTCATTAGAAGGCCGATAGTACCTGTCATTGAGGAGACCAGAAAACGACAAACAACAAAATCAAGTGAAACCAACCAGCCTTAATTACGATCAATTCTCAGTGTCTATTCTTTTTTAGAAAAACTCAATAAGAAATTCAAATTAGCATCAGATGACAACTAAACTTTCGCTACAAAATTTTACTACAAAAGATGGGTCTTCTCTTTACTGAAAACAATGAACAAGTAGACAAAAACAAAGAGGGCAAAGTTAAAAACTACGTTCATACTTTTTGAGAATTCATTTCAAAGTCGTGAAAACTATGAGCTGACAAATGAAATCATTAAATGGCTTCATTTATAGCTCCATGTGAATTCATTAAGAGTTTTCATTATTCAGAATATCACTCGACTGCAAAAAAAACAAATACAGGCAAAAACCAAAACTTAAGTTAAATTTTATGGGAAAACGGCGTCGAAGCCTTTGAAACAGTAATCTATGTGCTTAAAACTTTTAATATATTCAATTTCGCCTTCATTGAATGACACTAGGGTAATATGTGAATTGTCATTAATGTGGTAATTGAAAAAAAAACAGCAAAAGAAGAACCTCAAAAATTGAAAAAGGTCCGAAAAATAAAAACGTGTATCAGCAGAGCCAGAAACGAATTTTTTTAATTGATAAAAAAGCAATTAGGACTACATTCTATTTCACTTGAAATGTGATGCGAACTCTATATTTGCTAGACTGCCTACAAGGAGCTGGAAATAAGGTAAAAAGTGACGAGTCTTAAACAGTTGTTTTTTGTAGAGACCAATTTTTTTTGAAAACTAAGACCTAACAAGCGTAAGCTTTCAATTGAAAAATAGATTAACTTTTCACCGTTTAAAAAGGTAATTGGAGCTGTCGTTATTGAGGTTGATCAAAATACATCAAATATAGGCAGAACTCAAAATTTCACAGAATTTTATGCAAGTGAAGTTTTGAAGCAAAAAAGTTTTCCGCTGAAATTACGATATATGTTCCTTTTTCTTTCTTACGCAATTGTGATCTGACAAAAAGTCTTATAGAGCTTCGATATCTCTAATAGAGCTTCGATATCAAGTCATTCAGGGCTGTAGTTAACATGAAAAACAAAAAAGGAAAAAACTTTTTAAAGGACCGCTCTCCGGATAATTGTTGATAATTGAGAATTGTAAAATTTCAGAATAAGACCAAAACTAATTATTTTTGATGTTCGTCTACTGAAACGGATGGCTGATTCATATTTTAACGATATAGATAGTTTGACAAAACAGCAAATATTTCAAAATTAACGGATGAAATGTGGACAGTTATTGAGTTATATTAGGGGAAAAACCATTAGTTATGAACTGAAGGCATCACTTACCTTCTTCAATAGCTCCATGGGTAGCACATTAGACCTTTGATTCTTTAGATTTGGTCATACAACTACAAAGAGAGAAACAAATGTTTGCAAAATACAAGAATTTATTGAAAAACAAAGACATTTTTTGGGAGCAATAAAAACAATGAGCTTTTCTCAGAAAACAGTTTTTATTCATTGGGCCTCACTATAACATAAATAGGACCACTTAGTAATTGAACTTCCCAATTGAAACAGACTTGCCTGTAGTTGCGATGTAGAAGAATGTATTAAAATATTAAAAGAACAGCCAGAATATAATCCGAAACCATTTTCATTGCAAAAATGAACGATGAAACCGAAACTGGCCTTCGATCGCTGCATAGCTGTTAAAAACGTCAAATGAATGCGTCAAATAAATAGATATTTTGGCAAACTATAACTTAATATATCACTTAAGTGATGCATTTTTGATAAGAAATTGCTTACAATTAGCGATAGGCTGTTGTTAGTTCCAGAACACTTTCTCAGGAATTGGAGGAAAATCATCCCTCATCTGAGTGAAGGTTTTTTTCAGCATTTTTGTGTCTGCACTACCGATCAATTTGGACAAAAGTTGATTCAAACAATTCAACATTTTTCTAGTATTTTGATTGTAAAACCAACAAGGAGGCTCGGTAATATGCGATGGCACAAAAGGTTCCGACCCGGCTCATCCACAATTTTGGCATAATTGTCTACCAAAGGAGGAACAGATAGAAAAACAAAAATTCAATTATTTTTCAATAAAACTGGTGTATGAACGAAAAGATAGCCTCCAAAGCAAACAACTCAGTGGAGTAAAAAATGATGCATTAGATTGATGACTTATGCCGATATTAAGAAAGCGAGCGAAGACGAACGACAAAATCAAACAACAACAACAACAAAGATTAATTACATCAAAAAATTTATGTCCGTTTTAAAAAACAAAACTCAATAACCAAGTCAAAATAACGTCAGATAATACTGAAACCAAACAATCTAACTTGTACTTCTCCAGAAAAAAAAATGATTATTCAGCAGTTCATAATAAGTCTTGGTAACGACATTAGACAAAGAAGAACAAACTTTAAAGTTGGAAAATTCGCTGGATTTTTTTTAGGAAAAACAATTAATTTCAAAGTAATGAAAAACTTTAGGAATCAACTAAAATATCCCATAGGTTTATAATTACCAATGCTTCTATAAAAGTGAATTAAGAACTGTCGGTATTCAATTTTTCATGAAGTTACAAAAGGAACAACAAATAGAAAACAAACAAAAAATCAATTACAACTTGACAGAATGATTTCGAAGCCGTAAAGCCATACTTTGGCCCTCAAAATATGTTCGATTGCACCTTCGTTGAACACCGATATTATATTATGCGACTCCTTATTAATGAAACTAGGTAACAAGTAGACAAAAAAGAAAAATGCAAGGTTATGTAATACTTGTTTTCGAAAAAAAATTATTTCCGAAGACATCCGAATTCTTTCAAAGCATTGAATTTTGTGACACCAGTGTTTTGACAGCCTTCCTTGAAATGTATTATGTGATCTCTCATTAATGAAACTAGGTAGCAATTAGACTAAAGAAAAAAGGCAAGATTTTATTATGTAATACTTGTCTTTTTCGAAAAAAATTTATTTCCAAAGACATGAAAGCCATTAATTAGAAAATGAAAAATTTGGAAAGGTTCGTATATTCTTCCAAAGGAAGCATTTGAGACCCGCAATTATCCAGAACATGTCTTACGTCTACAAAAATATGACAGAAATCAAAAATTAATTTACTCTTTGTGAAAAACCCGTGTCGGTACCAGTAAAGTCATAACGAATTCTTTAAAAACACGATTTTATGAAACCAATCCCTTTTGACACCCTCCCTCGACAATATAAATGTCATCTTTAACCTTTAATTAACGAAATTAGGTAACAAACAGACAATAAACGGAATAAAATTGCGAAATTAAAATGTTTTTCTTTTCCAATTTGGAGAACAATTGTTTTCAAAGTCATGAAAGCCTTCATCTATCTTCTAATATCAGAACGTTGGCTCATCCAGTCTTCCATGAAAAGCCAACCAAATTGGGTCATTGTACAGGAAATTAAATACGACTAAGAAGACAAAGTAAAAACGACAGTTAAAGACAAAATTAAAAAAAATTCAATTATATTCTTCGAGAAAGTATTGTCGAAGCGGTAAAGAACCAGAATCTATATCTTTAAATATTTAAACATTATCAATTGTGCGTTATTTTGAACGCAAATAATCTGATATGTGGACACCCAATAACGTGATAATTTGACAAAACTAGAAAAAAGAAAAATGGGCAAATTAAAAAGAAAATTGTGAAATCTAGTATCATCAAAGCCATAACACCATAACTTAAGGCGTAACACCGCAATAAAGACTGATTTTGTGATTTTGAATTCAGTAGAAAGAAGGAGCACTCTTTGGTTGTTGACACTAAGCTACAAGTTGAACAAGTTAAGAGAAAAATGGAAGCAAAGTTCAATAAGCCATTCATTTAAAAATCAAATTTTTTAATAGTCAAAACGACCATACGCTTTCACGCAATCAACTAGATAAAATAATTTGAAGCTGATTAGGAAGCCAATAGGACCTATCACTAATGCGCTTTGATTCGAAATGTTCTGTTATTTAATTAATATAAAAAAGATCGATTTTCTTATATGATAAACCGACTGATGAAAATCCGAATTATTTTTGGATTCTAATGGTTCAAGATTGGTACAAGACCAGTCCTGCTAATACTGATTGTCCATTAGAAATATTTAATTTTTCGTATGTCTTAGATATAGATATTTTGTTAGTTTAAAAATTAAAAATAAATGCTGCGTTTTTGATAATCAACGAATCAAGTTAGCAAAAAACGGCTAAGTTTTAATTACAGAGCACTCTCAACGGAAGTTGAAGTAGAATTAGCCCCCTTTTCAGTCTACAGAGATTGTTTTAGTGGTGTTTGGGTGTGCACTTCCTGCAAATTTAATCAGAGTGAACTAAAGAAGCTTATTTCGTGCTGTTTTTGATGAAAAAGTCTGAATTTTGTGAAATATTTAGCCGGAATTTTTAACAAAAAAATTCAATAAAAATAGCCGACAGTATATTTTGTCTTTAAAAATAAACTCAACAACATTTTCTTGAAAAATTTTATTAAGTTTTAGCAAAATTGGCGAAGTTTTAGTCAAAAATTCCGGAAAATGAGAATAAAATCTCACCGGAATTCATTCTATTTTCTCAAAATTTAAACCTCTGTAACTCCCTGTAAAAAACGAAAATTAAAAAATTCCATATTCTACGGTGAACAAGCGGTCTAAAGATACCAGTCTCAACTCTCTACGATGAATATATCGATCGGCCAATATTGACTGAACAAAAAAAACCAGTTGAGTATATAGTTCCTCCCCCCCCCCCCCTCAAGAGGGGTCGGAACAATAAGACCTACGCTAACAATTTGTCGTATTTTAGCATATTTGATCAAAATTTCCACAAAAATTACGAAAAATGTGAACAAAATAGCGGAAGTTCACAAAAGTAAACCTCTCTAACTCCTCGGAAAAAGCGAACTTCAAAAATCTTTTTGATATTCTACGCTCTACGCTTGACAAGCTTTCTAATGATACTCTTCACAACTTAACTGTGAATTATTGATCGGTGAACAAAAAGCAGTTGAGTATATTGTTCCTCACCCACCTAAGTTGGTCGGAATAACTAGCATTCATTAACAAACAACGTGAGTGAAAGGAAAGAGGGAACAAGTCCAAAGCATCATTTTCCCACTGCCTATGAGTTGTGACTTATTATATTGCTATGTTGTTCTGTTGTTTTTTAGATGAATGAACTGAAGACACGCTGTGAGGTGCTGAAACGAAACATATCAGGGCTATACAAGTTTGCAGGTTACAATTTGCACCGTCAAGAGCAAGCTATTACAGAGCTGAGCGAAAAGTTAGTTAAAATAATATATTATAGCATTTTTTTAGTATCAACCGTTGATTAAATAGTCCAATGTTTCTATTTTTGGTTCCGATTGCGAAAACCTATGTGAAAAACTATGCGAAAACCTATTTCATTTTTTATCGGGATCTTAAGTTGTTATGAACGAAAAAGTCATGTCACCACGCGGGCTCGAACCGCGGACCTTGTGCGTGTGAGGCACACGTGATAACCACTACACCATGGTGACTCGGTATTAGTATAATGAAGGATTGTTTTTGTGCCAAATGTTCTATACCGCTTTGTTTTAGATTGTCGGTCTGTAAAGAAGCGTATGGCGAGAAAAAGATAAACAATTTGATATGGATGAAAAGAAAGGACACCGACATTGCAGGATACGGTGCAAATCCATTCAGAGAAGATTTCTTGCCAGACGCTTCAAGAGCCCCGAATAAAGTCAGAGAATACTACAAATGGTACTATGAGCAGTGGGCGGAGAGGAAGAAGAAAAACATGCAAAACAGAGCAAAAAGCAAAGCTGAGAACGGCTACAGAAATGATAGAATTAGCAACAGGAGACCTGCAATAACGTCCGAATTGGGTCAGAATACAGAGCAAGAGAGGGGGACTAAATCACGGGATAAACATCACTCTTTAAAAGGTCGCAGGGCTGACGAGGTCTGTGACAGCTTGATTCCAGAAAGCAACGTTACTCAAAATTCCAACTCAGCTGAAAATTTAAATAATTCGGAAATCACTGAAGATGCTTCTCGTTTTGCGAAAATAAACATTGGATCTAATGATACTTCCTATTGTAAATTGAGAACAGAAAATGAAGAGCAACTGGAAGATCACGTTCGAAGTAAAAAGGTGGACCGACATAACTCAGATCGACACGAACCCGAGAACCAGCAAAGAAGGAACAGCTCCCGTAGTCTGAAAAGCGGATCCGAAGAAAGCGAGCGGAGCCGGAAAGACCGATCTGATAGACGTCCCGGTAGATCTAAGTGGAGGCGTGAAAGTAGGAACGAGACATTCAGACAAAGTATGAGTGATCGGAGATCTAGACATGATTGTAAAAGCGCTCGGAAAAAGGAAAATGTTGATCTTGTTCCGGACAGAAATATACAAGAGCTTGCTATGGGTGACCAAATTCGAAATGATGAAGATTTTAAGAGAGAGGTGGGCGACTGTAACGAGCAGCCAATTTCTGAAAACAAGCTTACGGAAGTCGGACTCCACGAAATTGATAATAAGCCAGCGGATAATCACTGTAATCATCAACAGGTTTTGACAAAAACTTCGGAAACTGACGGTGAAACTTCTGACCCCCAGGACAAAAGACAGAGTTGTTTGAGCTCTACGCCGATCGACATGACTAGCGCAGAGTTTACAGAAGCTATAAATGCAAAGATAGAAATTACCTCTATTAGCAGCAAAATTCGGGATGTTGCACCTGTTACCATTGAACAGTACAACGAAATCCAGAACACGTCTCCTACCAGCGAATTGAACACCGACGATGATTGCTTGCATTCTGTAAATGGACACTGTCTGACGTTGAGTGATGCACTTGAGAATAAAGTGGAGGATTTGGTAGCTGGGTTTAATTTGAGCAATGATCCGGGGACAACAAACGAAGAAGAACTGTTGACAGTCCGAGAAGATTACGATTCTGGGGGACAATTTCCTACCCGCGGCGAAATCAAACAGAACGACGTGAATCCTGCATGTGAGCAAAATGATATAAATATCGACTCTATTGAAAATGAGCCAAACCAGAGAGACGAGCACATTGATAGAGAACGGATGATTGAAACTCAAACTGAATGGTCCAAAAGAAGCGACCAAAAGCAAAGCGCAAATTCTTTTTGTGGTGTCGCTCAAGAAATAGAAATTGAAGAGGGAGAATTTGTTCCTGATCCGTTGATCTGGGAAAGTGAAGATCTTGTCAAAGAAGATGAAATTAGTCGTGAAAATTGCAAGAAATGTGATAGAAGTGAAGAAGATCGTGATAAGAGCAAAGAAAATCATGAACAGAGCAAAGAAAATTATGAAAAGAGCAAAGACAGTCGTGACGAAAGCAAAGAAAGTAGTATAAATAACCAGGAAAGTCGTGAAAAGAGAAAAAGTTCCGAGAAGAGCAAAGAAAGTCGTGCAAAGAGCAAAAAAAGTCGTGAAAAGAGCAAAGAAAATCGTGAAAAGAGCAAAGAAAGGCGTGAAAAGAGCAAAGAAAGGCGTGAAAAGGACAAAGAAAGTAGCAAAATTAACCAGGAAAGTCGTGAAAAGAGAAAGAGTGAAAAAAGCCAGAAATGTCGTGATAAAAGCAAAGAAAGCCGTGAGAAGAGCAAAGGAAGTAATGAACAGAGGAAAGAGGGTTGTGAAAAGAGCAAAGAAAGTCGTAAAAATAATCAGGAAAGTCGTGAAAAGAGCAAGCTAATTCGTGAAAAGGGACGAGAGGGAAATGATAATAAAGGGAAATGTGAGAGGACTCAACCAAAGAAGAAAGGTTCTGTTAGTGACAAAACAAAGAGATCCAAATCGAGATCCGGTTCTAGATCTGGTCGTCGTCGTGGAATAAGTGATGACGAAAGACGACCCAGGACTTCCAAAGGCGACAGAAGAAAGCGATCAAGGTCAAAATCACAAGAGGTTAAGAAGAACGGTCGCAAGCATTGCCGCAGTTCGCAATCGCCGGATAGGAAAACACGGGACGAAACGAGAGGAAGTAAATATCCGCGTTACGAGAATCGCAGAAGCTATGAAAATCGGATGTATGAGAGACATAGATCTCGAAGCAGGTACAGAGGATCGAGCAGACCGAGGTCTCAACCTTCAGCATGTAAAGAAAATCAGAAAAGCTCTTGTGTTGAAAATGGAGCAGTGGAAATTTCTAACAAGAATTGGCCAACAGATAAACCATCGAAGAAAGGCAAAGAGTGTAAAACAGTTGAAAAACCCAGTTCACAAACACGTGTAGTTGGATCCAGAGAAACCACAGCTATTTCGGAATCATTTGATGAAAATCATGTAGCGAAAGAACAAATTGCTGACCATCAAAGAGCGCAAAATCTGTTCACGTACCACGAAGACTTTCAGGATTGTGAGCTTTTCTGCACTGAGTTGAAAAATTTCAACTATGATCAGACAGGTTTAGTGAATGATTTCGAAGAATTGATGAACCAATGCCAGCAGGCTAAGTACTTGGCCCGAACACGAACTTGTTCTGATTTGAAACAAATGGCCGAATCTCCTGAAGGAAAGAAATTGAAAAAGGACTCAAAGTTGTCCCTGAATTGGAACGCCGTGAAAACATCAAGTACGAATGGTAAAGGTCCAGAGACACGAAATATGGCATTTGCACAAGTTCCAAGTGTTGTTGAGGTGAGCTTAGAACAGAATCTTGCGGTTGGGCTCAGTTCAACATCGAGTCGGCAATCCGAATCAAATCGAGACCAAAACGGTGCTATGAAATCGACTTTCAACGAATATGACAACGAAGTTGTGGATGCCTCGACACATTTAGAAACTGAAGCTAACGATGAGGCTATTGATTGGAATCTAATAACTCGGATGCTTGCTGATAATACGTGTGGAGCGGAAGAGAGAACTCTGCGTACTTCAAGCTTAGCTAACCATCCATTCATCTCTGAAAAAGAGACCCCTCTTATCGGCGAATGGTCCACAAAGGCTGTAGAGACGAACAAAAGAGAATTGTATGGTTCAGACATCCATCTCGAGAAAAGTTTGATTGACAAAAATTACATGAAGGAAATTGTTTCTCAGAACATAGACTCAGTTGAATATAATTCATTCAAGACAAGAACTTATGCTGACCCAAAGCAACACAACCAGTTGCCCCTCTGTGAAACCGAAAACCCCGTTGTTGCAGCGTTTGCTCCATTACTTGAGGAACAGTCTGTTTTGGATTGCGCTCGAACACGGCCCGATACACTGGAAAAAGTGCCCTATAATATAAACGCAAATGAAGTTACTGAAGATGGCACTGAAAGTTCTTCATCTCAATCTAGCAAGAGTCCTCAACGACTTCAAATAGAATTGACTTCAGAGGATGAGCTGAGGAACGAGCACGTTGAACAAACCGTGACTGAAAATTGGCGCGATAAGTTTTCACCCTCTGATGAATCACATGAGGATCAAGAAATTTTACTCAGCGGCGATCTGGGAAATTCACGCGACGGATCTTCTGTCAACGACGATTCTTTCTTTAATCCAGCTGTTGAAGATCAAGTTGTGAATTCTACCTGTAACCTTTTATCCACAAAGTCCGGTAATAGTGGTTCGGTCAATTCGATCACAAAACCCGATTCGATTAAAGTCCATTATAATGGAATAGTCAACAAAATTGAAAAACCAGAAATAGATCAAAATTTTGAAAGTGAAGATGACTGCTCGTTGGAAGAGTGTTTTGATGTGATACGAAGTAGATTGAATCAAAGTTCAGCTGAAAAAATTGCACCCAAAGTTGGGCTATCGTTGGAATCAGAATGTGGGGAAACACAAGTAACCGAAAGTTCAAAACCACTTTCTTCCTCAAATTACCGAAAAACAGATGACATTTCAATCAAAAATTATCCTGGAAATCGAAGAAGTCATATTGTGAATTTCCGTGAAAGCAGGTGCTGGAAAAGTTTGCGGACAAAAAAGCCGAAAAAGATCGGTCAATTGAGAATTTTCAAGGATAATTTGAAACGCAGGGGATTGCAAAAGCGTAAATTTGGTAGGATGTTTCACTGCAAAAGAAAGCTGCAGTCTACTAGAAAAGGTGTGAAATCAAATCGATATTGGGAATCTTGTTACAATATTGACAAAACAGAAAAATACGCTGATGTAATTGATTCTGGTTCCGAACAATTTCTCTTGGATTGTAAAAGTAAGGAGTTCAATTCAACGCCCGAGCTAACAGAGACAGCGTCGTTTACCCCTGATGATAAAAGTGATACCGAAAGTATGGCAATCGAGAACCATGAATATTCAGATTCGCTCGAAAGTATATTAGACATGATAAGTGACACAGAAACTGATGACGAGGAATGTCTGAGCATGGTTACTGATACAGAAATAGATGATACCCAGAATCGTATTGACATGGTGAATTGCGGAGAACACGTTGAGAATGTGACGAAATGTGAGATCAAAAATTATCAACAGACGCTAGCTCTTACAGGAAGTACTGAATTGACAGAGTTCTCGAAAAGTAATTCAAATAAAAAGAGCCCGTGTCTTCAAAATGCGATCCAGAATGTTGAAAATCTTAATGCTGATTGCAACAAATTTATGCAATTTGATCAATTAACAACAATTGATCTAGTAAATACTGTTGACAGTAACTTGCCGGCCGATGAAGTCATTTCAGATCTTACTGGTACCGTTACTATGAGCGAAAGTTTTTGTCAAGCAAGTCAAGGGTCCCAAGTTTCTTCAAATAGTGAGGCAAAGCATATGACCACTAAATGCATGGCAAATGAATTACCGAACCCGAATTTGTCCGCTAATAACAATGTCATTGATATTAATGAGCCCGCCGCGAATAGTAGTGTCATTTATGGAAGGGCTGGCACTTTTGAAGATAACATTATTATCGTTGACTTAAATCAGAGCAACAGGGAGCCAGAAACACAATCAGACCACATGGCCAAAAATTTACTTGAGAGTGCCGAAGCAGCAGGAAGTGATACCGAGAGCTGCCGCTCCTTGTCTCCAGTTTTCGAAGGGAAATGTTCACCACTATTTGACAAGACTAGACATTCAGCATCAACTACAGTAATAAAATATGCACCAGATACGGATTCAGAAGATGATTTTTTCTGATCGTTGAACAATTCAGCAGTGCCCTTTCATTTTTGTGAAATTAGACCAAATGATTTGATATTTGCTCCTTTGTTTTTTGAATTTTGTAATTAATAGTTTTGATAATATACGTTTATATGTACATTAGCATTGTGCTCGAGTTTTACAATTGCGTTGGCCACCGTTCAGACAGCAGATAAGGTTCTGTTTCTTTTTTGTCCAGTCGCCATTTTTGTAACGCGATTGCACATCTTTTGAATAATTTCTGTAAATAAATTATGTTTTTATAATTTTCTGTGTGAATTCTCAGTTGAAAAAAATTCTTTTCCACATCAAACGACATAAAATGGGTTAAGATTTTGCCTATCGAATAGAAATGCTACTAAGTTTTTTGCGGCTTTTTGATTTTGAAAAAAGAAGTTCTGTTATGAGCTGTCAACTCACTTTGGAATTCATTATTCGAAAACTATCCACAAAGAAAGGTAACGCTGAATTCACCACGCTGAGTGATCACCGTATATAAACAATTTCTTTGTTTATTTCTTTAAATATGTAATTTTGTCATTAGAAGGGTTTTAGATGGGGAGTGGCTAAGCTAGAATGGCTAAAACTCTTAAGATTGAATGGATCGTTTACAAACAGTTAGTTTGTCAACTTACTAAATGAAACAGTTGACACGATTAACAGCTCAATGCAAAACAGTACTGCAAAACCTTCAATAGACTCAATTGATATCTCAAACCTTTTTAAACTAACTTCCAGATCAGCTGATAAAATTATACATGATTAGTTGACGAACTCAACTAATCATGTATAATATTATCAGCTGATCTGGAAAATAGTTTATTATAGGTTTGAGATATCAGTTGAGTCTTTTGAAAGTTTTATAGTAGTGTTTCGCATTGAGCTGTTAATCGGGTAGACGAATCGCTGCTAGAACTTCTCAAGTACGTTATCAGATTGATAACAGAAGTAATTTGAAATTGCAATCTACCATTTCAAGCCGACCTAATGAAAGGCACTTGCAAACACAGAATGATTGATGATTATGTGTTCAATTAGCACTGAAATGTTAATTTCGATTTCTTAGGTGGTCATTTATTCCACCTTTTGAACTGCGCTTTGACTTTGGGTTTTTCTTTGTTTGGCTTCTGTTGGTTTATGTTGAATACTTGTTTAGAGGATAGGAGATATTGGAACTTGCGAAAGAATTACCCAGTGCAATTACCCAGTACTTTTAACTCTGATGTGGTAGGTATTTTATTCGCTTGATCTTAATTACCACACTAGAGCTAAACCTATATGATTGTAGCGACCTTAATTACGTGCTAGAATAAGTCTCACTATATGCTCACAATGTTCCTTGCTAATTTCCAAATTTATGTGTTGTTTGCTAGAAAACAAAATTGATAAGATGTAAAGATTAATTAGAAAATAGATAGAAAGGATAGAGCACAATTAGGGGGTAAATCTTACTTGAAAATATGGTGGGATATCTAATCTTAATCAATAAATTGAATCCATCTTACTGCTGGATATGAACATTATTCTAACTCTAATTTGCTATAAAATTGGCAGACTTACAATCGCTGCTGATTTTTCCCTCTTAGCTGAGGAGTAGATATTTCGCTCTAAGAGCAGTGAGAGGAAGAGAGAGAGAGAAATTTTTTGGTTGAAAATCAAGCGTCTTACGTTCGCGCTGGTTGAGTTTGGTCTGATTTCCTTCAGCAGCAAGCTCTAAGCTCGTGCGTGTTTATACGTGAGTCAACACGACTAAAAAATCACAAGACCTATCACTAGCTCCGAATCAATTCCTAGGTCATTCGTGGAGCCGATTATTACTCGTCTTTAGTCATATATTCCTTTCAGGCTTGCTGCTGAAGAGCGGCCTGGATAGCTTCAGTATCCTTCACTTAGTACGCGTATTAATAGCGGCAGTGAATCAGCCGGTATGGCCTGCTCCATATTGTATTAAATAATACACAGCAGTATTTGGCTATGAATAATGTATTCATTCACTCAACGCAATTTACGCAGCATAGCTCTCTCTTAATATTCCGTCAGTTTAGACTAAGTCTAAAGTGTTCACAAAGTCGACGGTTAAATAATTATACTCTCTGTAGTATCGGTAATTGCGGCGGCAATTATCCAATTAGCAATACTACAGCTCACCCCGGTTTAAAGAAGAGAAAAATTGTGCTCTATCGTACAAAGTTTACATTAAGATTATTAAAGAAACAATAATAGTTTTTACAAAAAGTTGCAAATTAAAAAGCAACATATTGAGATAAAAACACGTTAAAAGTTTACAACATTAGTATATAGAAGGAAACTGATTAATACACCGGTTATTGAGCTGATATGAAATAAATATTTTGCTTTACAAAATTGGAGTTTTCAATCGACAGATAGACAAAGTTTGTTAGCAGGAGAGCGGTAATAAAATGATTAAATGCAGTTTTAACCAAATGTAGAAAAGAAACATACGTTCGAAACTTATGTATAAATAAATGGGGGGAAACTATTCAAACATTTAAGGATAGAACATATTAAGAAAGTTAACTTCAATATTAGAGTTAGATGGTAGAATGTTTCTTAAGTTCTTTGTTCTCCTGTCTCAGTCTCTTAAGTTCTGAGGCCATCTGCTTATTAGCTTCGATTACGGTCTCGGCCTTCTTTATCAGCTCCTTTTGTTGGTTATCTCGGATTTTGAGCATCTGACTGGACAGGATGTTTTGTTTTCGGTGTCGCTCCTTCTCTTCATGTGCACTTATAGTGAGGCGATCCAGCTTCATTTGGAGCTCACTAACAGAAGACTCTGTCGTCTGAACTCAACAGAACACAGCTGTCGTCTGAACTCATTTTTTTCCATTAGAAGCTGGTCTGAAGAGATCGTTTCTACCGACTCATCTTGTGGAGGAAAAGCCGTAATCATTTCAAAAGGAACGTTGATGCGACTGTGGCATTCTTTATTCTCTATCTCATATTTCCTTTGACTCACATCACGGTTTCTGAGTCTCCACAAGTTTAGCGATCGGACCAGAGAGAAGTCTGGTATTACAGGAAGCACAGACGATGGAACCGAGATTTTCTCGCCTGTGGTCTTATTTTGAATAATGGATTGCTCAGAGAGGCACCACTTGTTGTATTCTGGCCTGAGGGAGTAGTCAAGCGACTTGACAAATAGTGGATTGTCGTTCAAGGGGAACTGCTCTCGCCCAAATTGTTCCTCTAGGCGCTGTGGTTTCTCTGGAAAGTCACGCCCCTTTGGAAGTCCATCATCGATGAGACTTTTGTTAATGTGTTTGAGAAGTGGCTGGGAATACTTTGCGTTTGGTTGTCTTTGGTGTTGTTGTGGTTGATGTTGCTGTTGATGTTTGGAATGACCACGTTGACGTGGATGTATCGCTCGGGGTTTTTGGAGAGTGGTGGAAGATCACTCATCCAGTTTGTGATGGGGTCATACTGCTCCTCTGGCAGTGTGGGGATTGTGTTCTTGTAGGATCTTTTCGACATCTTGTCAAACATAAATATAAATACACTTACACAGAAAGGTTAAAACGAAATCTAGCTGTGCTGAAAAGAAAACAATCGTACTTTGTAACGTACCAACATAATCTTACTCTTAGAGTATAGGAATAAAATCACACATTATGTGCAAAATTGATTTTTGCGAAGCTCCCACCGGGGTGGAAAGAAAAGAAAAATTCGAAAGAATTGAAATGTGGAAAACAATCTCCGTTTTTGAAAATCGGATTATCCTATTTTAATTAACAAAAAATTTAAATTTTTAGAAGCTTTGAACAGATTGTGTCAGATTTAACTGACTAAATTGGGTTTCGGACCTCGTGGCTCCCCTCCGTGCGACGACCCGCGCAGCTGGGTTTTTTGTTTTGCGTTGCAGTATATACCTGCTGGTGATGAAGGGTCGTTAGATGAGGAGAAGGAGGAGAACTTCTATGAGGAGGCCAACAGAGAGGGCGATGATGAATAAGAAGAGAATAAGGATTGGGACGAAAATGGGGTGCATTGTTAAGAACTTTCCGACCAAACGTCGTGAGAGTTGATCTTCTTCAAACAAATGGGGCAATTATGTTTCTCTTGGGCACAGGGATTACACACAAAATGTCCAAGGTTCTGGTGACATTTTATGTGCGGGTGAGTGGAGGAGGTGACACATTTCTTTATTTGGTTGCAGCAAAAACATCAGTAATAAAAACTAAGGGATAAATGTGGCGGAGGCAAAGGTGGCAGTTTGGTTGGGAGGAGTGTTTGAGTAGGTTAGTTCTGCAATCAGTGCAAACTAGATGAGGGGGTTGGTCTCCGTCGGAAGGGTGCAATTTTTTCCAGCATGAAGTAATTCTTAAACAAATGGGACATTCATCACGATATTCGACAATAGGGGGGCGTGATGAGTTCTGGAGGGGAAAAACTATTCTGAAGGATAAACAATTTCCCATTTTAAAAATCTCGAGATGGATAAATAGTTTCGTTATTGAAGTTGTTTGGGGGATTTAATTGATCTAATTTCAATAATAGCGATTTTTCGATTTTCAAATAGAAATTCCAATGGGGTGAAAGAGGAGTTAGGGTTTTCGTTAAACTTTGTTGGGTATCAATGTTAACATAATAAATTTCTAACGAAGGGGAGGTATAGTTATCAGTCTCTATAAAGGAACGTTTAATGTCAGTTATTCTGACTAAATGCTGGTTTAAGTGAAAGATCATAATTATATTAATTTATTGGTTTCTGTTGAGATATTTCTAGCACATTTGGACTCGTTTTCGAGTAGGTAATGGAAATAATTCCAGTAAACTGAAGTGGGGTGGACTGAGAGGGTTGATTTTTTCTGGGTTGTGACGTTCTTCAAGTTTACTAAAATAAATGCTCTAAGGGAAGGTTCAGTTTCGAAGGTTTTCACGAAACTACAAATTTCAACTAATTCTTGGTTTAAAAGGAAAAACATGATTTTAAATAAGGAAATAGGGTACTTAATTGTTAATTCGGCGTTTGAATAGAAGGATAAGAATAGGGCTATTTCGAGTATCTGGGGGTGACTAATTTTTAAAGTTAGATAGTGATTTAAAATGCTGTGGGGTTGTCGAATGTAAGTTATGAAGGAGTTATGGGTGGTGGATAATCCAAGGGTAATATATTTTATGTTATTCAACTTAAGGGTAAGGGATCTATTCTGTATATTAATCATTACCAGTTGGAGATATCAATGGAGATCTGATCTAAATTTTGCTCTGAAAGCATCAAAAAAAAGTTCCAATAGGGGGAAAAAGCTGGTATTGTTATCGAACCTTCGTCCCAAGAGTCTACAAAATCAAACAAAACTTCTAGAGTGGGGGTTACTTGATAGGGAAAATGGATAGTAAAAGATCGATTAATCTGATAAGGTCTTACTAAACTGCCTTGGTAGTGAAAGTACATTCCAAAACGATATTCTCGTGCTGATGGATCTCGAAGTGTTTGCAATGTACTGTGATTAAGTTTGGTTCTCTGAAACGTTTAAGAGAAGGCAAAATTTGTTGAAACGTATAAAATAGCCAATAAAATAATCATTTCCCGAAGGGACTTTTGAAGATCGAGGTGCATCATTTCATAAAAGAAAGTGGATGTTGCTTCCTAAATCGAGTAGACCATATTCACAATCAAGTAAAAATTCCTGAAGAGTATAAAATTTTTCGTGGTCTGAATAAATTAATATGTCTACTAAGTCAGAAAATTTGGGTGCGCTAACTTTTAAATGCACTAAGTTTTCATAAGCAGGTATAAGAGAGTAATATATATGTCCATAAAATTCGTGAAACTTAATAAATAAACCTTTATGGTACTCGGATACAAAAAGATCATTAAAGTTTTGCATCTCAAATCATAATGCTGAAACAGTTAAGTTAGACTAATAAGAGTTGATTAAGTGTGATGAATTTAGTATAAAAAGACAAATTGGATGACTGAATTATGGGGGAGCAATTGCATTTACTTCTTGCTCAGTAGGAACTTTAGGGTAAAGATGTGGTATTTCTGGCATAAGAGGTGATGCCACTTCAGGGGCAGTGAGTGGTGACAATTCAATTTGACTGTTGTCGTGATAGGTGTTATTATCTGGTGTATGCTTGAGGTATCGACTTCTGTTTGGTTCATTGTTTGTATTGTTATCAGAGTTTTCATCATCTTTAGGTGTTTGATAAATTGATGTTACAATGGAAAGTAGAAACAAATTGTACGACGCTCCTAGTAATGTTTTCCAAAAAGCAATAGTGTTTTTCGACAGTTTTTGTATCTCGAAAACTCTTAAAATAAAAATTACGACAAGAACTTGATCAACATGAAATATGCAAATAAAACTCCGGCTCTTTCTATGTAATAGCCAATTTCTCCAAAAGTACTCTTAAAGTGATCAAGGAAAAGAGATGGTGACAACATTGAATCTAAGTATAGTCGATTATTGAGGCCTGCGGCGCGATAGATATCGCGTTGACTATTGTCTACATGTGCGTTTTGAAGCACTGTTCGAGAAATCTTTATCAAAACTGAATTAGATGCAGATTTGTGTAAAATTGTTCTCCAAAAATCTTTCAACTGGTTTACAGTGTAAGTACCAGCACGACGAGAATCATAGTCTGGGATTTTTTGAATATAACCAATTTGTTGTGGAGCAAAAACAGCGGGCGGTTTAAAAGGAACTGGCGCCGGCATCAACTGATACCAAGAATTATTATTATCTAAATCAAGTTGAAACAAGTTTTTGAAAGTATCTGTACAGTCTATTTCAATTGCAAATGGAAATGTTTGGCGCGTAATAGGATTAACAAACATAGTTTTTCCGTCATAAAAGATTGGAATACGGTCGTAACAGCGATCAAGTACTTTAAGCGGTGAAATTTTCTTTGGACACGGATATAGAAAACCTATAACACCTTCAATTTCTAAGAACACTGAACGATTTCCGGTTAACATGTATCCGGCCAATCTATTGTTTTCGTAAGACAATGCATTGATGATTTGGATTTGAGTGCGTCTGAGCTCGCACATATTTTGTAAAATAAGGAAGTCAGACTGTTCCAAATCACGATAGACCTTATACATCATGAAATTAATTTTCATACGCATATGAGCATCATAATCGATAGTGTCTTTTCCAACGTTTTCAAGAATTTTTTTATGATTTCCAAAATGTTGGCTACCAACTAGCTCGTTTTTAGGTGTCTCGTAAAAACCGTTCACCCTTATTTTATTGTCGGTGCCGACTTGCATTTTGTAATAATTAACATTATTTTTCGAAATTACGGTTTTTCCCGTATTCATATCAAATCCGCCTGTAAAGGAAACAAATAAATCATCAAAGTTTGTAATAAACAAAGGAGTAGGCTTTCCACAAATGTAAGTTCTTTCATTATTTATCCTCAGTTTTATGTCTCGCGTGTGGTCTATTTTCATGTTATTTTGCAAACGATAAACATCATTTTGCATGTCTTGCGTACTTATGATGTAGTATTGTGGTGGATCTGGTTCGTTTGTGAACTTTATCATTTTTGCGACTTGAGTGAAAAGTTTTGTAACAATGAAATTTTCTGGCACATCCCATGAGTAAGCGAAGGGGTCTAGTGATGTTGTTTCACAACCTCCTTCCTTGAGTTCGCATGGAAGTTTTAATCCTAATGGGGTAAAAACTGATTTTGTTTCCTGATCAACTTCGAGTTCAACTCTTTGCATTTGTGTTTCAAAGGAATAAAGTTTTACTTCTCCTGACGCAGAGCAATCTGTGTTATCTTCTAAGTGGTCGTCCTCATTCAGACCACCGTGTGTGTATTGGTGTTTTAAAACTTCATTTGAAATGTCTAGCTTATAAGTTCTATCGTACTCTGTTATTGCAATTTTTCCTGTTTTGTTTGCACGTCTGCATTCTTCTGGCGTTACTATGACGTCAGTTGTAAGAGAAATTTGGTCATATGCTAAAGAAGAGTGCGATAAAAATCCACAGTACCATCTTAAAGCTTGCGATTTTACTCGACACATCACTGCCTCTACTTTTGTTCTGTATGATCTTTGATACAGTGTCACCGTTGCAGGCGCAACTTTAATATTTTCCGGTTTAATGTTGCATTGAGCTACTTGATTTAAAGCATACATTTTGCTTTCTTTCATTTTTGAACAGTCATAATGAACAACTTTTAACGTAGGGGAGATGTCATCCAACTCATTTCTAACTGAGGGTCTACAAAAAGATACAACAGTAAAGACAAACAAAACAGTTAAATATTTATAAAGGAAGTTATTGTTTTTCATAATAACTTTATTTCATTAGTGATTGACTGAGTTTTTGGTTTTTTTTTAGTGTCAGAAAGCTAAGAGTAAGTCAGGAAGAAGTAAGAGAAAAGGTCTCGGAAGTTAATTTTCCGATGATTTGAACCTTTAAAGTGAAGATAAGGTAAGATTTAAGTAAATCCCGCTTGATAGCGAGTTGTAAGTTTTTTCAATCGTCCCGAAATTCGACGATCGATTCGAGATGAACGTTGATCATCCGAGGGAGTTGGGTTTGCTTCGGGTGATTGTACACGGGTTTGGGTTCTAACAGGGCTGACTCTAATGTCAGGTGGAGCTGCAAAACGAATACGTGTTTCGGGATATGGGGTAGAACTTCTAGTTCTACTACTACGGTTATCAGGTGTTTGTTTGTTATCTACAAACGTAGTTGAAAAACCTTCTTGAAATCCTGAGTCAGGTTTTGTTATTGTGGTATTGTTATCTTCAAGTGTTTTTTCATGATTATTTTCATTTTGTATGTTATCCGTATTACTTGTAAAATTGTCTACTGGGAAAAATTCAGTTTCAGTAAAGGGTTGTTGAAAGAAAAATTTATCCACTGGCTTATTAAGTTTTTCAACTTGTTTATTCATTAAATTTTTGTAGAACTTGGAAGTTTTCATTCCTTAAACCATAGTCAACAACTAATTCTGAAATTGCGTTTTCGATTGGGAAGTACCCAATTAGATGGTTTCTATGGGCAACTTTTTTGACAGTTTTGTTTGAAACAAGTTCTATTTCGTAATTTACATTTGTCAATTTTTTTGTTACTTCATACGGTCCTGATCTTAGTTCATGTAACTTTTTGGATTTTCCGTCCTCGAATGAATGATTTTCCATTAACACCAGTTGTCCTACGTCTAAAGGCTTACCTATTTTATGTTTGTTTCTGTTTTGATGTGCTTTGGAGTTAACTTCTAGGCTTCTGTTGTATGCAGTTTTGTAAATCTGTTTGAATTGATTTTCACGAGCAAGCAATGAACTACTTAGTTTTAGTAGTTTATCTATCTGATCGTTGTTGCTACTTTGTTCTGAATGCTTGTGGAGTGGTAAATCTTTGCAAAATTCTGAATGACAAGTTAAATCGGAAGACCTTAATAATCCTAATTTCAGAGGAAGGGGAATTTGGGGCTTTTGGCCAAAAACGAGTTCGTAGGGTGTTAATCCTGTACTAGTGTTTGCTGTTGTGTTATGAGCAAACGCGAACTTTGGTGCTAAGTCACTCCAATTACGATTAGCTTGTTCAAAAAAGATTCGGAAATGTGTGCCAAGGTGTTTGTTTTGGATCTCAACTTTTCCGTTGGTCCAGGGAGAGTATGCTGTTCTAGGAGCATGCGTAATTCCAAGTTCATGAGTCCAACTTGTGAACTCCTCGTTCATAAAGGCTGATCCTTTATCATACACAAGTTTTTGAGGTATACCAAAAGTAAGAAAAAATTTCTCAAGTGCTGATATTGTTTCACTTGCTGATGTTGATGAAACTGGGTAAACTTGGATGTAACGAGAAAAAGAATCAATTACTACTAAGCAATGTTTATTTCCGTTCGATGGTGGATTTATTGGATCTTTGTGATCTATATGTACCGTGTGGAAGGGGAAAGGTACAGTTTCTGTCCATTTTTCAAGTAATGCTTCGTTTAATTCTTTGCGTTTTTGTTTTTTTTTGACAGTCTAAACAATTCGCTATTAAGTGAGAAACCCATTTTTATAAACCTGGCCAATAGAAAAAGCGTTTTATGCTTGACAATGTTTTATCTTTTCCAGAGTGTCCAGAAAGCGAATCTTGGTGAGCTAATTCAAAAATTTTTAGGAAGAGGGATAATGGTGCGCATATTTTGATGTTTTGAATATTTGGATCTTCAGTTGGTTGTTTAATACATAAAATGTTTCCAATTAGGCAAAGATTTTCGAAATTATTCAAGTACGTTTTCATGGCTTTTGATGGTCGAAATTTTACATTTTTCTCATCTTTGTTTCCTGATTCAAAAAGTTGTCTTACAGTCTGAATAACTGGGTCTTTGAATTGTTCCTGGCTTATTGCTGTTATGTTCAAGTCAATATCTTCAATAGTCTGTTATCTTCAAGTCAATAGCAAAACTTGATAATTTCTCAATGAGTTCTTTTCCATCTGAAGTTTCGTTATTTTCACAAATTAGTTTTGCTAGTCGAACACTTGCTATTCTATCAAAGTTTGCTTTGCTTGCCTCAATCTCTTGCTCAAGACTCATGTCATCTATTTCTAAATCTGACAATTCAACAGAATTTAGCAAAGGGTCGTCTTCTGTTGTAGAAATTTTTTCAAATTGCTCCTTTTCTTTCTAAATTATCATCAAATTCTAAAGACAAATCAGAGTAGTAGTTTTCACTGTCGTCTTGTTCGCTTAGGATTGGCTCTTTTAGTGGGAATTTTCCACGGTAGTGATTTATTGCATTTCCTTTCAAGAAGGATTCTGATATGTCCGAAGTTGAACAAATTCGATCACTGGGTTTATAGTGTGTCTGAAAAAATTGTTCAGTTTCAAAATTCAATTTTTTAACACCTTGAAAAGTTTGTTTTAGAATGGGGTAGCAATCGTTTTTCTGTCGTTTTTCATTGTCATGCAACACGAAGTATTTTTTTTCGTTGCCTGACTCGTCATAAAATTTAATGTCTTTCGGGATTTTTTTGTGCTTCAGTTGATACTTGTCTAAGTCTTTTATCGAGACGTTTCTACTAAGAATGTCTGGAAAGGCTAGGTTTTTGCCTTCTGTCCAGATTATTTTCAAGTTTTGGAATTGTGAAATGACAAGTTGATAGCGGAAAAATCGATGAGATAATTTTCCTCTACGTCCCCAAAGATACAGTAAGGGCTTGTGGTCTGTGTAGAGATACACTGGATGTGGGGAACCTATTATGTAATGCTCATATGTTTGTAGAGCAGAAATTACACCACAAAGTTCTCTGGCTGTTGTACTCATTTTTTGCTCATCTTTTGTGTAAACTCGAGAATTAAACGAAACTATCCGTTTTCCGGTAGGAAATTCTTGGACTAAAATTGAACCAACACCAATTGATGATGCATCTACATGAACATGAAAGGGGTATCTGGTGTCAGGAATGGCTAAGACTGTATCTTCACTTATACGATCCTTAGTTTCTCTGAACAATTTTTCGTGTTCATCTGTCCATTGAAATGTGGTTTCAGTTTTTATGAGATCGTAAAATGGCTTACTGTCTACATGCAGATTTTTTATGTACATGCTGTAAAATCCTAAACAACCTAGGACTCGCATTACATCTCGCTTATTCTCAGGTGTCTCTAAGGCTTTCAGATCTTCAACCTTTTTTTTACTGGTTGAATTCCATCTTTTCCTACTACATGTCCTAAGAATTGTACTTTGCGCAAAAAGAATTTCGTTTTCTCAGGCTGAGCTTTCAGTCCTGCTTTGCGTAGCAAGAGGTGGTACTTTTTTATTATTGAGTACATCTCTTCAGCTGTCTGAGCTTGCATGATTGTGTCATCAATATAAGTTACGGCTTGTCTAGATTTTATTAAAGGTGTGAAGTGGATTGTCATTATCCTACTGAAAAAGTTTGGTAGTCCGCAAAGTCCGTAAAAACTACGTTGAAACGTGTATTGTTTTGAACCTATTACGAAACTCGTCAATTGTTGTGTTTCCTCCGTTAGAGGGACTTGATTATATGCAGAACATAAATCACTTGTAGTGAAGTAGTTTCCGTTTAGTCTAGTCAATAAAGAACCTATTGGCTCTAGAGGCCATGAATACTTACTTAGGTCTGTTATTGAATTTAGATATCTAGCGTCTATTACTAGTTTTACTATGTTTCCCTTTGGAACGATGATAACCGGATTAATAAATGACGATCCCATTTCGGTGTCGTCTCCCATTTCTCGAATTATTCCTGCTTTACAAAGCTGATCTAGCAAAATTTCAAGTTTTTCCTGATGGTGCAATGGCACTCGTGATGGTCTTTCCTCAGTCAAGGTTGAATTTGGTAGAAGTTTTACGTGAAATTTTTGCTTTATTTTGCCAACGTCATACTTGTGCTGAGAGTAGACGTCCTTGTCTCTGGCCAGAAGTTTCATGAGGTCTAGTAATTGTGCATCATTAATGTCAGATTGACTGAAGTCAAATTTTTTGAGAAACTCACGGTCTGATTTACTAAACATTTCCAGTTTTTCTGGTGGTATTTGTTGTGGTCGAATTTCACTTTCTATTGTTGCTTTTGGTTTTAAGTCTTTTAGATCTTGACTAAAATCTGTTTCTAGTTTATGGTGGTCTGCAAATTCTTTTTCTTGAACCTTTTTCTGAGCTTTTTTCAACTTTTGTCTAATATCTGTTTTGTCTAATTTCGGATTTTCTAAAGTCTGAATTGGGTTTTCAACTTTTTCACTCACATGAAAGATATGATTGAAATCTGTTTCAGTTTCTGTTAAGACATCTAATAACGCGACGTTATCAATCAGTGTGTACTTTTGTGTTTTTTGACAAATTTCTTCCAAAGTGTATCCTATTGAACCTTTGTCTATTGTTACTTTACGATCACCAGGGTTATTAAGCATTATTGGCAACTCTTTTTCTTTTCTTACACAATAGACGTTGTATGTGTAGATACCTTTGTCTTGGAGTCGATTGCCAATTATAAATGATGTTCCTTGTTTGAAAAATTGGTTTGATGGTGTAATTGTTAGTACTCTGCTAGATTTCGGTGCTAGTTCGAAAGGTCTGTTAAGTACAACTTTTTCAAATTTACTTACAAAAGGATAACTTTTTGTTTGATATTTTGAGAGCGTGATTGAGACGTTTGGATTAATTTTTAGGTTCATTTTTGGAGTTGTGAACTCAATTGATTTTGTTGCAAAATTCAAAAAGTCCATTCCTAGGATGTTTAATTCGCAACCGTTTTTCTCTGAGACCCATGTTTTGAGATCTGTGTAATATTTGCCTTCAATGTCAAATGAGATGGGGACATGAATGTAGCCTAACAATTTTAATCGTTCTCCGTTGACTGCAATTATTTTCTGTTTTGACTCAATTAGTTTAACATCAATCAGTGACTTAAGTTCTTGTAGAAAATCAAAGTTTATTAAGGAACACGTTGCTCCTGTGTCAACTAGAAACTGCGATTCGAAACCGTTATGTTTATTACTGTCTCCGACGGCGTGAATGTACAAGTTAATAAAAATGTTTGTTTTTTTATTTTTGTACGGAGACTCGTCTAGTTTAAATTAATTTCATCTTGTTGATTGTCCACAAAGAATCCATTAACTTTGTTTTCTCTGAATTGAACTCTGTTTGATTTACGGTCTCTACTGTTATCTCTAGAATTCGGATTAGAACTGTTACTTCTTCTATAATCCTGTCTTGGACTGCTTGACTCACGATACCTTGTTCGGGAATCGTTTCGATCATATTGTCGTTCCCTGAAATAGTTCCTATAGTCCTGGGGTCTACGATCGTTGGATCTGCTATTATAGCGTCGATCTCGATTCTCAAAGCTTTGTGAGCGATTTCTGAAGTTATTATTCTCAGATCTAGGATGAGGAGAGTTTTGTCTGCGGTTGTCTTGGTTGTAGTAACTGTTACGTGGTCTAGTATCTTGTCTGTATCTGTTCTGATTTCTATCATAACTATCTTCTCTTGGACGACGTCCTCTATAGCTTTGATAGTTATCTCTGAACTTATCTCTTTGCTGTGGTTGCTGTCTCTTCTGTTCTTTAAAGTCTCTGTTTGCATAGCAATATGCTATTGTGTGACCTGACTTTCTGCAAAATTTACAAAATCGTGTGTGATTTTGTTTATTTCTAGGCTCGTTTGGGTTGTAGGCTGCGCTAATTCTGTTGTTTTTCATTAAACTTGCTAATTCTTGGAGCTGGTCTTTTATCTCCATTTTGTTGTCTATGCTGCTAGATGCTGTGCCTGTGAAATCACTACTTACTGCAAAACTTAAGTCTTTAGGGCTAACTTGATTTCTAAGTTGTTCCCATGTTGCGTTAGGTGTTTCTATCAAATTTTGATGCGCTTTTTGTTTAAGTGCTGGAGGAGTTAGTCCTCTTACAAAAAAATTCCATACACTTAGTTTGCCTTTGAGCATCTGTGAATGGGTCTGGCCATCCCTTTTCCACTGCTTTTGTTAGTCTGTGTACGTAACTTTTGATTAATTCATCTGGTTGTCTACGAATGTTTTCTACCTCAATTCGTTTTCTATACTCGTCTTTCTCGTCTGTGAATCTATTTAAGAAACCTGTCCTAACATCATCCCATGGTTCCGCTGCGGGCAAAGAATCGAACCATTGGGCTGCTGGTTCTCTTAAGACTGAGCCAAATAATGCTTTTCTACGTGCGTCATATGCATTTTGTGCATCTCCTTGTCCTGGTCTAATTCCTAATGAAAACTCTATTTCTCTCTATTAGACTTAGAAAATCTGCTACGTCCTCACTTGGGTCTAAGCCTGTAAATTTTTCAAGAGAAATGTCTGGGTATGCTACGATGTTAGCCATTTTTGTTTAGGGTTCTTGTTGAATTATTACTAAGTTTTTATATGAAAAAGATACTATAACCGAAAGAAGCAATATAAAAGTCTAATCAAAAGAATTTGAAGCTATGAAAAGGTTAAACAATTTTTTATAGAATTTAGAAAATATTCAGACAATTTGTTTAAACAAATGGTGCTATCTCAAAAACACTATTTGGGGTACGAAGTGCGTCTAAAATTTGGTTAAACTTTGGGTTGTTTTCCGCATGTGTTATGTAACAAGCTAGTCCTGGAATGTTATCAAAATTAATGAAAATGTACATATATTGCTTTTTCTTATCTAATTTATAACTAGTAACTTTGCCTGTATTATGACCAAGTTTGATAATAATATTCAAGAAGTTAGCGTCAATATTCATTGAATTCAACTTTTGCTCTAAAAAAGGTGTAATTTTAGACAGTATCAGTTACAAAATTAGGTAAAGTTTTAGTGAACTAGAGTTCAATATAACTATTGGGCGTGTGCAAAGCTTTCAAAGTTTTGTAAAAATCAGGATTAGAACTTGCATATGTTATAAAACAGTGTAGGCGCGGATCGTTAACAAACTTATAATAAATAATCAGAGATTGTTTATCGTTATTTAATGTGTACTTTTTAACTTTTGCAACTTTATCGTCGTACAAAATGGTTACATTTAGGTGCTTTGTACTAATATCCATAAGCTAGGTTATAAGACAATAAAAAGACAAAAAAGAGTTTTTGTTTTGTTTTTCACTTTGTTTTATACAAAAATATTTGATATTAAATAATTATAGGCATTTGTTCATTCGTTGATAGCAACCATCTTCTGTTAGCCGATATTCTATCCAGATAAATTCTCCTGCTCGACAAAATTTTGGTTTGTGATTGCTTTCAGAGAAGGCTGTTGTTAGTATTGGCCTAAATACTCTGACTCGATAGGAAATGATTTGATTATCGCTATCAGACTTTCTTATTAGAACGCAATAAACTCTTTCTTTTTGGATTATTTCTTTAATAAAGTTGGGTAATGTGGGTGAAAACATGCAAATTTTTTCAAACTTATGGAGCTTATTATCTGTCAAGGGTACTAGTTTCAGATTTTGGCTGCTTTCACTCATTTATTGGAAGCTTGTGGTTGAGCGTACATACATTGTAAATCGATGATTGAGCCACGTTTATTAAGTTTGTTGAACAAATAATCTATGGAGGTATTTTCGGTTTTAAATATGGTTACTTGTCCGACAGTTTTTGTTCTTTTGATACGGTAGACTATTGTCACGTATGATTGTTCAACGTCGGTGACGTATTTGAGCACTTGACAGTCTGCTGAGTTATCCTTAATACTTATTTGTTTTTCTCCTATTAGGTATTGTCTCCTATTAGGTATTCCATAAACTTTTTGCAAAAACTGGAATTTTAAATTTGTTGAAGTGAATTTGTATGCAAAATTATACGTAACCCAACAAGTACAATCAAATATATGGCTCAGAAAAACGAAGGAGAAACTTAAATATCACAAAATACCAGTAAAGGGAACGTTTACTTAAAAAGGTTGCACGAAAAGATCGTGTTATTTCCTTTAAGTTTGCCGTTTTGGTGGTTAATTTTGGACAAAACGCTATATTTCTATTAGTATATTAACTTGAAACAGGCGTTAATAGTCTTCAATAGCTATTTTCTTGTCTCTGTGTTCGAATATTTACTCATACTTCAGGATTATCGGCGAATTTCAGGAAATTATTTGGAATTTTGAGACCAATTTTGTGATTTGTATCGCTAATTTGTATCCAAAATGAGATATTTTTCACTTTTTGTGTTCCAATTTGGGTAATTTTTCACAAGTTCCGGGCAATTTTTGGATTACCTGGATGAATTTTGGGTCAATTTTGGGCAAAAAGTGACAAATTTGGTTCAATTTTGATGAATTACCAGATCAATATAGGCGAATTTTTGAAAAATTTTTGCAAATTTTGACAATCTTTTTCCAAAAGCGGGTGTTTTTTTAATGAAACAGGGCAAAATCGGGAAAATTTTGACTAAATTTGACAATTTTTTGACAATTTTTGGCTTATATGTCAAAGATTTGGGTCAAATCTAACACTTTTGGGTTGAAATTATTGCGATTTTGTGTTTAAAAGCAAAAATTATGGTTACAATTTACTAAATATTGTTGATTATTGGTTAATTTCAGGCAAATTTTGGATTAAAACCGATAAATTTGAATGAATTGTAGATAAAAACTGAAATATATTGGTCAAAAATGGGCAAATTTAGGAGTTTTGGATCCTTTGGTCCTAAATTTGGGCAATTTTTAGGTAAAAATTAAAAAATTTTGGTCTAAATCTGTGAATTTTAGGGCTTTATAAGCTTAAATTGGTAAATTTAGGGATCAATTTGGGCTTATTTTGGTCGAAGTTAGTTAAATTTTGCACCAAAATTCAATTATTTTCTCAAAACTGGGGTGTTTGGGTTAACAATACAACGTTATTTGTAGCTATCAGAGTGATTTATTAACTTTTAGATACATTAAAAGGTACACTATGCATGTATAATGAAGCAAAACAACGTTAAACTAGGCTTATTTGCATGTGGGTCAATTTGTTTTTGCAATACTATGGGTTTGGAGGATGATAAGTTCGACAATTTAGATGATAAATCAAAAGTTTAAGGTTAAGTTACGGACAATAAATGAGAGCTAGATTAATGAATATGGATGTATGATTTCTTATATAGGACTAGGGGGGATAGTACAGTTCGTTATGCTAACAGTATTAAAGATTTGGTTAAATTGAACACAATTATTTAGTCTAAAAGTAACATTAATGTGACCGGTCTTGTTTAATTTTGTGCTATGGGATACAAATACGTCTTTTTATGATACACAATTATAAACTCACGTGTGCGCTTAAAAAACCAACCTACAGTGTCAAAATTTGGGTCTGAGAAGCACAGAACCGGTGCTCAAAGTTACTAAATCAGTGGACTGTTCTTTTGTGGGGAGAACCCGTCTCTTTTAGTCGGTCGTAATTGAGACGTTCAGAATCTTAGAACATCTCACACAGGTACTGGGATAGCGCGGTATGTGGCCCTACCATAGAACCTGTGTGACCTCTGGGTTTTTGGTTTGGAAAACTAGCCACAAAAAGTCCACCAGGTCCCTAAATGTGTGAGCAACCGACGTTCTTTACTCCTCGTCGCACCAGTTTTTAACTCTGATGTGGTAGGTATTTTATTCGCTTGATCTTAATTACCACACTAGAGCTAAACCTATATGATTGTAGCGACCTTAATTACGTGCTAGAATAAGTCTCACTATATGCTTACAATGTTCCTTGCTAATTTCCAAATCTATGTGTTGTTTGCTAGAAAATAAAATTGATAAGATGTAAAGATTAATCAGAAAATAGATAGAAAGGATAGAGCACAATTAGGGGGGTCAATCTTACTTGAAAGTATGGTGGGATATCTAATCTTAATCAATAAAATGAATCCATCTTACTGCTGGATGTGAACATTATTCTAACTCTATTTTGCTATAAAATTGGCAGACTTACAATCGCTGCTGATATTTCCCTCTTAGCTGAGGAGTAGATATTTCGCTCTAAGAGCAGTGAGAGGAAGAGAGAGAGAGAAATTTTTTGGTTGAAAATCAAGCGTCTTACGTTCGCGCTGGTTGAGTTTGGTCTGATTTCCTTCAGCAGCAAGCTCTAAGCTCGTGCGTGTTTATACTTGAGTCAACACGACTCTGCCGCTATTAATACGCGTACTAAGTGAAGGATACTGAAGCTATCCAGGCCGCTCTTCAGCAGCAAGCCTGAAACGAATATATGACTAAAGACGAGTAATAGTCGGCTCAACGAATGACCTAGGAATTGATTCGGAGCTAGTCATAGGTCTTGTGATTTTTCGTGTTGACTCAAGACCTATGACTAGCTCCGAATCAATTCCTAGGTCATTCGTGGAGCCGACTATTACTCGTCTTTAGTCATATATTCGTTTCAGGCTTGCTGCTGAAGAGCGGCCTGGATAGCTTCAGTATCCTTCACTTAGTACGCGTATTAATAGCGGCAGTGAATCAGCCGGTATGGCCTGCTCCATAGTGTATTAAATAATACACAGCAGTATTCGGCTATGAATAATGTATTCATTCACTCAACGCAATTTACGCAGCATAGCTCTCTCTTAATATTCCGTCAGTTTAGACTAAGTCTAAAGTGTTCACAAAGTCGACGGTTAAATAATTATACTCTCTGTAGTATCGGTAATTGCGGCGCCAATTATCCGATTAGCAATACTACAATACAGGGAGATATTCTAGGTTAGCTTTTAATAACATTAAATCTCAAAATTATATTGGGGAGAAATAGTTAGTGTTGTCCACAATTGCGTTTTTAAAGTTAGTTCTAGACTCATCTCCAGATATAGCAGGGCAAGGATAATCGTCACTAAAAATTTCCAGCTCCACCAGATCTTGATCATCATCAGTGTCTAGTTGATGTTTCTGTCTGGGCGTAATTTTTTTAAGTCATCTGTTCTCATCTTTCTATGATGAGAACAGCTTTTTATTCTCGACACCTAGTTTTGATTAGCTGATCTTATCCGACGGTCCTTTTGGGCAAACGTTAAATTGATTCAGGTTGCTATCATCTGTTTTTTCGAAGTGTTTAGTAACTACTAAGACGTACGGTCGTCTTGGGTATTCATCGCACGTCGATTTTATCTATACGCTACTCTCCATTAGCTAGATTTTCGAATTTCCTTAGTTCCTGTAACTTGTTTCATCATGTCAGTCATTAAGGCTTCTTTTGCCTTCATCGCAATGGTCCTCGACGGGAAAGTGGTAATAGCTGCCTAGGAAACTTCAATGTAGATGTCTAGCTGTTTGTTTCTGACGTGGCATGTTTTTTGATGCGGGGTCTACTTTGAACCCTCCTGATATCCTGTGGTGGAGTTTCCGACCTTCACTTTTTCTGAAACTGAGAATTTATTGTAGTCTGCTTTCAGTGCATACGTAGGATTTGTGACAAATCTTGTATTCATTTCTGACTGCTTTTTGTGCTGTAATCGTTTTTTTTAGTTTTTATCTGTTAGGTTTTTATCGGTTAGTTTTTTAGCGTGGGTAGATTGTTGACAGCGTGGACGTGGTCTGTTTGATATATACTTTTCATTTTTTCGGGGGTTATAAAACCTCTAGGTGATTTGAGATACAGTACCTGCCCTTGTTTTGAAAAGGAAGAACTGATAATTTGACCGGTTTTGTTGTGGTTTGTCGAGGATGAGGGTGTTCAGATGATGCTTTGATTAACTGGCCTGGTGGGCATGTTGTTTTTTGGCTGTTAGGGATCTAAATCTGTTGGCTAGCTTGTCATAAATACCACACATTTATTACATTTATTAAATAAATGCCAGTGCGTATTTTTCGTTGTACAGTCATTTGTGCCATAGGCTAAGAAATCAAGCTAGAGTAAAATTTTTGTGAAACGTTGTGTTGCTGTTTGCTTTGGACAAAGACTAAAAGAACGAAAAATTTCAAAAATCTTTATGCTAATTCCAAATTTTTAGTTGGATTCGATAGAAGTGTTTTTGTTTTGCTGAATGGAATTTTTGGTGGGTTCGATAAAAAGGACACAATGTTAATGTGGTACCGTTGATTATATAAAACGGACAATGAATGACATTTTTAACCCATTAAAGAGAATTCTAGTGTTGTGAGCAACATCTGAAATGTCTTATTTCAAATCGAGAACACCTCGTTGAGTATTCCTTACAAAGAGGGTATTTTGTTAATTTGTTTGTACACACTCTGCAGAAAAATTGATTGTTATGAAATTTAAAATGCCTGTATTGTTATTGCCAACTGTGTTTCAACTTTTCGACCTTGTTAATAAATGCATTGCTTTTTAGGGTAATTGGAAGACACGCCTTAATACATATAGAAGATTTTGAACGCACGTATTTTTTAAATAAAGGCTTCATTGCAGGTTTTGCATGCATGCTGGCTTTCATTGGACTCTCTCAGTCATTTCTCAATTTTGACAATAAAAGAGCAGATAAAGCAAGTAATCATCTTACTTTTTTGCTATGCTTGGTTTGGAAATGCTTGTAAAAGTTAGGACAGGCCGAAGCAGGGCTAAAAACAAAAATACTTTTTCCAGGCGGGCAGCCCTGGCGCAGTGTCTTTCTGCGCTGCCTGGAGGTGTGAGTCTCAGTGAGTGCGTCACACGAACGCAACTCCAATGACGCGCGCAGCTAGGGAGCAAAATTATGAGCTGAAAGAGCATTGAGTAGAGAGTATCTTGTCGGAAATTATTTTGTAGTGGATTTGTTTATTTATTTGACTGCAGGGGCGGTAGTTTTTAACAAGAGATTTTAGGTTATGATGCAGATTGCCTTCGGATTAATTTTTTTTCTTCCTCAAAGAAGGAGAGGATGATTTCAATAAAGGCGTGCAAAACTAAAAGGGGAGAGAGCGATATATTCTTATTTACTATTTTCTATCTTCCTCTCCCTTTTTTAATTTTGCACGCCTTTATTGAAATAATCCTCTCCTTCTTTGAGAAATAATGTAATGTTAGGGGCTTTAATCTTCAGATTAACCTCAAATCTGTTGTTGAGAATTGCCGCCCCGCGAGTCAAATAAATATACAAATCCACTACAGGAAATTGAATTTCAAATCATCAGGTTTTTGGAAGAAATTGGATGAACGATTACTCAGCCTGCTCTCAGTGCCTCAAAAAATTAAATAACTAACGGCGTTCGATAGTAAATAAGATTGCAAAAATGTGCAAGCGAATGTCGTTAGTTATTTTATTTTTTGAGGCACTTCGTGCAGGCTGAGTAATCGTTCACCCAATTTAGCCACAGAGATGATGTAGCATCATATTTTGTTGTTTGGCAAATTGGCAAATTTCTATTTTTGAACTGCGAACTGCACCACCTACCAATTTGGACGAACTGATTGGAATCTATATTATTAAAACTTAGATATCCGCAAATTTTTGAATTCGATTTTCTCGCCTAAGGAAGTGGCAGTTCCTGCTGCTGCCGCACCACATTTACTCGTTGAAAGTTGTAAAATTTTTGAATCGTTTTTATCTTAAATTGTTATAAAATAGCGATTGTTACTGGACGTAAATGTCTTTATAATTGATAATTTTTTTGTTTTGCCACCAAGAATACATAGCAAACAAAGTTTGATATTTGGTTAAAAATCAAGTTTTTTTCCTAAGGACAAAGGCTTGGTGTCAAATTATTTGAAATTAAAATTTTAAACGAACCGTTACCTTTTTACTGATTAATACAAGCACAACAGTTGTAACTTGACTGATGTGAGAACTTGCTTTGAGTTCTATCGGGTTTCATATGCAAACAGCAAAAACTACTTCCAAAACTCTGTTGATTTGAATTTCATTTTCCTCTGATATCGCGAAAAAAGCTAATCGTTCTCGAGTGGTCTGGAAGTTTTGAGTTTTATAAGAACTTTTAGTTCTTGTTTTTTGTGTCTTACCAAGGCTTACCGCTTTTTTACCTTTCATAATTCTCTTTGTAGGTGACCAAAACGTGTTTCGTTTGCCACATCAAAGCTCAGGCGTAATTATCTGATTCTCAGTAAACTAAAATACACTAGCTTCATTTTGTTCAGCTTTCGCGCACGGAATCAGTGTTATGCAGATTTTTAGTGTCAATACGTTTATTCACTTTTTATCCAAAGAAGAACTGGATTTCAAGCCTCATTAAATCTAATTTTTCAGAGAAAAGGCCAACTATCACTTTTCTGTTAACAGGTTCAAACTGTTATTTTAGGTTTTTGGTAGATCTAATTGCCTAGTTAGGAAACATTCGGGCTGATTTTTTCTATTTTTGTAGTTTAGTGCAAGCTTGGGGCGTTTGTTTTATCTGTGTACACTTGCTACGATACCATTGAAAATCAAGTTAGGACAGAAGTTAACATCTTAGTTCCTTCCAGGTGGCACAAGTATGTAGAGACTTGACACACTAGGTACTTGAGCTTCGCAAGGTAACCAGGACAAGAGTTTCATGGCTGCTCGTGGAAGTTCTGAATTTTCAAGAGAAAATATTTAGGTCGAGACCACTTTTGTGCGATTTGCAATTTCTCCAAATAGATTATGACTACTAACTTTGAAGTAGCTTTACTTTATATAGATTGGGTGTATATTGACTTGAAAATTTGCGACTGATGAAACTGAACGGCCAACCTTAGAATGTAACCAAAAATGCTTTCTATAGCCTTACTGCGTGCTGCGGTATTTTCTCTAAAATGTGCCTTGAAGTCTCGCTCGCTCTGTGATGTTACTGGATAGTTGTAGTTGGAAGTTGTGGTTTATTTGAATTACTACTGCAGAACCGTTTCCTTCCCCTCCCCCCCCCCCCACCCCTCGTTTGAAAAATGTTGTCATGGGCTTGCGTGAACAAACTTATGCGCGTTTTAACATTGGTAGTTGTTTGTAGCCTTGTGATTATTGTGTTTTATTATAAGAATGACCATTGGACATAGTATTAGCCCACAACCCCCTCTCAGCCTCACCGAAGAGGTTAGGTTAGGAAACAGTTTCACTTGTACCTTAATCTGTTGTTCACAATTTGTAATATGTCTCAGATGTAGTTAGAAAGTTGTCACAAATATCTTCACCTCAGTAAAGTACTCTGTACACTTAATGAGTTTTAATTTCCTTCTGTCTTTCTGCAATATTCTAATTTATATGCATTGCTTTCTTTTAGTTAACTTTTTTTTCTAGTGACGTGGTTGGCATTTGTAATCAAGCAAGGAACATTTATGATACTATAGAACGTATTCTTATACCTTAGGATCTGACCAAGTGATCATTCTCGGAGTTCTAGTTTTTAAATTAATAGCTATTAATTTTTAAAGCAGCATCTTTCTAGGGTTCCTGTCATAGACCTTGTATTGCAAGAAGAAATTGATTTTGATCCTATAAACTATGGAAGCTTGATAATTTTGTTTCTAAATAATTGAATTTCTCAGTTTTGAATGTATTTTCAGATTTTAGCTGCTAGTACGTGCAATGTTCAACCCGCGAAAGTCTTTGAATTCTTCGTTCGCAGGCAGGAAAAGTCTGGGAAGATTTTCGGCCGTTGCGGATAAGTCGAATTTTGTTCCGGGGCAGGATTTCTTCGTGTCTTTGTACAACTGTCCTCCGGATGGAGAAATATCTATAGAAGAAATTGAAAACCTGACCAGTGAACGCATTAAACTTTTGAGGTTATTTGAAATTGCGAATATGAAATTTGCTAAAAACACGACAGAATGGACAGATTTTGTTTTCAAAGAGCTCAAAGATTTCGAGAAAGTGTTCGCGTTCAAGTTTGGAGACGACGATAATTACACGAAGATGATTAGAAATGATATCGTGTCTCATTACTTCATTAGACTACCTTATTGTCGCACAGATGAGCTGAGGAAATGGTTACTGGCGCATGAGGTTGATTTGTTCAAGTACCGCTTCACTAGGCTTCAAAATGACCCGGATGGCAAGAACGTGGTATCAAAGTTTCTGAGCAAGATTGACTTGAACCTGAAAGTTGTGTCTTCTGGGGAAAAGAAGATTCATGAAAAGTGGCTGAAGTTATGCTTAGGTATGTTTTTTCTCGTAGATGTAGTCCTGAGTTTTATTGAGCGTCGTAATTCACCGCTTTTTGATGGAAAAGTAAATAATGCGTTCACGAATCATCAAGTTGCAAATAATAGTACTTGGAGGGATGAAGTCTTGTCTTAATTTCGTCTTTCATTATTAATTGATACAATTTATTTTATTATGGAAGGAACATCGTGCAAGGAACATCTGCATAATTATTAGTCCTGTGGTCTTTTTATGCGATTTTTCGCTTGACCGTTTTTTCGTCTGGCCCATTTGACTTTTCGTCCTCAAAAACGGGATAAACATGCAGCGCCCGGAGGGCATTAAGGGCTCTTAGAGCCTCTCTTCTTACTATACTATAAGTATGCAATTCAAATAAACTGTTTTGGAGACATGGAGAAATTTATGGTGTTAAGGGACGTTCTTAGAGTTTGAACCCCCTCACTTCACGCACCCCACATCATCCCCCCACACACTTCATCCACCGGCAATTAAGCTAAAGCTAGTCTCCCTGAACCGTACCTAGCGACTGTCGAATCCAACCGCTCGCCAGTCGTGTGAGAGCAATTCGCCCCACTTTATTATCGCTATTTTGGTCTTTTGTCGCTATTCTTTTTTGTTCCTTTTGTTAGTCTATTTTTAGTAATTCGGACAAAAGTTTTTGTGCGAATGAGTAAGTTTACTCACTAAAAATTGGATTGAAATTGAATTTAAAATAATTTAGTTATTTCACTGTACGGGAACGGTAAAAAAGGTATTAAACTGATAGAAATTACGCTTCACTGTGTAAAGAAGATAGCTGTGACTTGAAATAGATACAGAGAATATTGGTTCGTAGAAAAACAAAGTAGTTGCTGTGCAAACCTTAAATTTTATTGCATTCCAACAGGCCCGAACTCATCTATATCAGAAAAGGAAAAAAGGATGCACATGAGTTGCGCAAAACTAGTTAGCTATACTCATTTGCAATAGTTCAAAGATAACTAAGTTCTTCAAATTTTTTAATAAATTTTTTATCCTGTAATTTGGATCAGTTGAGGTGGCATAGAATATTGTCTCATTTTTATTTCTTCTGTCTTAAATTTTAATATCGTTTACTTTTTAAAATTTTTCTGTACGTGTATAATGATTTTTTATATTTTTGCGACGTTTTAGTCAGAAATTGAATGTTTCTGCAGAAGTAATTTCTGCAGAAGTAAGGTTTTTCTTGTCTTGTTTCTCATTCTAATTAGACGAAATGGCAGCTGGTATCAGTTTTAATCCTATTAACCTTCAGTTCGAAATCTGAATTACTCATAATTATGTAGACTAGCTAAATTTGCAGCCGAAATTTGAACATTTTCCAAGACTTTGAAACAAGATGTCAAAATGTGTTTTTTTTACAATGCAAAGAGTTTTTATTGTATTGGTGCATACATTTTTGGATGAAGTTGATCTTTGAAAATGGGATGAACTGATAAAGCACTGAGATATTAAGTTGTATTGGAGTCCCTACGCTAGGTTTAATCATCTTTTTGGTACTAAATGCTTTCAAATTTTTGTTTTTTTTCTCCGTTTTTGAGTTGTTTGATAATGGGTCTTCAATTGACATCATACATCAGTTCATACATCGAGGTTTTGTACAAGTAAGATTTCCATGTTTGGGCTTTATCTATTGTTAATAGCAATTTTAAAGGAAACAAGTTCATTTTTACTAGTTTTTTCAATTTATCATTTTTAATTTTTGTCAAAACTTTGTTTGTCAATTTTGAGTTTTTTGAAACTCCTAGTGGCCAGTGCAACTATTCTACTGCTTGAATGTGGTTCTATGGATAGATTTTAGCAGCCCAATATTGTTTTTGAAGACATTAATTTTGAATACGTGTTATCAACTTTTTTGAAAATTATTTCAAATTTTTTAAGTTATTTTTGCCTCTGTCTCTTTTGTATTCAGTCAGATTTTTCCTAGCCTATAGGCAAGTTCTTAATGTAGATTTTACCAAACATTTTGTATTCTGATTATATAAGTTTTCAGCTGCTTTGCATTTGATCAGCTCGTTACCGATTCTATGTTGTTTTGCTTTACTAGCTGTACTGTCATGTAGATCTTTTTCAGGGAGTCAAAGCTCCAACTTCGATTCAATCGAATTCTACAAGGTGCATTTCACTCAAGCTCTTGACCTCGTCAGAACAAAGCGTGCATTCGTCAACTCGGGGTTCCTTTATGTACCTCATACAGATCTCTCGTCAATTGTCATTACACACTTTCGCGCCCATCTGTCGTTAGAATTGGCGAGGACATCTCAGAGGCTCTCACTGATGGAGGACGAAAGAGTAACTCCTCGATTGGTTGCCCTTAGCAACCAGTATCTGGGCAAAAAGTACGGTCAATCCGGAGGCACTGTGTCAGTAGAACAAATTGAACAACTTGTGACATCATCTTTTCCGCTGTGCATGTCTTCTATTCACTTTGCTCTAAAGGAGACAAAGCATGCGAAACACTGGGCGAGGTTGCAATATGGATTGTTTTTGAAAGCAGTGGGATTGAGTTCTGATGATGCGCTAACCTTCTGGAGAAAATATTTGACCAAAAACAGCGATGCGGATTCTTTTGATAAGAAGTATGCCTATTTGTTCAGACATATGTACGGAAAAGAAGGTAAAAAGGTTAGTTATTCGCCTTACAGTTGTATCAAAATCCAAAATGGAAGTCAGCCTGGGACTGCGGATGAATTCCATGGTTGTCCTTATAAACACAATCCAGTCAATATTCTTACCACCAAATTAGACAAAATGGGTCTTCACAAAACCGAAATAAATGACGTCATGTCATTTGTTCAAAGTAAAAATTACTGCATGGCTTGTACAAAAGAATTCGAGTACAGACATCGGATATCGGAGAATGTGTTCACCGCGATCACGCACCCGAATCAGTATTACGAAGAGTCGAATCGGTTCACGACTACAGGAAGTGTGTCAAACCGAATGCGAGGAGTCCACAACACGGAAGCTGTAGGAATAGACGAACTGAAACAGATCAAGGAAGAATTGGAATCGCAAACAAGTAGTCAGAAAAGTGGAGGATCTCAAATAATAGTGACTGAAGATATGATGGATACAGGTTTATCGCAGGAAGATTTGCAGTTTTTGAACCAAAGCGCAGCAGAATTTGACGAAGACTTTGAATAAACTTGAGGATTGTATTTGACTTGTGAATATTAAAACTAACTTAGCTTGATCGTTTTGACCTTGGTTGTTGATTGTCTCATGTTTGAATTTTTTGAATGTTTGCCAAGTGTTTCGTATTATTTTTGTCTCAATGTCCACTTAAATTGATAATTGATTAATTTTTTTCTATTTAATTCGACTTTTATTTTCAGGAAAAAAATAAAACAGGTGTCTGACTTTTACAAAATGAGCTCTGAGGGTTTATCTGATCAAGATTTTGGAGACTTTGAGCAACTGAAAGAAGAAACTTTCTCCATTCAGAGCTCCATACTTGATCGTCCTAAAAAGTCAAGACTAGATTTAATTGAAATCGTAGAACAGTTCATCCTGCAATCAATGGAAGCACTTGCTAATTGCAGTGAGATTGTGTTTGAATATCCGTCCGTGGATATTTGGGAGAACTTTGTTTTTGACCCGGATGTTGGGGTTCTTTGCCGTGAAGGGGAGAAGTTCAATAAGATTAAAATGGTTCAGATCTCAACGGAGAACGAAAGCTCTTTATCTACTGTCGATTATCTGATGCACGCTCTATCGGTGATTCACGAGTTGCTAGGTAAGACGAAGCACCTGAAAGGGTTAAATGGTAGCCTTCGGTAGTTTCTAAAACAAATAGATGGTTACGAGTATATGGTATTGGATATTAATGCTATTAACGAGGCTTGTATTAACAACATCTGATTAAACATTAACTAGTTTTCCCTAAAAATCATTTCTTTAGTGATCACATGGATCTGTACCAAAGGGAGATTTGGAAACAACCGCTCGTGAGGAATGCTCAAATTCTGCGGTTGATTCAGTGACATCTGGATTTTCAAATTTAGTTTTTTGTGTTCGAACTTTGCGAATTGGTGACGTGATAAGATATCTGGTTGTAACTTTGTTATAATCCAACAATGGCTGCCAAATGTACAACTAACATGGATCTTGAGCCATCTATAAATTTTAAAGATCCATCTTAAAGGTTGATAGGATAGGATGACTGTATATGAGGGAAAACGTGAACTGACTTTGGGAAGATACTGTTGACATGGGCCTTTGTACATACGGGTTCAGTGTACTTAAAAAAGTTTCCCAAAATCTCAGAAAATTGCCGAAGTTAAGGAGCCCCAAATGATAATTTATCTTTAAAAGTGTAATTAATTACTCTCAAACGAAAATTTGTTGCAAATATTTTGTCGTGTGGTTCTTTGTGCAATTTATTGTACTGCCAACATTTGTGACCAATTTTGTTGACTGAGGGGTAAATTTTCGGAAACGGGATCAACTGGTGAAACCCTGGGCCCTTAGTTGGGTAGCAATTTTCTAAGAGTCTCTGTATGCGATTTACCGAAACTGCAGAGCAGACAAATTTTAAAACTCCGAAAAAAGTCTAATCTGGTGATAACTAATTCTTATAAATATTGGTTAGAGAAATTGTAACTCCATAAATCTTTCTTTCGGCACGATGAAAGCTTTCAGAGCCGTGTGGAACATGTCCTAGATAATTGAGATGACGAACTCTAGAAAATGCATAAAATAACGATAGCTATTTCATCAAATCAAACATTGAACTCTGTTCCTTGTTAATAGCCGCACAGCGATAGCTGGGGCTATTATTGGCCTTCTCTTGGTTTCTACAATTCAAAGAATTTGAATTGTATTGGGGCGCTGTCTTTTTTTAAGATCTGTTCACACATTTTCATGATTTTTGAAGTCAAATTGGAGTGGTGATTTTGGCCACGCCGAAACAGCAAGTGGAGCGAAAAAGCGAGTGGTTTTGCGGTGTGAAATTTTTTCGCTCTATTTTTGAAATAGAGTGAGAAAACGGTGTTTGAACAAAACTTTGCTTTCTCGCTAGTGGTTTTTCGTTTGGCAATTTCACTTCGATTTTTACTGTTTCTTCGATTTTTGGATCGAATTTTTTCTAAATCGTTTTCCCAATCCATTCGTAGTTCATTCAGGGCGAGTTTTTTGCTTGAACCCAATTTTCATTTCTCGCTAGTGATTTTTTCACAAGAGGCATTTGACATAGATTTTCTGTTTTTTTTTTTCAATTTTCTTTTATCTTTTATTTCAGAATTAGTTTTCCAATTCACTCATAGTCCGTTTTAGATCTAGTTTTTTTGTTTAGCCAAAGAAAATTCATTGAATTGTACGTCAGGACTTGTCCGGCTATGTTTTTTCATTTCTTCGTCAAGATTTTTGTTACCACCATACGACGTCACAGCCACTTCAAATCTGCTTTTTGTTCATTCGTTCATGCAATTTCAACAAGTGCTTGCGTGATGTCATTTTTTGCTCTTTGTGGAGCGAGTTTTTTGTTAATTTACGTGATTAAATATTTGGTCACACTTGACTTACCTCACTCAACAAAAATGACTTGCAACAGTTCTATTCATACTTGTACGAATCCTTGCTTGCTCTTGGCCAAGTAAGTCGCCAAGATTTCAACATGGCGCTTGACACGATAGAAGAAATTGTTGCTCGAGAGCGCAAGAAAGATATGAGAACTTCGAGACTGTTGGCCATGTGCAAGAGACTGGCTACTGTGTTGTTGAGTGTGGACAACAGAAGTGCCATGAGACTTTTCCAGACAATCGGGTAAGCTTGCGATAACAATGAGTTGATTGTGCCTGCGATGGTTGAATACCAAGTAATTGTTGTAATAAGCCTTAAATTTGTTTTAATTTTTGACGGAGCTATTTTTGTTCTCTGGTCTGTGGCTACTAATTGCTATAATAACGTCCCAAAAACTATGCAAGCACGTTGTAACTTTTTAATAGCCGCACAGCGATAGCTGGGGCTATTATTGGCCTTCTCTTGGTTTTTATTTCGTCGTCGCGATTTTTGTTACGACCATAAGACGTCACAACCACTTCAAATCTGCTTTTTGTTCATTCGTTCATGCAATTTCAACTGAAGTGCATGTTTGACGTCATTTTTCGCTCTTAGTGGAGCGAGTTTTTTGTTCATTTGAGTGATTAAATTTTGGTCACACTTGACTTATCTCACTCTCAAAAATGACTTCCTCACTTTGAAATTGACTTATGTTTACTTTAATTCAAAGATATAATGTCAAATGGGTGTGTGTCACTCAAAATGAAGGTTATTTGAGAGCAGCTAATAGAGGCAACCAAAACATATACAGATTTTTAATCGAAATATAAGGTGGGACGAAGGGACGAATTTTTTTGGTCTGTCTTTCTTACTGTTTTTTTTGAGACTGCAGATCTACGAAGCTATTGGGGCTATTTTATGACAATCTTCCAGCTACGTTTAAATTGCTCTCAAGTTCAGCAAGAGAATTTAAAAAAATGCTACGAATTTTACGCCATTGATTTTTGAGTTTTGTTCGAGCTAAACCTCAAAAGTGGTATATAGTAACCTGTAGTGACGTCTTTTTAACCTTCTGTAAACTTCGAAGCCTTCCCTCATCTGCAAGAGACGGCGATTGATTAGATCTCCCGCTGGTCGTCCGTGAGCAATTCTTCCAACATTAGTTGGCAATGTTTGTGATCTATAAACGTTAAAATGTATAACAGTTAAAAGAACATGGTCTAAAGCATGGTCTCTATTTTACTTTTGCCAGTTACTCAAGATACTCATTTTCCGCATGTGTTGAGTTGTGGGTAGGTGCTAAAGAACAGTTATATTAACGCGCAAGTGATAAGTTTAGGGACTTCATGCAATTATTCACAATTTAGCTTGAATTGTGGGGCAAAATGGACAGTGTTGACAAAAGTTCGCCGAAAGTTAAATATCTTAAATTGAAGCTAATTAGACTTTGAAGCTTAAAATGTTTGAATCCTTTATTTATTGTTCCGACCCCTCTTGAGGGGGAAGGAACTATATACTCAAATGGGTTTTTTTTGTTCAGTCAATTTTGGCCCATCGATATATTCATCGTAGAGAGTTGGGACTGGTATCATTAGAAAGCTTGTCCAGAGTAGAATATGGAATTAAAATATTTTTTTACTTTTCGTTTTTTACAGTGAGTTATCGAGCTTTAAATTTTGAGAATATAGTGTGAATTCCGGTGAGATTTTATTCACATTTTCAGGAATTTTTGACTAAAACTTCGCCAACTTTGCTAAAAATTGTTATTTTATTAGAAAGTGTTGTTGATTTTTGTTTGTAAAGACAAAGAATTTATTGTAGGCTTTTTTATTAATTTTTTTGTCAAAAATTCTGGCAAAATTTTTCAAAATTAAGACTTTTTCATCAAAAACAGCTCGAAATATGTTTTAGTCCAGTTTGATTAATATTACAGGAAGTTCAGACACAAGCACCACTAACAAAGTCATTTAAGGCTCAAAATAGGGCTTTTTTATTTCAAATTCCATTAAGAGTGCCATTTAATTAAAACTTTGCCGTTTTTTGCTAAATTTATTCGTTGATTATCAAAAACGCAGGATCTATTATTGAGTTGTTAGCTTACAAAAGATCAATATCTAGAACATTCGAATGATTAAATGTTCCTATTGAAAGAGCAACATTAGTAGGGTTAGTTTTGAATCCTTCTTGGACTGGCATAATCCAAAATTATTTCAGATTGTAATCAGTCGGTCTTTTTTATAAAAAAAATTAATAGATCTTTTCTACATTAAATAAAAAACGGAACATTTCAAACCAGAGCTCACTAATGATAGGTCCAATTGGTTTCCTAAATAGCTCAACCTTGTTGTATCTAGTTGATTACTTGAAAGCTCATGGTCGTTTTGACTTTTGAAAGTATTTAAATTTTAAATAAAAAATGACTTATTGAACTTTGCCTCTATTTTTCCCTTAATTTGGTCAACTTGTAGCTTATTGTCAGCAATGAAGGAACGCTTCTTCTTTCTATTGAAATCAAGTACAATCCCTATCGCGGTTTTACGCCTTAAGTTATGGTTTTCTGGCTTTGATATTACTAGATATCACATTTTTTCAAAAAATTTTTTAAGTATTTGCCCATTTTTCACGTTTTCTAGTTTTGTCACATTATCACATTATTGACAGTTCGTATATCACCTTATTGGCTTTAAAAATAAGGCACAATTGATAATATTAACAACCTTGAAGACATAGATTATGATTTTAACGGTTTCGACACTACTTTCTCGAAGAATTTATTTGAATTTTTATAAATTTTGTCTTTAACTGTCCTCTTTAGTTGTCTTTTTAGTCGTATGAAAAATTCAGTACAAATACCCGGTTTTATTGGCTGTTCAGGAGAGAATAGATGATCCGATGTTCTGATATTAGTAGATAGCTGATGGCTTCCATGACTCTGAAAACAATTGCTTTCTAAATTAAAAAACTTAGTTAATTCGCAATTTTGCTCCTTTTATTGTCTGTTTGTTATCTAGTCTCGTTAATTACAAGCTAAATATGACATTATTGTTGTCAAAGGAAGAATTCAAAAGGGATTGGTGCCCCACAATCTAATGTTTTTAAAGAATTTGTTGACTTTACTGGCTTCGACCAGGAAAAAAAGTAAATTAATTTTCTATTTTTGTCATGTTTGACGTTCTTATTGTAGACGTAAGACATATTCTGGATAAATTCAATTCTCAAGGGCTTGCTTTGGAAGAATAAACGAACCTTTTTGTTTGTTGTCAAATTGTTGTTCTTTTTGTAACCGCTTAAAAAATTTAATATCGACAGTTTTTTGATTCCTTCTAAAAATTCATTGGTAATCGTTTATCTATGGGATATTTTAGTTGATTTCTCTTGGTTTTCATTACTTTGAAATTATTTGTGTTGGGAAAAAAAGGCGAATTAAACAACTTTACTGTTTTTGTTCTTTATTGTCTAATTGTTACCAAGCCTTTTTATTGAGTAGTCCCATATCTTTTCTGGTGTATTTTAAGTTATTTTGTTTAATATCAGTTTTATCTGACGCTGTTTTGACTTTGTTATTAAGTTTTGTTTTTTAAATGGACATGAAGTTTTTGATGTAAATAGTTTTTGTTGATGTTGTTTGATTTTGCTGTTCGTCTTGACTCGCTTTCTTATTATTTGCACATCTCATCAACCTATGGCACCACTATTCACTCCACCACTGAGTTATTTGCTTTGGAGGCGATCTTTTCGTTCATACACCACTTTTTTTTAAAAAAAATACTTGAATTCTTGGGTTTTTCTATGTTCCTCAATTGGTAGACAATCATGCCAAAATTGTGGATTAGCGGGGTCGGAACCTAATTGCACATTACCGAGTCGCCTTGTTTCGCATTTGCACTTTGTATGAAGAATTATTCAACTCATTCAAAAAAATTAAACACAAGTTTACCACTCCGATATAATAAGCCCCTTAGGAAGATTTCAAGGCGACTTAATCGAGGAAAAAGCGTTAGTAAAATCACAGCAAGCTTCATCTAAGCGTTAGAGTTCGCCGTCACTTGTCAAGTCTTTGATTTTGGTTTTATTCTCGCCCAACAAATCTTTTCCTCGTAATTTTGGTGGGACAATAATGATTAAACTGGCCTTTTTGTTCTCTGCTCTCATTGCGTAGCATCTACCTTATCAATATATAACTTCAAATGAGCTTACTAATCTCAAGAATGTCAATAATCAGAAATGAAGAAGGCCTTGAGGGTTCTCTAGCTGGCTTGAAGAATTTGGCTTTTGAATGGTTTTGTGACAGAACCCGGGTCGAGGTTTTAGGGTGAATTTTCGTAAGAAATGCGGTGAATGCGGTGAATTTTCGTAAGAAATGCGGTGATTGCGGTGAATGCGGTGAAAAAAATAATTCACCGCTTTTCACCGCATTTCTTACAAAAATTCACCGCATAGACTATTATGGCAAATTAATGTAAGAAATGCGGTGAATGCGGTGAAAAAAAATAATTCACCACATTTCACCGCATGTCTTACAAAAATTCACCGCATATGGTTTCCAAAGTTTAATCAATCTGATTTAAATTCACAAGAAATAACAAAGACCTAAGTGACAGTTGGCGCAGTGGAATAAGCAAATGAGGGCATGAAGGAGGTCAGAGGTTCGAACGCGTGTGGGGACCATTCTTTTTTGTAAGAATACTGAGAACGCGGTGAAAAAAAAATAATTCACCGCGATTCACCGCATTCACCGCAAAAAGATGTAAGAAATACGCGGTGAAAATTTTTTTTTCACCGCGTTTCACCGCATTTCTTACGAAAATTCACCACCAAACCTCGACCCGGGAAAGGATTAAATTTTAAGCTAATCTGAATTTTTGATTACCGCAAAAATAAAGAATAAAGGTGACCATTTTTTACTGATTAAAAAATTTTGTGTTAGGCTTTCTAAATTGGAGTTGGTTTGTGTGTTTGTTTTTCCTTTTCCACATAAACTCGCAGTCTGAAGTATCTCTGTCTCTGATAAGTCGCAGTCCCGAATAACCTGTTAGTTTTCAATTTTGGTGGACAAATTTGGTTCTAACAAATAGTAATCTACATTGTCCCATCGCGTTATGACTTTAAACTCGTATAAGTGGAAAATCTAAAAGATGCCTATATTTAAAGTTGTTGCTACATAATCGTTTTTAAAAGATCCGAGAACAATAACTTGAGTGGTTTTTAGTGCTTAAAGCTTTCCAGATAGTCGCCACATTTTTTAATGAAGCAGCGCCGGAGTTCATTTTTTGCTGCGCCTTTTACGGGAGAATAACCGCAAAAAAATTAGTCAATCTTAGATATGAATATTTTGCTTTTCATTTTTTCTTTTTTGTCAAACGTAATTTATTGATCAATTTCGTAATTTATTTTACATAAATTATCGCATGTCTCCTTTCTTTGAAAAATTAAAGTAATGTTGTGAAACAATCAAACCAAGCGCATGAAAACTTGACTCAATTCCTTGAGCAAGGTGAAAACGGTTACCCGAAAATATGTAATCATCGAAAACTTTAACAAAAACCTTTACTGAATATAATCCTTTGACTAGGGAATAGAACAAGAAGGCTCAGTAATGTGCGATCGCACATAAAGTTCCGACCCCGCTCATCCACAATTTTGGCATAGTTGTCTACCAAATGAGGAACAGATAAAAACACAAAAATTCAAGTATTTTTCAAAAACAAAACTGGTGTATAAACGAAAAGATAGCCTCCAAAGCAAACAACTCAGTGGATTAAAAAATGATGCATTAGATTGATGAGATATGCCGATATTAAGAAAGCTAGCGAAGACGAACGGCAAAATCAAAAAACAACAACAAACATTAATTATATCAAAAAATATATGTCCGTTTTTAAAAACAAAGCTTAATAACAAAGTCAATATAGCGTCAGATAAAACTGAAAACAAACAAAATAACTTGTATTTCACCAGAAAAAAAATGGTTTTTCACCAGTTCATAATAAGACTTGTAAACAATTAGAAAAAGAGAACAGAAACTTTAAAGTTAGAAAATTCGCTGAATTTTTCTTATAAAAACTAATAATTTCAAAGTAATGAAAACTGTTAGGAACATGCTAAAACATGCAACAGGCTTACAATTATCAATGCCTCTATAGAATGGAAGAACTGTGGGTATTCAAATTTTTATGCAGTTACAAAAAGAACAACAAATAGACAACAACAAAAAATCAATTAAAACTTGCCAGAAAATGATTTGGAAGCTGTAAAGCCATACTTTGGCCCCTAAAATATGTTTGATTGAACCTTTGTCAAACATCGGTTTTGTTTTATGTGACCGCTCATTAATTAAACTAAGTAACAATTAGACAAAAAGGAAAAAAGTTGCAAAATTTTGTAATATTGTTTTTTTTCGAAAAAAATTTATTTCCAAAGACATGTAAGCCATTAATTACAAACTGAAAAATTTGAATAGGATCGTCCACTCTTCCAAAGGAAGCTCTTGAGACCTGAAATTATCCAGAATATGTCTTACGTCTACAAAAAGAATGTCGAATATGACCAAAACCAAAAATTCAATTACTTTTTTTTGTGAAAAACCCGTGTGGAAGCCAGTAAAGTCATAACGAATTCATTAAAAACATTAGATCTGTGACACCAATCTCTTTTGAAACCTTCCCTTCAAATGTATTCTGTGACCTCTCATTAATGAAAATAGGCAACAATTAGACAAAAAAAAGCAAAATTATGTAATACTTGTTTTTATCGAAAAAAATTTCTTTCCCAAGACATGAAAGCCATTAATTACAAAATGAAAAAAATGAATGGGTTCGTTTATTTTTCCAAAGGAAGCCCTTGAGAACTGCAATTATCCAGAATATGTCTTACGTCTACAAAAAGAACGTCAAATATGACAAAAATCAAAAATCAGTTTACTTTTTTTTGTGAAAAACCCGTGTCGAATCCAGTAAAGTCATAACGATTTCTTTAAAAACATTAGGTTTGTGACACCAATCCCTTATGACACCTTCCCTTGACAAAGATAATGTCATCTTTAACCTTTGATTAACGAGGCCAGGGAACAAACAAACAATAAAAGGAACAAAATTGCGAAGTTGAAGTGATTTTTTTACATTTTGGAAAATAATCGTTTTCAAAGTCATGAAAGCCATCATCTATCTTCTAATATTGGAAAATCGGCTCGTCTACTCTTCCATGAAAAGCCAACCGATTTGGGTCATTGTACAAGAAATTAAATACGACGAAAAAGACAAAGTGAAAACGACAGTTAAAGACAAAATTAAAAAAAATCAATTAACTCTTCGACAAAGTATTATCTAAGCGGTAAAGAACCAAAATCTATATCCTTAAGGATTAAAACATTATCAATAGTGCGTTTTCCTGAACGCTAAAAATCTGATATATGAACTGACAATAACGTGATAATTTGACAAAACTAGAAAACATGAAAAATGGGCAAATACCTAAAAACAAAAAAAAATTGTGAAATCTGGTAGTATCAAAGCCAGAACACAATAACTTAAGGCGTAGAACCGCAATAAAGACTAATTTTGAACAAAACAGAAACAAGGAGCACTCTTGGATTGCTGAAACAAAGCTTCAAGTTGAACAAATTAAAAGAAAAATGGAGGCAAAGATCAACAAGCCATTTTTTATTTGGACCAAGATACAAAACTTTGGACCAAGACTTCATTTTCTAACGGTCCAAGATACAAAACTAGTCCTGGATGTTGGATTGTCCAATAGAAATATTTAATGTTTCGAATTTCATTGATATAGATAATTTGTTAGTTAAAAAACCAAAAATAAATGCTGAGTTTTTGATAATCAACGAAGAAAGTTAGCAAAAAAACGGCAAAGTTTTAATTATAGAGCGCTCTCAACGTAAGTTGAAGTAAAATTAGCCGCTTTTCAGTCTACAAGGATTGTGTTAGTGGTTTTTGGGTGTGCACTTCCTGCAAATTTAATCAGAGACTAAAGAAACTTGTTTCGTGCTGTTTTTGATGAAAAAATCTGAATTTCGTGAAACATTTAGCCGGAATATGTGACAAAAAATTTCAATGAAATAGCCGACAATTTATTTTGTCTTTAAAAGTAAAATCAATAACAATTTCTTGAAAAATTTTATTAAATTATATCAAAATTGGCTAAATTTTATTCAAAAAAATCCGAAAAAAGGTTAATGAAATCAACGGAATTCACTCTATTTTGTCAAAAGTTTAAACCTCGATATCTCCCTGTAAAAAACGAAAATCAAAAAAAATCTTTTTAATTCCATATTCTACGCTGCACAAGCTTTCCAATGATATTAGTCTCAACTCAATACGATGAATATATCGATTGGCCAAAATTGACTGAACAAAAAAAAACCCATATGTGTTTATAGTTCCTCCCCACTCAAGAGGGGTCGGAACAACAAGTCCAGCATATATAGAACAAGTAATTGGTGAGTTGACGGACATGTCTGTTTGTGGTGTTTATTACTAAGACAATTTGTACACAAACTGTTTTTGCTCACAATGCTGTATCTCTCACTAGGAGGACAAAGCTGGTATTCAGGGCACGTTACAAAGCTGTGATTGCTTTCGCTTTTTTCACAGAATTCGGAGAAGAATTGGTTGACTTTGGCTGCATGTTTTGTTGCAATTGATACTTCTGGTTCCTTTCCTGATTAAAAACTAGAAAGTTTAAAGGTTTTGATGTATAAGTTCTATAAGCTGTATCAGCGTTGAAATTTGTGTTTCTAATTTTATTCGAAATGGGGAATGTGTTTCTCGTGGGATTTTCTCGGTTAATTTTATCAGAAACTTAAGCTTGAAGCTCTAACCACTGTTGGAATTCTGCAGGAAATGGGTGTGAGTGGAACTCAGTGAGACAGTGCTCGGTCCACTTCAGAATGAGGTTGTGTGGAACCTTTTCTTTGGCTTTTTTCAATAGCGTTGTTGACTGAAGGTCTGCTATAAAACCAAGGTATTGAAATGTATGAACGAGTTTTTTCAAAAAAGACGAAAAGGCCGTTACACTTTGCTGGTTTTGATTATTGACGTGCCAATTTTCAAGTTGGTTGATATAGGCGTTAACCACGATGGTTCGGTCACCGAAGTGATTTATCAGCTCGTTTAAGGCTTTCTGGTAATGCGAAGGGTCGCAGGAATACGCGTGTATCTTTTGCTTTTCCTGACACAGACTTTGTAGATATGTTTTACGGTGTGTGTCTGTGATTGATGTAATATAGTGAATCATACTGTAGAATTTGTTGATCCATTATTGGAAAAGAAGCCGATCTCCATTAATTTTTTCTAACTTTAAGGGAGGTAATTTAAAAGAATATTTATAATAAAGATTTGTCAACTGCGGAACAGGGTTGAAATTAGCATTTGATGCATTGGCTTGTGAGTTGTTCACAATTAAATTGCTTGGCCCAATGTTTGGGTGACAAAATTCGTTTTGTTTTGCGTTGCTTTGTGTCTGTGGGTCAACAAATTCTGATACTTTTGCATCGAAGGGCATTGAAGTTGCTGCAGAATCAAAGGCAGTTTGATTTTGATGTTTTTGCGAATTGTTAGGCAGAACTGGTGGCTGTGAGCAAAATTTAGCCACAGGTTGCGATTAGTTTGGCTAGATCTGTTCGCGTTGAAACTCTTCGGAGAAGAATTGGTTGACTTTGGCTGCATGTTTTGTTGCAATTGATGCTTCTGGTTCCTTTCCTGATTAAAAACTAGAAAGTGTAAAGGTTGTGATGTGTAGTTTCTAAAAGCTGTATTAGTGTTGAAATTTGCGTTTCTAAATTTTTTCGAATTGGGGAATGTTTTTCTCATGGGATTTTCCCGGTTAATTTTATCATAAACTTGGGCTTGAAGCTCTAATCACTGTTGGAATTCTGCAAGAAATGGGTGTGAGTGGAACTCTGTGAGACAGTGCTTGGTCCACTTCAGAATGAGGTTGTGTGGAACCTTTTCTTTGGCTTCTTTCAATAGCGTTGTTGACTGAAGGTCTGCTATAAAACCAAGGTATTGAAAGGTATGAACAAGTTTTTTCAGAAAAGACGAAAAGGCCGTTACACTTTGCTTGTTCTGATTATCGACGTGCCAATTTTTAAGTTGGTTGATATAGGCGTTAACCACGATGGTTCGGTCACCGAAGTGATTTATCAGCTCGTTTAAGGCTTTCTGGTAATGCGAAGGGTCGCAGGAATACGCGTGTATCTTTTGCTTTTCCTGACACAGACTTTGTAGATATGTTTTACGGTGTGTGTCTGTGATTGAAGTAATATAGTGAATCATACTGTAGAATTTGTTGATCCATTATCGGAAAAGAAGCTGATCTCCATTAATTTTTTTTATTTTTAAGGGAGGTAATTTAAAAGAATATTTATAATAAAGATTTGTCAACTGCGCAACAGGGTTGAAATTAGCATTTGATGCATTGGCTTGTGAGTTGTTCACAATTAAATTGCTTGGCCCATTGTTTGGGTGACAAAATTGGTTTTGTTTTGCGTTGCTTTGTGTCTGTGGGTCAACAAATTCTGATACTTTTGCACCGAAGGGCATTGAAGTTGCTGCAGAATCAAAGGCAGTTTGATTTTGATGTTTTTGCGAATTGTTAGGCAGAACTGGTGGCTGTGAGCAAAATTTAGCCACAGGTTGTGATTAGTTTGGCTAGATCTGTTCGCGTTGAAACTCTTCGGAGAAGAATTGGTTGACTTTGGCTGCATGTTTTGTTGCAATTGATGCTTCTGGTTCCTTTCCTGATTAAAAACTAGAAAGTGTAAAGGTTGTGATGTGTAGTTTCTAAAAGCTGTATTAGTGTTGAAATTTGCGTTTCTAAATTTTTTCGAATTTTGGAATGTTTTTCTCATGGGATTTTTCCGGTTAATTTTATCATAAACTTGGGCTTGAAGCTCTAATCACTGTTGGAATTCTGCAAGAAATGGATGTGAGTGGAACTCTGTGAGACAATGCTCGGTCCACTTCAGAATGAGGTTGTGTGGAACCTTTTCTTTGGCTTTTTTCAATAGCGTTGTTGACTGAAGGTCTGCTATAAAACCAAGGTATTGAAAGGTATGAACAAGTTTTTTCAAAAAAGACGAAAAGGCCGTTACACTTTGCTTGTTCTGATTATCGACGTGCCAACTTTTAAGTTGGTTGATATAGGCGTTAACCACGATGGTTCGGTCACCGAAGTGATTTATCAGCTCGTTTAAGGCTTTCTGGTCATGCGAAGGGTCGCAGGAATACGCGTGTATCTTTTGCTTTTCCTGACACAGACTTTGTAGATATGTTTTACGGTGTGTGTCTGTGATTGATGTAATATAGTGAATCATACTGTAGAATTTGTTGATCCATTATCGGAAAAGAAGCTGATCTCCATTAATTTTTTTTATTTTTAAGGGAGGTAATTTAAAAGAATATTTATAATAAAGATTTGTCAACTGCGGAACAGGGTTGAAATTAGCATTTGATGCATTGGCTTGTGAGTTGTTCACAATTAAATTGCTTGGCCCATTGTTTGGGTGACAAAATTGGTTTTGTTTTGCGTTGCTTTGTGTCTGTGGGTCAACAAATTCTGATACTTTTGCACCGAAGGGCATTGAAGTTGCTGCAGAATCAAAGGCGGTTTGATTTTGATGTTTTTGCGAATTGTTAGGCAGAACTGGTGGCTGTGAGCAAAATTTAGCCACAGGTTGTGATTAGTTTGGCAAGATCTGTTCGCGTTGAAACTCTTCGGAGAAGAATTGGTTGACTTTGGCTGCATGTTTTGTTGCAATTGATGCTTTTGGTGCCTTTCCTGATTAAAAACTAGAAAGTGTAAAGGTTGTGATGTGTAGTTTCTAAAAGCTGTATTAGTGTTGAAATTTGCGTTTCTAAATTTTTTCGAATTGGGGAATGTTTTTCTCATGGGATTTTCCCGGTTAATTTTATCATAAATTTGGGCTTGAAGCTCTAATCACTGTTGGAATTCTGCAGGAAATGGGTGTGAGTGGAACTCTGTGAGACAGTTCTCTGTCCACTTCAAAATGAGGTTGTGTGGAATCTTTTCTTTGTCTTTTTTCAATAGCGTTGTTGATTGAAGGTCTGCTATAAAACCAAGGTATTGAAATGCCTGAACGAGTCTCTTCAAAAAACGAAAAGGCCATTACACTTTGCTTGTTCTGATTTTTGACGTGCCAAATTTCAAGTTTGTTGATAAAGCCATTAACCACGATGGTTCGGTCACCGAAGTGATTTATCAGCTCGTTTAAGGATTTCTGGTAATACGACGGGTCGCAAGAATACGCGTGTATCAAGTCTTTTGCTTTTCCTGAAACGGATTTTGTAGATATGTTATACGGTGTTTGTCTGTGATTGATGTGTTATGGTGAATCATACTGTAGAAGTTGTTGATCCGTTCATTGAAATGAAGCTGAACTCCATTAATGTTTGTTAACTTTAAGGGAGGTAATTTAAAAGAATGTTTATAATCAAGATTTGTCAATTGCGGAACAGGGTTGAAATTAGCATATGATGCATTGGCTCGTGAGTTGTTCACAATTAAATTGCTTGGGCCATTGTTTGGGTGACAAAATTGGTTTTGTTTTGCGTTGCATTGTGTCTGTGGGTCAACAAAATTTGATACCTTTGCACCGAAGGGCATTGAAGATGCTGGAAAATCAAAGGCAGTTTGATTTTGATGATTTTGCGAATTTTTAGGCAGAACTGGTGGCTGTGAGCAAAATTTAGCCACAGGTTGTGATTAGTTTGGCAAAGAATTTGAAGATCGTTTTTTGAATTTCTGTTTTCAAAAACTTTTTTTTATCGTCAAATTTCGTTTCTGAATTGCTAATCGAATTTATCCAATTAATCACCTTTTTGGCTCTCTCAGAACAAGTTCAATAGTGAGGTTGAATTATTAAAAACAGATTCTATGCGAATATCAGGCCAAGAATTTGAAGAACGGTTTTCAATTTTCTCTTTTCAAAAACGTTTTTTTGTCAGTTTTCGTTTCTGATTAGGTAATTGAGTTTATCTAACTAATGACCTTTTTGGCTTATTAACAACAAGTTCAAAAATGAGGTTGAACTATTGAAAGTAGTTTCTATGGAAATTTCAGGCCAAAAGTTTAAATAACAATTTTCGAGTTTCTGTTTTCAAAAACTTTTTTTTCGTCGATTTTCCTTTTTTGGAACGATTTCTTGCACTAAGAAGTGAAGTTGCCATTGCGCTAAATTAACTTCGACAGGTATAAGTCAAAAAAACTTTGTCTAAAAAAGCAATGAAATTTAGATAAAAGAGGACAATTTTTAGGTTATGTCTTTTTCTCTTTTTTGACGTGTAGAATACACTGATTTTAGGATTGATCTCACCGGGGAACCGGACTTCTTGAGTTGACCTATGAAATCTCGGGTGGTCAGCGACGGTGAAATCTGAAACCTTAGTAGAAAAAGAATCCTCCCAGTTTAACGTCTGACATCCCAAAAAATCAACCTTCTGGGTAACGTCTGTAACACAGAAATTTGTCTCCAAAAGGTTTCTTTGTCTTTATGGTTCTTTTTTCTTTGGCTTTAGTCGTTTGGTCTCTTTAGTCGCTTTTGTCTTTCCTGTTCTGTAATTTGTGCGTCACACAGTCTTTGGGCCTCACATCCTTGCTCTGACAGTTGTTGGGTGATGCCTTTGTCTTGTGCCCAGCACAGAAAACAGAATTGTGGGGAGACCCAAGTCCAACAATTTGGGCCGTAAAGAAAGCTCTGTTCGCATCGGGATAACCATTTACATGTTCTATGTATACACGAGAACACCTTCTCTAGTTAGAGGATTATGCTCAGTAAAGGTTTTTGTTACAGTTTTGATGATTACATATTTGCGGGTAACCGTTTTCAACTTGTTCAAGGACTTGAGTCAAGTTTTCATGCGCTTGACTTGACTGTGTTACAAAATGTCATTTGTTTGTTCTATATATGCGGAAAAAAGATCTATAGTCGAAGGATTATTTTCCGTAAAAGTTTTTGTTACAGTTTTTGATGATTATACATTTGCGGGTAACCTTTGTCAACTTGTTAAAGGACTTGAGTCAAGTTTTTATGCGTTTGACTTGATTGTTTCACAACAAGCTCCACGAAGAAAAGGGGCCAGCAACACCTGGCGAGGTCTTCGAAGAAAGGGTAATGCACAGGTGGCTAGCAACAACTTGAAGAGGTCGACGAGTAGAGTAATCCAAGTTGCCTAGAAACCGTTACGTGAAAAAATTTATAAAAAAGATGGCTAATCAACCAAAACGCGTGGGAGTGCGGAAACAGGGCAAACGAACGTTCCGTACGCCGTTTCTACCTTCACCGCACTATGTTTTCTATCTCTTCCAGGGTACACCTCCAACACACGCCCAAGAGACCAAATTCCACGAGGAGTCGTGTCTCAGGATCAAGACAACGTCATTAACTTTGAGTGGTGATTGATTGTTCCCATTCCTTTTGGATCTCTTGAGTAGTGTCGGTAGATATTCTTTGACAAGTCGCTTCAAGAAGTGGTTCAACATCTGTTACAGATTTCTCCATTTCCCGAAGCTGGCTGGAATTTGACTGTCAAAATTTCCTGGAGGCAGGGATTTGAATGGTTGACTGATCAGGAAGTGGTTAGGTGTGAGAGAAATCTCGTTGTCGGGCAGATCAGCGACATTTGTGAGAGGTCATGAATTCAGGATGGCTTCGCTCTCTACCAGTATTGTTTGGAATACTTCAAGTGAGAGTCTTTTTGAGCCCAGAATGATCAGCAGCAATCTTTTCGCTGTCTATATCAAGCGCTCCCAAACAATACTGGTAGAAAGCGAAGCCATCCTGAATTCATGACCTCTCACAAATGTCGCTGATCTTCCCGACAACGAGATTTCTCTCACACCTAACCACTTCCTGATCAGTCAACCATTCAACTCTCTGCCACCAGGAAAATTTGACTGCCAGATTCCAGCCAGCTTCAGGACATGGAGAAATCTGCAACAGACGATGAACTACTTCTGGAAGCCATTTGTCAAAGGAAATCTACTGACACTACTCAAGAGATTCAAATGGAATGAGAAGCAATAGTCGCCATATAAAGTTGATGACGTTGTGTGGATCCTGAAAGACATGACTCCTCGTGGAATTTGGCTTCTTGGGCGTGTGTTGGTGGTGTACCCTGGACGAGATGGACAACACCGTGTGGTGAAGGTAGAAACGGCTTACGATACGTTCGTTCGCCCCGTTTCTGCAGTCGCAAGCGCTTTGGCTTATTAGTCACATTTTCTATATTTTTTTTTGTTCACGTAACGGTTTCTAGGCAATTTTGATTACACACTCTTTGACTATCTCTCCAAGTACTGCTGGCCCCTTGTTCTTCTTGGAGCTTGTTGTGAAACAATCAAGACAAGCGCATGAAAACTTGACTAAAGTCCTTGAACAATTTGAGAATGGTTACACGCAAATATGCAACCATCGAAAACTGTAACAAAAACCTTTTTTGAGTATAATAGTTTGACTAGAGAACCTGTTCCCGTATAAATAGAACCAAGTCATATGGAACTAATCTACTATCAAAATAGTTGGAAGTAACAGCGATGTAAAAATTGCAGCTTCGGCATTTTAATGAGTGATCAATCCATCAACTAATTGGTTTATAATTACTCTCGAACAAATTTTTATTTTCTGTCGAACGAATTTTTAAGAAACTCTAATATAAACATGGTTCCTTTTTGTACGTGAAATTTTTCTGCTTGCCCGTTTCTTCAAGAACGTTCCTTCGATTTCACTTCTTGAGTGAATTTTTACACTTGAGTGCGTGGGATTAAAGTTCACGCTTGAGATTAAAAAAGTCTGACAGTAGGGTGATAAACACTTCAGCCCAGGACTCAGAAGGTCGCGGGCTCAACTCCCTCCTTAGTCATTCTTTAAATGAAAGTTTCTCGTTGATCTTTTGACAGTATAGCGGAATGGAATCCGTTGCATTTATTCTTTCAAAATGAGCTACAATTTTTTTAGGTTTTGTTGTTCAAGAAAGTAGAATTTGTCAAGTTTTATAGTGCATCAATACGTCAGCCAGCGCAAAAAAGTTTTTACACTAAAATAGTTAAACAGATGTTGTTTTGAAGATCTAGTTCTTCAAAATACGCAATCAATATTACCTTTTTTAGCCCGTTTTATTGCACTTACAAAAAATAATTTAATTTCCCCAATGCTAAATAAATAACAATTTTTTTTATAAATCAATGAAAAAAAGCACCAAAGTGGACGGCAAATAAGCAAGTTCACGCATTGTTGGTACCGGCCGAATAGAGAACAAAGAGATTATTGACTCACCTAGATATGACAGAGACTGAGGATGAAAGAAAGGCAAAAATAAAAAAAATCGGAACTTTTTGACCGCTAAGTTTAACTAAAATTTTTCCTTTTTTTGCCTAATCTTCCCTTCCTTGCAGAAGTATGCAATCAATTAGCCCCAGGAAGCTACCAAAAAACTGACAGATCTAAAACAGGCAGTGACTGACCAACGGAGAAGGCTTTCCTCTAGGCAGGATACGCAAGGATCTAAAGCTCAAAAGCAAAATTATGCAAAAACAGTATCAACGATTTCATTGTATAATAGGACATTGTCCCTGAAGTAATGAACAAAATGCTGTATCTGATTGTCACAGGAAAAATTTTTATCATTCAAGCGCATTTACTGCCCTTTGATTTTGGGATTTGATATTATGTGAATGCTTGACGAGTGAAATTCCTGCAATATTGACGATGAAAAATGATGTTCAGATATTCATCGTCTAGACGACTATTATACGATCTTAAAGCAAACTTAAGCAAATCATATAAATCCAGTTTAAGAATAAGCAAGATTCTCTGCAACTCAAAAAGATTATCAACGCGCTCGAATTTGCGCAGAAAACAAATACTTATTATGAACTATTTTGCAAAAGTTTACGCACATTCAGTTCCGATTTCGAAGTAAAATCGTACACCAAAAATTCATTCAGCTTCTTAGGCTTGATGTATACATTGTAGATTTTTAGCAAGTCCTGTTTATTTAGAAATTTACGCATCGTATAAGTCAAACCAACAAACTTGCATATAGAGCAGTCGAAACTGTTGATTTGAAAACATTAATTCAAGTTTTTGTCAACTATTACTACTAAAGATTTCACACTCGATAATGAAAGAAGAGTTTTGGAGTTGAGGTAACAATCGACATGGTTTTTTAGTAACATGACTTCCATCCTGTTCTCGTTTGGAGTAAGTTAATTTGATTTCAACCATTCATAGATAGTATCAAGTTCGCAATTTACACTGTTGGCGTTATTATTCCGCATATCAAACAAGACGGAAGTATCGCCAGCAAAATGAAATACTTCAAATTTTTGACAAACGTGATGGAAATAAATGATGTAGATCATAAAAAGAAGAGGTCCAAGAAGATCACCGAGGCAAACCACAATTAAGTGGAAAAACTGCAGAGATGCTGGACCTCAGCTTATGAATTTGCACTCTCTTTTCTAAAAAACTCGACAGTAAGTATAGAAGATGACCCGAATTCCATTGGATTCTAATTTTTGTAGTATAGAATGATTAACCGTGTTAAATGCTTTCTTCTGATTCAAGAACTACGGCAACCTTTTTGAGCCTGAATACGAATTGATTAAAATAGAACAAGTTAAAATATGCAAAGTGTGGCATTAATCGGTTGTATAAAACGCACTCGAAAAATTTGTTTACAGGTAGAAGCAATGAAATTGGCCCATAATTGTTAGGATTATTTTTGCCTCCATTTTTTATAGCGTCACTACCTTTGCACATTTGGAGTCTGCTAGAAATGTAACCGAGCAAATATCTTCAATTACTAAATTCACCAGCGGACCACTGGATACAGTTTCTAGTATTTTAATTACCACAGTGAGTATGCCACGAAGACAAGAGGAGGTACATGCTCGCAAAAAGTTTTTTGTTTCTTCCACTTCGCCAGAGGTTACAGGTTTGAATGACATTGAAAAATCAAAATAATCGAGAGCAACAGGTTCGCGGTGGTCGATATCATTCAAGAGCTGCTGACCAATGCTGGAGAAAAACTCATTAAATACTGAAGCAATATCTATTTTTTCCAACAAGAACTTCCTTGGCGGAAATCTCAGTAAGTATTGATTTTTTTGTTTGATGTTTTTGCCCATAACCAATTTAATGTATCGAAAATTTTCTTGGGGTTTTTTATACTCTTTACAATTTGCGTTGTATGTTTTATTTTTGCATATCGAATTGTAGATAAATTTTTAATAGATTTGTACTTTTCTGCTAGAATTCTTGAAGAGGGATGATGATTAACTTGCTTCCGAATACGCTTCGAAATAAGGTTTTTAAGTGAATAATTCATCCATAGAAATGATTGTTCAGACTTTCTCTTGAAAAGAAGCCGGGGAGCGAAAATTTTTACCGCATTATGTATAGTGCACGTTATCGAATCGATGTCTACCCTCTCTAGGTTATCGAAATGTTCACAAAAAAATTCTCGAAAACCGTTCCATTTTTTTTTTCAATATCCGATTTTTTTCTACTTTCGAAGGAAGTTGGATCCTTTTTACTACTGACAACAAGATCAATGGAAAAAGGGAAATGATCTGTTATAGAGGACCCGATTATTCCAGAACTTTTTACTTTTGGAGATTGGATAATATAGATAATATAAAAATATAATTATGGATAATATAATAAAGAAGTCCAAGAACAGATCACCGAGGCACTCCACAATTAAGTGGAAAAACTGCAGAGATGCTGGACCTCAGCTTAAAAATTTGCAATCTCTTTTCTAAAAAACTCGACAGTAGATATAGAAGATAACCCGAATTCCATATGATTCTAATTTTTTTAGTGTAGAATGATCAAACGAGTCAAATGCTTTCTTTTGAGTCAAGAACTACGGAAATTAGAGGATCATAATCATGTGTCAAATCAACACTAATAGTTTTGGTAATATGAACTTACGCCTCTACTGTCGACTTTTTGAGACTGAATACGAATTGATTAAAATAGAACGAGTTAAAATATGCAAAGTAGTGCATTAATCGGTTGTATAAAACACACTCGAAAAATGGTTTACAGATAGAAGCAAAGAAATTGGCCGATAATTATTAGGATTATCTTTGCCTCCATTTTTGTATAGCGTCACTACCTTTGCACATTTGGACTCTGCTGGAAATGTTCCCGAGCAAATATCTTCATTTATTAAATTCACCAGCGGACCACTGGATACAGTTTCTAGTATTTTAATTACCACAGTGAGTATGCCACGAAGACAAGAGGAGGTACATGCTCGCAAAAAGTTTTTTGTTTCTTCCACTTCGCCAGAGGTTACAGGTTTGATTGACATTGAAAAATCAAAATAATCGAGAGCAACAGGTTCGCGGTGATCGATATCATTCAAGAGCTGCTGACCAATGCTGGAGAAAAACTCGTTAAATACTGAAGCAAAATCTATTTTTTCCAACAAGAGTTTCCTTGGCGGAAATCTCAGTAAGTATTGATTTTTTGTTTGATGTTTTTGCCCATAACCAAGTTTATTGTATTGAAAACTTTCTTGGGGTTTTTTATACTCTTTACAATTTGCGTTGTATGTTTTATTTTTGCATATCGAATTGTGGATAAATTTTTAATAGACTTGTACTTTTCTGCTAGAATTCTTGAAGAGGGATGATGATTACTTGCTTCCGAATACGATTTGACATAAGGTTTTTAAGTGAATAATTCATCCATAGAAATGATTGTTCAGATTTTCTCTTGAAAAAACGCCGGGGAGCGAGAATTTTTACCGCATTACGTATAGTGCACGTTATCGAATCGATGTCTACCCTGTCTAGGTTATCGAAATGCTCACAAAAAAATTCTCGAAAACCGTTCAATTATTTTCAATATCCGATTGTTTTCTATTTTCGAAGGAAGTTGGATCCTATTTACTACTGACAACAAGATCAATGAAAACAGGGAAATGATCTGTTATAGAGGACCCGATTATTCCAGAAATTTTTACTTTTGTAGAATGGACAATCGCTGAGATGTGATCGAGCAAGGAATAAGAACTTTTGGCAACTTAAGATGGATTTTGATTGACTTGCTGGAAGTTACGGCTGCTAATTACACTCAATTAACTCTGCGAAAGAGCAGATGATTGCAAAATGTCAATATTAAAATCACTCAAGAAAATCCACTCCCGACTACTGCCAGCTACCGATTACATTAAGGAGTCGAACTCCTCAACGAACTCTGCAACCTTTGATTTAGTAGGCCGATAGATAATCAGAATGCCGAGTTTGATATTTTCATAGGTGATAGACACTTTGAGGGTTCTCATTGCCAGCAGAGTCCTCAATAACAGTTGCAGCACTTTCGGAAACAAGAAGGCTTATACCTCCTCCTCTGGTTTGTCTATTTTTAGTTAATAATATGCTGGAAATCACATTGAGTCTATGTACTCCTGGTCATTCAGATAAGTTTCATTTAAAGCTATGACAATCGATTTGACTTTTAAAGAACATAGAAACAGACGCAATTTGTCATACTGGCACTTGAGAGTGTGAATTTTAAAGTGTAGCACCAGACATAATTTATATTAAGGAGTGAGCACCGACCTTTAGTTTAGTTTCCGGTTGAGATATCACTGTTGGGAGAGAAAAGGCTACTGAGAAAAACAACACCAAACGTCATTGAAGTAATAATTGACAAGATGGCAAGAAGTCCTGTTTGTTTAGAAGTTTACGCATCGATTAATTCAGCATATAGAGCGGTGTAAACTGTTGAATTGAAAACAAAAATTCAAGTTTTTGTCAACTATGACTCCTAAAGATTTCACACTCGATTCTGAAAGAAGAGTTTTAGAGTTGAGGTAACAATCGACATGGTTTTTTAGTAACATGACTTCCATCTTGTTCAGGTTTAGAGGAAGTTATTTTGATTTCAACCATTCATAGATAGTATCAAGTTCGCAATTTACACTGTTGGCGTTATTATTCCGCATATCAAACAAGACGGAAAATTCACCAGCAAAATGAAATACTTCAAAATTTTGACAAACGTGATGAAAATCATTGATGTAGATCATAAAAAGAAGAGCTCCAAGAACAGATCACCGAGGCACTCCACAATTAAGTGGAAAAACAGCAGAGGTGCTGGACCTCAGCTTAATATTTTGCGATCTCTTTTCTAAAGAAACTCGACAGTAAGTATAGAAGATAATCCCAATTCTATATGATTCTAATTCTTTCTTAGTATATAGTGATCAACAGTGTCGAATGCTTTCTTTAGAGTTAGGAAATACGGCAAGGAAATGCGAGGATCATAACCATGCGTCAAATCAACTCTAATAGTTTTGGTAATATGAATTTACGCCTCTATAGTCGACTTTTTAAGCCTGAATACGAACTGATTAAAAAAGAACAAATTAAAGTATGCAAAGTAGTGCTTTAATCGTTTGTAAAAAACGCACTCAAAAAATTTGTTTACAGATGGAAGCAAAGAAATTGCTCGATAATTGTTAGGATTATCTTTGCCTCCATTTTTGTATAGCGTCACTACCTTTGCACATTTGGACTCTGCTGGAAATGTACCCGAGCAAAATATCTTCATTTGTTAAATTCACCAGCGGACCACTGGATACAGTTCCTAGTATTTTAATTACCACATTGGTTAGGTCATCAACACAAGAGGAGGTAAATGCTCGCAAAAAGTTTTTTGTTTCTTCCATTTCGCCAGAGGTAACAGGTTTGAAGGTCATTGAAAAACCAAAATAATCGAGAGCAACAGGTTTGCGGTGATCGATAACATTAGAGTGCTGCCGACCAATGCTGGAGAAAAACTCATTAAAAACTGAAGCAATATCTATTTTTTCCAATAACAATTTCCTTGGCGGAAATCTGAATAAGTATTGATTGTGTTTTGTTTTTGCCCATAACCAAGTTTATTGTTTCGAAAAATTTCTTGGGGTTTTCTATACTCTTTACAATTTGCGTTGTATAATGTTTTATTTTTGCATATCGAATGAATCTTTTTGATAAGTTTTATATAGACTTGTACTTTTCTGCTAGAGTTCTTGAAGAGGGATGATGATTAACTTGCTTCCGAATACGCTTGCGCTTCGACATAAGGTTTTTAAAAGAATAATTCATCCATAGAAATGATTGTTCAGACTTTCTCTTGAAAAAACGCCGGGGAGCGAAAATGTTTACCGCATTATGTATAGTGCACGTTATCGAATCGATGTCTACCCTGTCTAGGTTTTCGGAATGCTCACATAAAAATTCTCGAAAACCGTTCCATTTTTTAAATATCCGATCGTTTTCTATTTTCGAAGGAAGTTGGATCCTTTTTACTACTGACAACAAGATCAATGAAAACAGGGAAATGATCTGTTATAGAGGACCCGATTATTCCAGAACCTTTTACTTTTGGAGAAGGGATAATCGTTGAGATGTGATCGAGCAAAGAATAAGAACTTTTGGTAACTTAAGATGGATTTTGATTGACTTGCTGGAAGTTACGGATGCTAATTAGATTCAATTAACTCTGCAAAAGAGCAGATGATTGCAAAATGTCAATATTAAAATCACGCAAGACAATCCACTCCCGACTACTGCCAGCTACCGATTCCATTAAGGAGTCGAACTCCTCAACGAACTCTGCAACTTTTGATTTAGTAGGCCGATAGATAATCAGAATGCCGAGTTTGATATTTTCATAGGTGATAGACACTTTGAGGGTGCTAATTAACAGCTGAGTCCTCAAAAACAGTCGCAGCACTTTCGGAAACAAGAAGGCTTATACCTCCTCCTCCGGTTTGTCTATTTTTAGTTAATAATATGCTGGAAATCACATTGAGTCTATGTACTCCTGGTCATTCAGATAAGTTTCATTTAAAGCTATGACAATCGATTTGACTTTTAAAGAACATAGAAACAGACGCAATTTGTCATACTGGCACTTGAGAGTGTGAATTTTAAAGTGTAGCACCAGACATAATTTATATTAAGGAGTGAGCACCGACCTTTAGTTTAGTTTCCGGTTGAGATATCACTGTTGGGAGAGAAAATGCTGTTGAGAAAAACAAAAACAAACGTCGTTGAAAAAATAGTTGACAAAATGGCAACAATCAAAGAGATTGATTCTCTGTTCCACCTTTTTGTTATTCTGACATGTAATGATGCTGCCTTCTTTAATTCTCAGGGACTCGATCCTTTGATCAGTTTTCATCATAAAGAAGAACCGCAAAAGTGGGGCTGTGAGGTTTTTGTAATTTTTAGCTTCTTTCGTCTTTGATGCTTTAGCTAGTTTTTTCTTGTTTTAAAGGATATTGACTTTTGCAATACAATTCGCGAATCGCACAATCAGGTCGTGTTTCTTTGTCGGGAGTCTATCAGCAATTGAGATATCTTGCTCACTTATTTCACTTTGAAAGAATCTTCCAAGTTTGACGACTTTAGCGACGCTAGCCTGAGAAGTCTCAGGGCCCCTTGTTCCATTCTGGTCAATTCTGGCTTCAGGCAAACCACTGCGCTGCAATTTTCCTCTCCTGTTGTATTCTTGCAAATCTTCAGAAAGGGCCAAAGTTTTGAGATCAGTTTTGTTAACACCGCTGATAAGTTTTTGCTCCAGCTCGTCCTGTAGCTCTCTTCATTTTTTGCAAATGCATTGTCGATTGTCTTTTTGGCCTTCATCCTGAATTTTTGCAATAAAAGTTGGCATTTTTTTCAAAAGACACCTTGATAGTGGATTCCACAAACTTTTGTACCGTAGCTTTAATAACTTTAACCATTTCCTCGTTTTTTTGCGAGCATTAGTTAGTGGACTTAGCACAACTGCGGTTCTCTTCTCTCCAATTGCTGTTGGTCATGACGTTGGCATTTGCGCCGGGAAAATTGGCTGTGGATCAGTTGTTTCATGCGTCTGAATTTCAGGATGTTCAGTTTCAGGGTTTTCAATTTCAATGGAAGAGGGCGTTTTCAACATCTCCGTCTGTGAAGCTATTTAATAAGTTTATCACAAATATATGCTAAATTGTGTTGTAAAATTGAACAGTTTTTTAAAGCACGGGTTTGGACGGTAACCAAGTTTTTTAGCGTCTATTGTGGCAGCTTTCAGCAATTTTCAGTCAATATCTGTTTTCATGAAAAACGGGGCATGTCTTACTGTTTGGGCAAGAAAAACGTGCTTCGTAATATAAATAAAAACAATCAGTAATTGCAAATCAACAAGGTGCGACTGAATCAAGTTTTTTGACATAAAGTCAATACAAAACAATTCTTTTTTAATACTAAAGAGTTTTCAATTTTAGTTCCTTTCTCTTTTGTTTGTTTCAACTGCGCTAAGAAATTTTCTTGCATGAATTAGGTTGCTCTCCAAGTTGATAGTGTCTTCTACTAGCGTTTTAAAAATAAATGCAGTCCCAGAGATCACAGACTTCTGATCAGACGCACTAAAACGCACACCTCTTGATTATGCACTCGAAATTACGTCGTTGAGATCTGTCGTACGCAAGTGAAATTGCGTACTTGATCTTGAGTCGCGAGTTGCGTTTATGTTTTATGTCCTACTTGCGCGGCGATTGCGCTTTACACAATTTCTAATTGAATCCGCTTAGCGAATCGCTTGGTGATTATTCGTCTACTTTACTTGATCCGTAAAGACAATTAATGAAGAATAAGTTAAATTGAGCAACTGTACGCGAAGTGCAAAACTAAGAGAATGAAAATTAAGGAAACTGGTATTCCAGAAGTCATAACAAACGTGAACAATAATTTCCCGCTATGGGAGATGGGAACAACAGACTAGCATGTGAAATAACATTGACTTGTACACATGCCCCTCAGGAATAAGTACTCTAAATAAATTAAGTACATCGTATAATAAATATACTGCACTGAAATAATTTATGATGTATGACATTTCTCCCGCTTCAATGAAAATTAAAATTGCGTAAAATAAAATTTTAATAACAATATGAATAATATTAATACTTATTCACCGGTTAAATAGTATCAACAATATTTTTACTGGTTATCATAGCTAGTCATAAATATTAATGTATCAAGTTTTAGTTAATCAGAGTTTTTCACATGTCTTCTTCATCAATGATGAGCTCATTTGAAGTACTGTGATCTGCTGGTCGTATACGGGGGTCTGTCGGTGATACCTGTCCTATGATAGGCGAGGGAAAGTCGTTTGCTATAGGTTCAACCCGCGTAGCTGTATCAACAATTGTTTGTAAAACCGAAGGTTGTATCGATTCGATATCTCCTACGCGTCGTTTCCTACGAGGTGGAGCAAAGTTCGGGGGACACGAATTAGTGGAGTCACCAGACGAGTCTTCTTTATCGTAACCATAATATTTAGGACTTTTTCTAGTCCGTTTTGTTGCTCTTGTCAGTATATGTGGTAATGTTGTTGTTGTTGGAACCGATGGAGATGACAAGAGTACGTCTGGTTGATTATTAGTAGGAGGGGGTGCAATTAATACTTCTCCAGTTATAATTTGCTGTTCGGGAGCAGCCTCTGGAATTTCGGGTATTACTTGGGGAGCGAAATTTTCCGGTACTTTAGGCATACGTACTCGCATTGCGCGAGCAATGTTGGATTTGTTTGATGATACACCGCTACCAGTTTCTCGTTTGCGGTGCTTCATTTTTCGGTCTCCTTTTTGTATGCGGGTACACTCTTTGATGTGGCTAAGTATCTTGGCCTCAGTTGTCTTCTCGTGCGTGCGGGGTCCTCGACGGTTAATAAATTCAGTTAATTTGGTTTTTCGTTCTTCCCGAGTACCCAATTTCGCAATATCACTATTGCGCACTGTTACTTCCATCTTCCCCGGTTCGAGAATGACAGAAGTGTATTGATCGGTCTTTTGTACCACCGATCCTGGGGCCAACACCTCATACAAACCATCCAGATTTTTCTTGGATCTTTTATGAAGATGTTTCTTTCGGGCAATGTTTAACTGTACGGCGTGTTCTTTCAGAGGAAGTGGACGATGCGCTTGCGTGGTGCGAAGGAAAAGGGATTCATTATCGGTTGCTAGCTGTTTGCGAGTGGTGGCGTCCTTTGTCGCTTTACACATATTGCGTTCGATTTCGTCGTCGCTCCGGCTGTTTCGCCAGTGTTCCTCCGGCAACAATTCATTAGGGGTTACAGTTTCTTCATCTAAATAATGATTCAAAATTTTTTCATAACTTAGATCAGATGATTTTGGTTGAGTACTTATGTTACTAAGTGGTGTATTGGCTTTACGCCCAAAGTGAGATTCGAATGGCGAAAGCTTAGTTGTTTTATGTTTACATATGCGATGCTGGTATATAATTGATTTTAATGCTGCTTTAATGGTGAACAAATTTAATTCTTTATTTGCTTCTTTTATACAAGCCAAGCGTTGTTTAATAGTACCAATAAGTCTTTCAACTAAACCTATTGCACGATGATCGTTTGCCGGAGCTGGTATTAATGTGATATAAATTTTTCATACAAAAATTTTTTACTTGGTTACCTACAAGACAACGAGCTTGGTCTATTCCTAAGGAACGAGGAACTCCATGAGTTTGTATATAATTATCTAAGAATTTTATGACATTCGAGGCATTTGCATTATCAACCAATTCTGCAGAAGGATATTTTGAAAATCTATCAATACATGTTAAAATGTATATTTCATGTTCTTTTTCGTTATTAATGGGCCCTGCAAAATCTAGTTGTATTTCTTGGTTCGGAACTATACATGGTGTATGTGCTTTAAATTGTTTTGCGGGAATAACAGATTTTAAATTTTTACCGATAGCAGTGCAAGATTTGCACTCTATTGCTTCGACAAGCAAATCACGATTCATGTATGGCCACCAGCAGCGCTGAGCCATACATACCATCCCCCAGCTACCTGGGTGACTCGCACGCAAATCGTCAATGAGGGCATCTTTGAGCGCATTCGGAGTGGCCACCTTCTCGTCCATACAAACACACCCGCCAGTCGCATGAAGGTCCCGCCAATAGCTATGGAGATACGGGTTGAGGGCCTTTAGTCGTTTTTCGTCTCCCCGTATTATACAGTCCCGAACCTCCTTCAGAACTGCATCCCTGCTTGTGAGGGATGCGATTAACCCTTTGCTGAACACTTTTCCCACCACTCTTTCAAAAGACATTACTTGGGGGCTATCCGTTAGTGGGGTGCTTAGATTTGAATGAGAGGAGGATCTGCGTGGCGTACTTGTGGTTGCATTGTCTGTAAACGATACGCGGGGCGAAGCTCTTGTTATTCGGGAGGAGATTGATTTTCCCTTTAGAGATGAAGCTTTTTGACTCATTGTTGATGAGAGTTGAGTTTTTTCAATTAAATTCATTGACAGAGAGGAAGACAACTGAATTTCAGGTTGAGTTTGGGCAAAAAGCACTTGTTTGTTGTTTGTTAATTGAGCACGTGAGTTATTTAAAGTATTTGAGTGTGGCTTACTAAAAAAGATGGGAATTTGAGGCTGATTTTTGATTGACAAGTGAGAGTGACTTATTGGTGCAAATTTAGAAGTATTTTGGTAAGCGAGTGACGCTTTTTTGTTTTTACAAGCATTTCAGGCTCAATTTGTACAGAATTAATTGTAAATGGTAGACTATGTGACGCAAATGTAAAATGAATTGGGTATTTAGTAACTTGCTTTGCAGAAGAGGCATCTGAGGAATGCATTCGAGTCTTTTGAGTATTTAATAAAGTATTATGCCTGGCGGGTGTTAATTTGTTAAAAGAAAAGCGTACTCGCGATGCGAGATAGGAAGTGGTATTAATTAATTTAGAATTGTTGACTTTTGAAGTAGGATATGTATGTGCGAATACGGAATTATTTTGAGTTGAATGTACTCGCTGATCATGTGCACTAGTACAATTAATATTATTAGTGGGATGAAGAAATGAGTTATGTTTTTGATCCGCGAATGATTTAGTATTATAAGTTAAGTGTACGCCCGAGGCGTGTTTACTATGCTGATGATTGAATTTAAGGGAGGTTACATTAGAGTTGTATTTTCGCGCCGCGAGATTTGAACTAACATTTGTTAAGCGTACACGCTGGGCGGACTTTATGTCTAAATTAGAGGGCATCTTTGATCGCATTCGGAATGGCCACCTTCTCGTCCATACAAACACACCCGCCAGTCGCATGAAGGTCCCGCCAATAGCTATGGAGATACGGGCTGAGGGCCTATAGTCGTTCTTCATCTCCCCGTATTATACAGTCCCGAACCTCCTTCAGAACTGCATCCCTGCTTGTGAGGGATGCGATTAACCCTTTGCTGAACACTTTTCCCACCACTCTCTCAAAAGACATTACTTGGGGGCTATCCGTTAGTGGGGTGCTTAGATTTGAATGAGAGGAGGATCTGCGTGGCGTACTTGTGGTTGCATTGTCTGTAAACGATACGCGGGGCGAAGCTCTTGTTGTTCGGGAGGAGATTGATTTTCCCTTTAGAGATGAAGTTTTTTGACTCATTGTTGATGAGAGTTGAGTTTTTCAATTAAATTAATTGACAAAGGGGAAGACAACTGAATTTCAGGTTGAGTTTGGGCAAAAAGCACTTGTTTGTTGTTTGTTAATTGAGCACGTGAGTTATTTAAAGTATTTGAGTGTGGCTTACTAAAAAAGGTGGGAATTTGAGGCTGATTTTTGATTGACAAGTGAGAGTGACTTATTGGTGCAAATTTAGAAGTATTTTGGTAAGCGAGTGACGCTTTTCTTGTTTTTTACAAGCATTTGAGGCTCAATTTGTACAGGATTATTGTAAATGGTAGACTATATGACGCAAATGTAAAATGAATTGGGTATTTAGTAAATTGCTTTGCAAAAGAGGCATCTGAGGAATGCATTCGAGTCTTTTGAGTATTTAATAAAGTATTATGCCTGGCGGGTGTTAATTTGTTAAAAGAAAAGCGTACTCGCGATGCGAGATTGGAAGTGGTTTTAATTAATTTAGAAGTGTTGACTTTTGAAGTAGGATATGTATGTGCGAACACGGAATTATTTTGAGTTGAATGTACTCGCTGATCATGTGCACTAGTACAATTAATACTATTAGTGGGATGAAGAAATGAGTTATATTTTTGATCCGCGAATGATTTAGTATTATAAGTTAAGTGTACGCCCGAGGCGTGTTTACTATACTGATGATTGAATTTAAGGGAGGTTACATTAGAGTTGTATTTTCGCGCCGCGAGATTTGAACTAACATTTGTTAAGCGTACACGCTGGGCGGACTTTATGTCTAAATTAGAAGTTTGTTTTGAACATAATTTTGGACTATTGTTTCGCGGGGCGAATAATTCATGAATTTTTGTTTGAGGATTTGGTGTTACGTAATCTATAGTTAAAACTTGTTCAGTATTAGTGGTGGAATTTTTATTTTCACCATCAATATCAATATATAATTTATGAATTGAATGAGCTAAGAGGTTGTGTTTTCGTTGAAGTAATTGGGCATCAGAATGTATGCTTGATAACGTTGCGACTAAAAATTCCTCATCATATTTGGAAACACTTTTTACTGGCTGATATGGATTTCGAGATATGTAATCAACTAGTCCCATCTTCGCGCCAGGTAGATGCTCTATTGAGAATTGATCAAGCAAAAGACGATCAACCCATCGTGATAACCTACTATTGTAACTTTTATTTGATCGATGTTCTTTTAAAATGGAAAGTAATGCGCGGTGATTAGTGATAACAGTGAATTCTTTACCATACAAATAATTTTTAAAATATTCTATGGACCATACTACCCCAAGAAGTTCTAATTTGTTAATACTATAACGTTCTTCACTACTGTTTAAAAAACTTGATGCAAAAAAGATCGGCTTCCAACCGTCAACTGTTAGTTGTTCTAGTGCTGCTCCCAATCCGGAGCGAGAAGCATCACATTTGATTCGTGTTTCGAGTTGGGGGTTATAGTGAATGTTTTCTGTATGATTTGCTATGCGGGTTTTTATGGCATTAAAATGTAGCGTATGAGCGTCAGTCCAAATGTATTTAGTTGACTTACGAAGTAGAGGTCTTAAAAGATGGCAGAGTTGAGCTAGATTGGGAATAAATTTACTAATATAGTGGACTGAATCGAGAAATGAGCGTAATTTTTTGCGTGTATTAGGTGTTTGCAATGACATAATAGAGGATGTTTTAGATTCGAGTGGCGATATCCCGGATTGAGTTATATTATATCCTAACCAGGAAATTTTTTGCTTCGCAAAGTGGCTTTTAGGAAGGTTAATTCGAAGATTATCTGCGTCCAGTTTTTTAAGACAATCTAATACAAGTTGGAAGTGATTATCTTCAGAACCTTTACTTACAATTAAGATGTCGTCTAGGAAACAAAATGTATTTTTAAGACCAATCAAGGTGTAATCCATTGCCTTCTGAAACTCGGCAGGCATGTCTGTAAGACCGTAAAATCCCGTTTTGAATCGATATGTGCCTGTCATGTCACCACTTACAATATTAAAATTACAGTGTTTAGCAGTTTCAGGGTGTAGGTTTAGTTGGCTGTATGCATATTTAAGATCTATAGTAGAGAAAAATATTTGTTCCGCTGGTTCTGTTTTGTAGTTTGTTATTATTTGTGATATGGAATCCATAAGTGTTTCAATATTTGGCATCTGATATTTGTTCTTGTGTATTAATTTATTAAGAGTTTTTGAATCTAATGCTAACTTTATGGTTTGATCTCGTTTGACTGTGATTACAATAGGTGAAAAAAAGTATTGGTCAGAACAGTTATTCAGTTTTTCTATATGTCCCTCTTCAAGAAAATTTTTAATTTCATTATTTACTCGTTCTTGTAAATTAATGGGTATTCTTCTACCCTTTTGGTGTTTTGGCTGAAAATTTCGATGGAATTTAGATTTAACAATGTGTATTTTTGAGCGACCAATACGTGTAATAAGTTGAGGAAATTGTTTTGCAATACGTGTTTTAAATGGACATTGAGATGTGATAGTGTTGACCATACTACCTTCATTTTTTTGGATTTGGGTTACTGATATTCCGAGAGCGTCAAATAGATCTCTACCCACTAGCGGTTTTAGCCCGTCACGGACTACCACAAATTCAGCTTCTTCAAGTCGCCATCCATTGCTCGCAATTGGTGCCTGTATCATACCCGTCACGTTTATGGGTTCGTTTGAAAATGTTTTGAGTTCCTGGGGAGGCGCTATCATCAGCCAACGTGCAAGAGGTGAATTTTCAACAATCTCCGAAGCAAGAGACTCGGGTAAAACACTGCATACACTGCCTGAATCAATGAGAATTCCAACGTGGTTATTACCAATTTGTAAGATGGTATTCTTTGGTTCGATCTGTATTGCGTTACTTGCCATGCTAGCGACCATATTGTCATCTGAGCTATCGTAGTCTGATTCGCATTGCGGGTTATAATTCATATTTTGTATGGCGTTTACCGTTTGGTCAGTTGGAGTTTCTTCAACAGAGTTAACATTAGATCGGGTGGGTTTATTTGATGATGACTTCGGTTTCCTGCTCACTCGCGAAAAATGGTTTTGGAGACCACAGTTATTGCAAGCCTTGCCTCTCGCAATACACTTGACTTTATGATTAGCTGACCAAGTTAAACCACAGTTTCTGCACAGTTGATTTGGTGATCGAGTAAAACTAGATGTAGTCGGCCGTTGATTCGGTGGTCGAAAAGATCGTTGAGGAATTACTGCATTAACTTGCGGAGCAGATTGCGAGTTTGTAATTTGTAGTTGGTTTCTTTGACCTAATTCCATATTTATGGCCAAACGTAATGCTTGGTCTGGTTCTAGAGTTTCCCGCAACAATTCCCGTTGAATTTCCGGATCTAACATAGTTGCAATAAATAAGTCTCTGATAAGAGTATCTTCTTGACTCCCGAGCTCACAATTGTCAGAAAGTTCTTTCAATTTTCCAAAGAAATGTTCGATAGACTCTCTTCTTGTCTGTTTTGGTGAGAAGTACGTACCTATCAAATGTGATATTGCGCTGACGAATAAATGCTGCTTCCATGATTGTCCAAAGTTCTGCTGTTGAGAGACTGTCCATCTTGAGGTGTGGGTTTTGGCTACAAACAATTCGACGTCCTTCAGTGCCCAAACTGAGATATAGCATTGACACAGTCTTTCGATCGGTCTGTGCCCATGGTTTGTCTCCGCACATTATTCCTATCTCCAGTTGTCTCTGACACTGATTTTCTCAGTTCATTTTTGATTGAGCGTTCCTCGCCAATCTTTCCCTATCCGACTGTGCCGATGATCCTGTTATCGTATCCTCATAGATCGGTTCAAGTGGTAGTTGCACTGTTTCGGGTTTTGGTTCCAATAAAGTGTCTAGTGTAATTTTTTCTTTCGCAAGAAGAGCTAACTTGGCCTGCATCTGCCACTTTTCCCATTTCAGCGGAGGGTTTACACTAGGTTTATCTCAAAATGGCTCAATGCCAAGTGGGGTCCGCTTCTGAGTTGCTGACTGCGCCATGTCGTACGCAAGTGAAATTGCGTACTTGATCTTGAGTCGCTAGTTGCGTTTATGTTTTATGTCCTACTTGCGCGGCGAGTGCGCTTTACTCAATTTCTGATTGAATCCGCTTAGCGAATCGCTTGGTGATTATTCGTCTACTTTACTTAATCCGTTAAGACAGTTAATGAAGAATAAGTTAAATTGAGCAACTGTACGCGAAGTGCAAAACTAAGAGAATGAAAATTAAGGCAACTGGTATTCCAGAAGTCATAACAAACGTGAACAATAATTTCCCGCTATGGGAAATGGGAACAACAGACTAGCATGTGAAATAACATTGACTTGTACACATGCCCCTCAGGAATAAGTACACTAAATAAATTAAGTACATCGTATAATAAATTTACTGCACTGAATTAATTTATGATGTTTGACAAGGTCAAAGATAGACTTGAGAGCATCTGATCTCCGGAGAAGCAGTATCAGGCGCAAGTCGTTCTAATGCGACAATTTCAGTCGTAATTGGTCCAATGAGGAGCAACTTTGCGAATTAAGTCTCATCAGCGCCATTTTTGCTTAGAAAATGTGTTTTTTTTTCTCAGGCAAAATTTGATTCAATTTACTCTTTGAACTCTAAGGTTAATAGTTTGCTATAAAATTCAATCTTTATGAAAAGTATTTAATGAATATTCAAGGAAAGATAATGAACCACTCACTGATGATAGGCGCTGTTCTGATCAGACTATTTTTAGCGCAGGTGGCTCTGATCAGAGACCATTGCGAGCACATGATGGTCTATGCCGTGGGGCAGAACTTTAGCAAGCATTATTGCTCCGTTTTCTGCCCTCTCTATGTATTTTTTTGGTAATTAATTGATGTTAACACTTTTATTAGAAATTAATTCTTCTTCTTGGTCATTTTGATTATAGAATGGCCTGATCAGAGACCATTTCGAGCGCAGTATAGTCTGAACAGCGACTATTTTGAGCGCACTTGAATTCAAACGCACTTCAAGCGAATAAAAAAAGTTCAATAACGTTTGAGTCTGATCAGATATCTTCCGTCTGGAACCTGGACAATTTGGCTTTATGCCTCCCAATACAATTTATGCATTGTTATATAGCACATTACTGCAAAAAAATTAGCACGTGCGCTTCGGGGGGGGGGGGGGGGGGAGGGGGCAGAATGTCATACGTCAACTAGGCTTGGTGGACAGAATAGAACCAATAATTGTTTTAGTGAATGATGTTTTTGCGACAAAGCGTGACATATTCTATCAGAACGTGAACACGTACGACCAGAAACAGAGGAATCTAGATAAGAGTGTGGATGTCATCTGCAGCATTCTACAAGTAGACAGACTGGATCTACACGTCATCTCATCTGCTAAGAGTTAGTTGATTACAATGACTAGGAGCTTACGTTCGAAAAATCCTTAACTATTCTCGTGTTTTTTTCCGTTTTGCTTTGGTTTATTTTTCTAGCGGGGTTCATCGACCCTCAGTTTTCTTGCGTATGGTATTTAAATAACAGGCTATATGCTCCAAAACGATCACATATTCGCCAATGTGCTACAATCCTATATTGGGATCTTTTCCGTTTGTGCCCCCCCCCCCAGCTTAGTGGGTGCATATTATTTGCACCCCCCCCCCCCAGACGCACGTGCCATATTTTTACATAATGATTTACTATGTAATGGCACGTGCTCTGTAGCTGGCGGCGCATAAAGTATTGGGGGGGGGGGGGGGGCACAAACGGAAAAGATCCCTATATTGAATGAATTAGCAAGGACTTCATTTTAATCAGGTCTAGTGTGTGGGAACTTAGTGTTGACACTGCACACTTCCTCAGATACTCCTCTGGACTGCACCGTGAGTCCACAGTTGGTTCCGGGGATGCTTGACGAGATTCAACATATTTCCTCCACCGCTCAATTCGTACTTGTGGTTGAGAAGGATGCCACTTTTCAAAATCTGATTCAAAATGAGATATTCGCATGGCTGCCTCCATTTATTCTGTTTACAGCCAAGGGCTATCCAGACGTGGCCAGCCGTGCTTTTTTGAGGTATATTAACAGAACAGAATCTTAATTAATATCCAGATTTTTAATTCTATGCACAAGTTTTCTGTGCACAAGAGCTGCTAGATATACAAGGTATTCCGTTCACAAATTATAGGAAGGGGAAATTATCTGCGCTGGTCTTAATCGTCGATAGATAGCGACTAAAAAACGAAGTCTGAAAGGTGGGAAAAATCAAAATAAACCGTCATTGAGTCGAAGGTGTCAGATTTCCAAATAATAACTGCAGTTTTAGTTCTTTTTAGACCTGTTCATAAGGCAAGAGAACGCCATAGGGAAATGAATCTCTAAATGATAGCATTCTCAGAATGTTTAGATATCTAGTTGCAACTCTACACATTCCAGTGTTTGTGCTTTGCGATGCAGATGTACATGGGATCGATATCATGCTGCAGTACAAGTATGGGTCAAGAAACACCGCAGTCAACAACCCACACTTGACAGTTCCATGTCTTCACTGGATAGGAGTGTTTCCCTCTGAAATCGAGGACCTCAATATCAATGAAGAACTCCTCATTGAAATGGGGGAAAACGATTACACACGCGTGCGTAACAACGATTTAAAATATCCTGCTTCTGAAGATTTGGAGCGGTCCATTTGACTTAATTTTCATGTAGCTATTTTCCGATAAAAAATTTCTAATGGCGCAATATTGAATACGTGGCATTTTTTTTTAAAGCGACGTTTTTAATTTGAAAAATTTGCCCCTTCTCAAGTCCACAAGAGACCTCGTAAGGATGAGAACTGCTAATTTTCTCAATTACGCATTTTTCAAATTTTAATTCTCAAATTACTAAAGATAGTAGGGTTTTGAAAAATTGCATGTTTTCCCTAATGATTTAGGGGAAAGTTCAACGAAACGATGAAGGTCATTAAAATTTTCAATTCTTTGGACATCAGTTTTAATTTCAAACCAAAAAAATTATATGCTAACAATCTCCATGCTAACACTCTTCATAAACTACTTGCTTACCGGCGAATGAACCTACTTCCGCATCCTTCCTGTTTTAAAAAATCACAACGCCACAACAAAGTTTAACATGCTTTCACTGAATGACCTGCACACTAGCTTGTTTAAGTTTATGAAATCTATGTTAAAAAAGTTTTGCTATTTCTGATTTAAAGCGACACTTACTTCTATTTTTGTGATTACCTCTATTTTTGAGAATAATTCTTGGATCAGATATTTTTTTTTAAATATTGTCAATTCTCGAAAATTCAAAAGTCAAAAACCATAGCGCAATTTTCATAGGTGTTTAAGCAGTTAAATTAGAGTTATTTAACACTCAAATACACTTTTCAAAGAAACTAGAAACCTTTATTGTATTCAAACAATTGTTTTGACAGATAAAGGTTAACGCCCAAGCCGGAAATTGACTAGGGAAGTATAGGCATAAACAAGTTAAACGTCTGCTTCAAGAACGAAATGTCGCTAAGGGAAATTTAATAAAAATCAAGATTGGAGCAAAACTTTTTTTATCTTCCGAAGAATCTCATTTTCAGTTTATTTTGGACCATTAGATCTTATAGTGCGCAACATTTTGACAAAACGTTTTTTGTTTCAAACCGTTGACCTTCTATAAAAGTAACGATTTAAAAGTTCGACATTTTTCATGTCCATGCCTTTTATAGTGTTCGGGATACCGGAGAGGGTTCAGGACGTTGTTCGAACACACCTTACCAAACCTCATTATGATAGCAACATTGTACTTTCGTAGGCCCTTCAAAACTGCTTTCGAAAAATGTTGTTAACAACTTATCGTTTTTTTGGTGATTTTTCATATTAGCGAGTTGCTTAAAATATGCACGGTAATAAATTATCAAAAAACGAAAAGGAAAACATAGCTGGCAGATTGCCAGAAAATAGCCGCAATACCTTTGTAGATCTGCAGTCTCAAAAAACAGTAAAAAATACAGTCCAAAAAAATTCATCTTTTCCTTGAAGGCTGATATGTTGTATTTTGATTAAAATCTATATAAGTTTTTGCTGCCTCTATTAGGTGCTCTCTAAAAACCTTCATTAAGAATAAAACACACCCATTTGACATTATCTCTTTGAATTTAAGTAAATAAAAGTCAATTTCAAAGCGAGGAAGTCATTTGTGTGAGTGAGGAAAGTCAAGCGTGACCAAACAATTAATCACACAAATGAACAAAACTCGCTCCACTAAGAGCGATAAATGACGTCACACACGCACTTCAGTTGCAATTGCATGAACGAATGGACAAAAAGCAGATTTGAAGTGGTTGTGACGTCATATGGTTGTAGCAAAAATCACGACGAAATTAAAGAAACGAAGAGAAGGCCAATAATAGCCTCAGCTATCGCTTTGCGGCTATTAATGATTGAACAATTAAATTGCTTTTGTAGTGTGGTGTTGTATTTTTTTTGTTTTCTGTAATCACAAGAAAAGTTTACTAGTGTATTTTACTGCAAATAATTACGTTAACAAACAAGTTTTTTGTGCTTTCACGTAGCTTTTATGCAATCTGCTACTTAGTGAACAACACAGCAGAGCACGAACATTTTATATTTTATGACATTTAATCCCTTCAGTTCAAATATTTCAACATATTTTAGGCAAATAAAACAAACTGACTAACATCGGATAAATTGCTCTCCAACAAGCAAGGCAATGTAATTCAAGGACTGTAGCGTAGATAAATTTTTGTTTTTGGGCGCAAAAACATCCGACCAAGTTGGATTCGAAACCGCGGCTTACTGCGTCCTCGAAAAAAAATTCAGCACTCGGGTATCAGGCCCTTGTAATTTCCTATGCTACAATCGCATAGTTACAAACTTTAGCAGCAAACTATATTTCAGAGTGAGAGCAATTGAGATCATTCACAAATGACAAGAGAAGCGTGAAAAAGTCATTTGATAAGTCAAATGTTCTAGCACACAAGCGCAAAAACGCACACTTTTACAATATTTGCTTCAAACTTCATTCAAAAGCAATTTAAAGTATCAAACTTCAGAATCTAAGAATAAAATGAAATTCTTATTGAAATTCTTAAGAAAATCTCCTAATTTTAACACCATTTCCTCTGGTTATCAAAGAATAGTGTTGATCTGAACTTTCTTAAAAGTCCTTTGTCGCAATTCCATTCAGCAGCCATTGTAGTCTGAGTAGTTCAGTGAAATTTATTTTTGAGGAAGGCTGATATTCTCGCAGCCTCATTCCAAACTGTTATAAAGTTTTGTAAATTTTTTAGCTTGAAATTGCAGACAGCAAATTTTGTTACATCTTCTGGGTTTTAGGTATAATTCACGTTTTTGACAGCTGTTACTAAACTCCTCCTGAAGGAAAAAGTACCATTCGAAAAACCGCGTCTTATTTTCTTATTTGTTTGCTTCCGTTCAAAAGTGGGATTCGTATAGTTTTAATAGATACTTGATAAAATTGATCATCATTGGTATTTCTAGTTAAAAAAACTTATGACTGAGTTTCTTCAGGTAGCAATATCGGACACAGTCTATGCTAAACAGTCTTATGCGCACCTTCTTGCAATTTTTGATTGGTCGTGAGATTTCCTTCAATAAACTACCTACCTAATTGTTTCTGTTGAGAACTTGTGTTTGATTTCCTCTAGATCAAAGAGATGTTGAAGAGGCCATACATGACTGAGTCAAGTGACTGGAAAATGGAGCTGGATCTTCTCTCTACAATGAAGTACAAAATTGAGATCCAAGCACTGGCTGCATCTTCAGCCAACTTCAAGTTCCTCGCAACTTATATCACAGACAAGATAAAAGCACTATCGCGAGGATTTACAGACACTGTCTCGGAAATTTCGAAATCAGAGGAGCAAGCTGACAGTGAAAATGAAATTTTCGACGACGCTTTTGAGTACAGTGAAGACTATTCTGGAGCAGACGATAATAGTGGAGAAAGCTTTCTAGATGTTGAGGGCTACCTGGAAAACTTTGAAACCGAGCTTGAATTGCTCGAACGGTCTGTTTAATGACCAAAAGCTAACACCAAATCGGACTCACATTTTTGAGCTATTACAGAAGTAACAGATGACGATTAAATAAGCTAGGTCTTTTCTTCTTAGAAAAACAACTGCGAGATAATAAGTTATTGTTCTGTATAGACAAAAATGATTTAGATGATATCAAGAGACAATTTCAGTTTTCAGTCAGATAAAGTTTTAATTGATCAGCCAAGAAGGATCTGAGCATGATGCTTCAAATGGTCTTCCATAAAAGTGCTCACAAAAGCGTAACTATGTCCATACCCTTCCTGTAGACGATAGCTCAAGTGAACGCTTTTATCTTTCGCAACTGCAACCAAATTATCAGGTAAAAGCTGGCCGTTGATTAAAAATTGATCTGTAGAGCCCTGGTCAATTAAAATAGGGTTCAAAGACTTCAGTTGTGTTTCTTGCAAACTTTTCATGAGTTCGCAGCTATCGTATTGACTCCATTTAGTTGAATCCGATCCGAGGTAGGCCGGCAACGCTTTCTGCCCCCAAGCACAGTTCAGTGGGTTCGTTATGGGAGCAAAAGCAGAGCAGCTCTAAATAAACACAATAATTGAGATTACCTAGAGAACAATATAATGACATGAAAAACCTCGAAAAGTAAAGACGAAAAATTTGATACCTTGTATTTATCAGGATTCTTCAAGTAGATGGTCAACGCTCCATGACCACCCATACTATGGCCGAAAACTCCAGCTTTTGCAATATCAGCTTCAGGAATAGTCGTTTTCACGATTTCAGGCAGCTAAAAAAAGAAAGTTTAGCCCAGAGCCATAAGCATTTTTTACTCTATATGACGCTGGTTAATTATACAAACTATTATCCGAAACCGAAAGAAACTGAATTCAATAGGGAAATATTCAAACATAGCTGGCAGATTGCCAGAAAATAGCCGCTTTCAGGAATAGTCGTTTTCACGATTTCAGGCAGCTAAAAAAAGAAAGTTTAGCCCAGAGCCATAAGCATTTTTTACTCTATATGACGCTGGTTAATTATACAAACTATTATCCGAAACCAAAAGAAACTGAATTCAATAGGGAAATATTCAAACATAGCTGGCAGATTGCCAGAAAATAGCCGCAGTAGATTCGTAGACCGGCAGTTTAAAAAAACAGTAAAAAAGACAGACCAAAACAAAAAATTCGTCTTTTCATTGAAGGCTGATCTGTTATATTTTGATTTGAAATCTGTTTAAATTATTGCTGCCTCTATTAGCTCAGCTCAAATAACCTTCATTTAGAGTGACACACACCCATTTGACCTCATCTCTTTGAATAAAAATAAATAAAAGTCAATTTCAAAGTGAGGAAGTCATTTTTGAGAGTGAGGTAAGTCAAGTGTGACCAAAAATTTAATCACGCGCATGAAAAAGAAAACTCGCTCCACCAAGAGCGAAAAATGACATCACACATGCAATTCAGTTGAAATTGCATGAACGAATGAACAAAAAGTGGCTGTGACGTCATATGGTCGTAACAAAAATCATGACGACGAAATAAAAAAACATAGCAGGACAAGTCCTGACGTACAATTCAAAGAATTTTCATTGACTAAACAGAAAACTAGACCTAGAACGGACCTATGAATGGATTGGAAAAACCATTTAGAAAAAAATCCGATCCAAAAAATTGAAAAAAACAGTAAAAATCAAAGTGAAATTGCCGCATGTGAACAAAAAATCACTACCGATAAAGCGAATTTTTGTTCAAACACCTCATTCTCACTCTACTTTAAAATTAGAGCGAAAAAATTTCACGCCGCAAAACCACTCGCTTTTTAGCTCCATTTCCTGTTTCGGCGTGACCAAAATCACTACTCCAATTTGACTTCAAAAATCATGAAAATGTGTGAACAGATCTTAAAAAAAAGACAGCGCCCCAATACAATTCAAATTCTTTGAATTGTAAAAATTCTTTGAATTGTAAAAAAAACCAAGAGAAGGCCAATAATAGCCCCAGCTATCGCTGTGCGGCTGTTAAAAACGAGATTAAACTCACTTCTTTTGTGACGTACGAATACATCCTATAGTGTGTCTTCCATTTCTCTTCGGTTGCATCTAGATAGAATCCAGCACCGGTTCCCAGATCGTACGACTCATCCTCTCCCTCAACTCCTGCACCTCTCGGACTGGTATCGGGATTCACCACAATCAGACCCAGCTCTGCAGAATATCGTTGAAAACCCGATTTCTGTATAAAGTTTGCCTCTGTGCATGTAAGTCCTGTACAAAAAGAGCAATATAAAAACCAAAAAGTCAAGTTGAAAAACAGATTAAAAAAGCAGATTTCGATTACTATTTACTTCTTATTTGTGCTAATTTGTACGTAGAGCTTAACTTATAAAAATATGTTGATATGAGTCTTGATAAAACCCGTAGTTCCACACTTAAACGCAAATTGGAGCAAAATCACCTTCAAAAAATTACCTCAAATCAGAATTCTCAAATGTAACACAGCACCAACTACGACGCAAACCATCATCCAGAGCGTTCCAAATGAAAAAAGCACTCCAAACCACATCCGTAAAAACTAGATAAGTTCAGTGAAAACGAATCTTCGAAGCTCTGCACAACATATACAGGGAACAAATAGCAGATTTACACATAGCAGATCATTACAAGCCTCTACCGGTACATAAAACATAACCGACTAACGTCGGGCGAACTGCTCTCAAACAACCGACGAGCGGTTGGCTTCGTCAGTAGCTAGCCACGGTTTAGTGAGGCTAGCTTTAGATTAATTGAAGGAGCGTAAGGTGAGCGCAGCGTGGGTGCACCGCAGCGGAGGTGCAAAAGTAGATTGGGGGGACTGACGTGAGGGCGGTGGGTGGGTGGGGGTGTGGGGTCAATTTCTAAGAACAGCCCTTCACACCATAAGTATAAGTCTCCAATACAGTTTCTGTTAATCGCATACTTGAAGACTAGTGGGCTGAACGGCTCTAAGAGAACTTTCAGCCAGCTGGTCGCTACCTCTTTATCCCGTTTCTGAAGACGAAAGTCAAATGGTTCAGACAAAAAATGGGTCAAGCGAAAAAATGCAAAAGACACAAACAGGATTAATAGATTTGCTACAAATTGCTTTTGAGAGCAATTAACAATTAATTCCTAAAAAGTACCTGTCAAGTCATGAATGATAAAAACATTAATACTATAACTCACTGTTAATGAGGATCAGAGATGATAACATTACGCCACATAACAGCAGCCGAAGTGCAGCATCAACAAGGAGAGAGAGAGAGAGTGCGAGAGAGAGAAAACGTGAACAAGAAAGTGAAGGAAAGAAACCCCAATCGACAGAGAGAAAGAGAGCTAGGCATATTTTCCATGATGGGATGCAACTTCCAGTTTTCTAGCCTTGTTAGAAAATAAATCATAAAAAACTGAAAAGGGCAAAATTAAAAACAAAAAGTTTTCAACTTCGCACTAAAAAAATTTCAAAACCAACTTTTGTCTCGAAAGTTCAGTCAAGTAACCCTTCTCCAAGATTCTAAAAGTTTTGTTGGCCAGTAATTGTAGTTAAACTCAGAAAAGGACAAAAAATACTGAAAACTTTGGAAACAATTGCCAACTTCAACAAAATATTGCTAAAATGAAAGATATTAAAATCTCAAAAACCATTTCATTGTCTCAAGAGACTATCCAGCATCCCTGATTAAAAAAATTAAAAAAGAATGCAAAAAAACTTGAAAATTAAAGTTTTATAAAAAAAATTGCTATAACTTGTGATAATAAAAAGTTGAAAATTAATCCATGACCAACAAAAATTTTCCAGTAAGTTTTTATCAAACCCTTACGGAAGTTTTCTGACCCTCGAGGCTCAAAAACCTGAACCATAACAAAATGTCCAAAAATTGAAAAAAATTGCTAAATTGTCAAAAAAGGCAAAAATTCTTGATGTTAAAATCTTGCAAGACATTTCATTACCTCTAAAAATTATACAGTAACCCATTTTCAGACCCTAGAGGAGGTTCAGATGCTCTTGAGGCTAGCGAAACCTCAAAAACATCAAAAAAAAATCGCAAAACTTTTTGAAGAAAAATTGCAAGTTTTACTAAAAAAATTGCTAAAACTTGTTATATTGAAAAGTTGAAAAATATTCCCATACCAACAAAAAATTTCCAGTAACTTATTATCAGGCGCAAACGGAGGTTTTCTGACCCTTGAGGCTCAAAAAAGCTTGATAATGACTAAAAAATTGAAAAAAAATTGGCAAAAATTGTCAAAAAAATGCTTAAATTCCTGACGTTTAAATCTTGCATGGTATTTCCATTACATCTAGAAATTATACAGTAATCTATTTTCAAAACCTAGAGGAGGTTCCCTGTCTCTTGAGGCTGAAACAATTTTGAAAAAAAAATAAAAAAATTGAAAAAACTTTAAAAAAAAGCAAGTTTTATCAAAACGTTGCTAAAATTGGTGACATTAAAATATTGAAAAAAAATATTCCAGGGCCCATACAAAGTTGTCAGTAACTTATTATCAAACCTCCTAGGAGGATTTCTGGCCCCTGAGTCTGAAAAGACCTGAATAAGGAAAACTAAAATTTGAACGTTTTGTCAAAAAAATGCTAAATTTCGTAATGTTAAAGCGTGGAAACAATTTCATTACCACTAGAAACTATGCAGTAACCTATTATAAAAACCTAGAGGAGGTTCCTTGACGCCTAGAGCTGATAGAAATAAAAAAGTCAAATTTTCAAAAAGTTTATGTTGAAAAAAAATTGTTGAAAATAGTATAAATTTGCGTGATTTTGTGATTTTAGTGAGCCGTTGTTTGTCAGTAGCTAGAAACGGGTGGGGGGGGGGGGGGGGGGGGTGCACCGAGTGCTGATGGGGGAAATTGGGTTGGGTCGGGAATAACAGCGCGCGAGGGGGGGGGGGTGGGGGCAATAGTGTGGGGGGAGGGGTCAAAAGTGGAGGGGTCTTCAACCTCTAAAACAGCCCTTCACACCATAAGTATAAGTCTCCAAAACAGTTTGAGCTGAAAGGCTCTAAGACCACTTAATGCCCGCTGGGCGCTACCTGTTTATCCCGTTTTTGAGGACGAAAAGTCAAAAGCGTCAGATGAAAAATCGGTCAAGCGAAAAATCGCATAAAAAGACCGACAGGACTTTGTTTGAGAGCAATTGAAAAGGCTAGACCTTAATTTGAGGTCGGTATTTTGAATATGAGTATAACTAGTATTCCCTTGAGCTGTTCCCTTAACTAGTATTCCCTAGACCGACAGGACTAATATAATTTCTAAAAACTTCGTTTGAGAGCAATTAATAACAGACTCGCAAACCAATCAAAAGGATTAAGTATGTAAATATTCATTTTTGAAATATAAGACGCGAAGGTGGAAACCAGCTACGAAAGTATGTAAATTTACTACGAACCCCGGTACCGGTGAACGCTTGTAATGCTTGCTCGAAAACAGAGAACAATTGCCATTGAACAAAACCTTCGCGCTCCTTTGGAATTGACTCAGGCAAAAAATGTACTGCAGAACTTTCTTTTTATCAACTTTTAAATTGAAGGTGTATCTGCTTAATACACAAACCAAATAGCATCTGCTCAATGAACTCCAACTAGTTAGACTTAACGATGGGGTTTCATCAGTTTGCAAAACTATTTCGTCAGAAGTAATATGCGTACAAAAAGAAAAGTAAAACAAAAAGATTAAGACATAACCGACTTAACGACGGAAAAATTGCTCTCGAACGACTAGTGGGAGCTCTAATGAATTGCAGCCTGCTTCAGTCGGGGGGGGGGGGGAGGCGGAGGAGAAGGAGGGAGGGAGGGAGGGGGAGCCTAAATGGGACTAAGAAGTTCCATAGTGCACTTCAAATAACCCCATTAGAGGTTAACATACCACTATTAAGATTTAAAGTAAAAAATGGCACCAGTTTCGGCGCACTTTTCATTTGACTTTTAGTATTAAATTGCCGCCAATTGAGTTCAGCTGCTTGAAATTGTGATTGGGAGAATTTTAGATCACGCAAAAAGTCAAGGGCGTAAAAGTCACTCGAAAAGTCAAAATTGTCATGCAAAAATTGTCATAGCCGGTAGAATACAGGAAACGACTCGAATCTTCGTGCATTATAATCTCTAACCTAACCTTACCAAAATCAGAACATCAAAATAACAAGAGAAAAAAAAACAAAAGTTCCCCAACAAACCACAATAAAGTGTTTTAAAAATGCCGACAATTTTTTAGGTGCGGGGGAGCTAGGTGGGGTGTGTGGGTAGATAGGTTGGGGAGGTGGGTAGTGCTGGGGTAGTTGGGGGGGGGGTAGGTGGGGGTAGTTAGGTGAAGGGAGGGGGTAGTTTGGGGGGTAGGTGGGGGGTAAATTAGGGGGTAGGTGTGGGGGGGGGGGGGTTGATAGGTGGTTGGGGGGGGGGGGGGTTGTGCGGTGTACTTTAGATAACTAGGGGTGACTTATATAGGAACAAAAAACTCAAAATCACCTCTTCACCTTGAACATTACCAGCAGTTCCTAATTACTATACATTACAAACGAAGCAACTGTTAAAGTTGTGTTCGAAAACAGAAGTCAACAATCAAAAACAGAGGTAAACGCTCGAACAGAAAGAAGTCAAAGAGCAAACTTGCTTTCTGCTAAAAAAAACCTGTAGAATCTCAATACTCCTCTTCGAGTCGTAAAAAGACACACACGTTTACAATAATTGCTATGAGCTTCGTTCAAGAGCAATTAATAAGAACACTACAGATCCAATTGTGAAGAACAAATCGAAGAACGTTTATTAATAGCCACATAGCAACAGCAGGACCTTTTCTTTGTTTTTTAAAATCCAAATGATTTGAATTGTATATTGGTGCGCTCTGTTTTTTAAAGATTACTTCACACATTTTTGAACACTTGTTGACAAAGAGAAGTCACAATAAAAGTTGTGATCTTAAGGGTGCAAAAATTTTCAAGAGTGGAGTTAGAAAGATATTGAAGTGGACATTAAGTACCATTAGCGTCCTAAGCTGACTTTAGTAGTCCACCACTTCCCGCCACCAACATATCTAGTCCCCATCTACTACCTGCGTCACTCCCCCGTCAGCTACATACCCGCACACTCACGCACATGCCCATACTAACTCACCCCTACTCACCTATCCCTCTCCCCGGTCACATCCCCCTACACACCAAAAGTTGTCTGCATTTTTTCGAGAAAATTGTTCTCATTAGGCACTCAATTTTCGTTACTTTTTACTTGGTATTTCTGAATTAGGTAAAGCTGAATTAGAGATTAAATTGCACGACTGTGCTAGTCGTCTCCTGGCGGCATTATTCTGTCTGTTTTTATAAGATGTGTTTTCCTATGACTTTTATTCAAAAACAAGTAAAACACAGTGAGCAATAGTTTTCATCAGAGTCCCTTAGCTGTTTATAGTTGTCCTTCAAGAGCTTAGTGCAGTAAAGTTGCCCGAAAGGGCTGAATTCAAGGTGAAAGATCTTTTTCGGCTCTTGAACCCCGAAAATCTTCATTTTACTGCAAATTTTTCAGTTTTCTCATTGAATGGGGCTTCAATTGACGTTGATCTCAGTCTAGAGATTTTGTGCAACCTAGATTTTCTTTTCTCGTCTGTCTGGTTTTTGAGGTACATGTATGGGCGATTTTCACTTGAACACAAAAAGCAGTAGCCAATTTTCACGTTTTGTTCGGAATTTTGTTTTCAACCTTTAGGAGAATTTTATCATTTTTGGCAGTTTCCTGCTTTTAATAAAAGTTGGTTTTCAATAAGCTGATATCAAAAAAATAATTTAAATGCCAATATATTTAATTTTCTCTAAATTTATGAAACATCTTTATTTTTCTTTTAGGTTCAAATTATTGGCTGGTCAGGTAATTGTTCTACGGGACTTGTCCTGTCACGTTTTTTTATCGCCAAGATTTATATTACAGCCATATGAAGTCACGAATACTTCGAATCTGTTTTTTGTTATTCAATTAATGAAATTTTGACCGAATTGCGCACGAGACGTCATTTATTCTTATTGGAGCAAGTGTTTATTTACGTGATTAAGTGTTTGGTTACACGTGATATAACTCTCAATAATGACTTCATCACTCAAAATGACAATGTGTTCCATTCAACAAGCTAAGGTCAACTGAGTGTGTGTATTTCACTCTATATTGAAGTTATTTGTGAGGAAGCTATCACTGCTATTTTCCGTCAATCTGCCAGCTATATTTGAAAAACACCCCAAAAATCATACATCCCGTCATATAATGCAGAAAAGCATTAGTTACGAAAAATATATAGAAGGAAAAAGAACTATCCTCGTGAAAAAACATAGCCGGCATACTTTTGGAACAGCTGCGAAATAAATTACGTGCCCTACAATATATAGGGTGTATAGTTTAGAAATATTTTTATGGGTGCAAAGAACACGCCCCCAGGCCCACGGATACGAACCCCGACCTCCAGGAGGTAGGTCTGCTATCTTAACTACTAAGCTTCATTTGCTTTACTTCCCCTTTGCTCACGATCTCTTTTATATTAGTAAAAAACTTTATTTCAGAATGAGAGCAACTCAGATCACTCAAACATGAAAAACTCAAGCGTGAAAAAAAGTCAATAAAGAAGTCAAAGAATTGTCTAGAACAAAAGCGCGAAAACGGTCAAGCAGAAATTTTGAAAAAGACACATTTACAATAACTTTGTTCGAGAGCAATTCAACAGTATTCAAACAGCCAGGTAAAGCAGCAGTCAAATCGTTTGTTGTCCGAATTATAACGAGAGGCTAGCGCCTCAAAAACATTTTTTGAGTAGCAACTGTAGCTATTTGAACAATTTGTGCTTAAATAAACAAATTTGAAATCTGTTTTTGAGCAACAATAGAAACATAGCTGGTAGATTGCCAGAAAATAGCCGCAATAGATTCGTAGATCGGCAGTCTAAAAAAACAGTAAAAAAGAAAAACCAAAAAAATTCGTCTTTTCATTGAAGGCTGATCTGTCATAATTTGATTAAAAATCTGTATAAGTTATTGCTGCCTCTATTAGCTGATCTCAAATAACCTTCATTTAGAGTGACACACACCCATTTGACCTTATCTCTTTGAATTAAAGTGAATAAAAGTCAGGAAGTGAGGAAGTCATTTTTGAGAGTGAGGTAAGTCAAGTGTGACCAAAAATTTAATCACGCGCATGAACAAAAACACTTGCTCCACTAAGAGCAAAAAATGACGTCACACATGCAATTCAGTTGAAATTGCATGAACGAATGAACAAAAAGTGGCTGTGACGTCATATGGTCGTAACAAAAATCAAGACGACGAAATAAAAAACAGAGCAGGACACGTCCTGACGTACAATTCAAAGAATTTTCATTGACTAAACAGAAAAACTAGACCTAGAATGGACTATGAGCGAATTGAGAAAACCATTAAAATCAGATAAAAAAATAAGAAAAAACAAAAAAACAATGTCAAAATGCCACATGTGAACAAAAAAACCAACTAGCGAGATATGAAAATTTAATTCAAAAAAAACTAGGCCTAGAATGAGCTGTGAATGGATTGGGAAAACCATTTAGAAAAAATCCGATCCAAAAAATCGAAAAAACAGTAAAAATCAGAGTGAAATTGCCGCATGTGAACAAAAAACCACTACCGAGAAACCGAATTTTTGTTCAAACACCGTTTTCTCACTCTACTTTAAAATTAGAGCGAAAATTCACGCCGCAAAACCACTCGCTTTTTCGCTCCATTTCCTGTTTCGGCGTGACCAAAATCACTACTCCAATTTGACTTCAAAAATCATGAAAATATGTGAAGATCTTGAAAAAAAAACATAGCCGGAAGAATTCCGGAAACGACTCGAAGTAGAAATCTGACCATTCTCACTAATCAGATGCATCACAGGCATATTACCAATCGACAGACATTGTAACCAATTCACAAAGAAAAGACTGGAGAAGTGGAAACTTGACAAAGAACAAAAGCAAAAAATAATATTCTCTAAAAACCCAAACAAAATTCTCTACAAAAAGATAACATGCAGCTTCCCATCCATAACTCATAGAAATCAATCAGTTATATATTTGGCTAGATCAATCGCCCACCTAGTACTTGCAGAGAAACGTTAAACAACAAACTAAAAAAAGACTAAGAAAAACTCTTTAACGAATTAGAGTTTTGTATAATTTGTTTAAATGAAAACTGCCCTGCTAAGCCTTCAAGTGCAAATTCATAGAATCAACACCTACAAAAATGCTCCTTATTGAGAAAAAGTTACCAACAAAAAAACATTAAATTGGAAGAAATAGGCAAAAAACTTAGAAAAAAGACAAAAAGTGGCCAAAATTTGCTCCGATTTACTCGATTTTCTTTAAAAACAACTCATAACTAATATCAATCAAAATGAGAGACATCCAAAAGAGCTACAACAACTGAATTCCATTAGAAAACTCCCCAAATGCTATCAAAGGTTGAGGAAGAATAGAAACGACATTTAAAACCAAATTGAACAAAAAAAAAAACGAGAAAACGTAAGGTGTTTTTTAAATTTTACAGGAAAAAATAAAACCAAATAAAGCAAATAGAGCAATGAAATGCTCGCGAAATAATGGGCAATTCATAACAAGCTAAAAAATTGTCTACGATTGAAAAAAAAAAACGAAAAAAAAACAAAAAAATTAAAAAAGTGGTTAAAAAATTATGTCATTTTTCTTCAGAAAAAAGTTTTATACCAACAAAATTGTAATTAATTTATATCCCTGATATTCTTTGAGATACGAGCTTCTATGCAAATTGCACTTAAAGCAGTAAAACAAAACAAAAGGCCAAAATACATTAAATTTCGTCGGAAAATCAGCAAAACTGATCAAAAACCTCCAAATTTGCATAAAACTCAAATTAACTACTTGAAACCTTCAATTCCGATCAGAACGAGCTCAAATCCAATACCAATAAAATATCATAATCAGACCTCATAAACAAGAAAAATTGCAAAAAAACTGCTTTTAAAAGCCGCACGTGAACAAAAAAATTTCGCTCGCTCAGAGAAAATCTTCACACATCAATTTCTCGCTCTCTCAAAAACAGCGGTATGAACAAAAAACCACTCTTTTTCGCTCCGCTCTTCACTTTTGTTCAGCAACCAAATCACTCCAAATTTTTTCACGCGTTTCATTTCCCGCTTAAAAATTCACTCCAATAAAATTGATTAAAAAAAAGGACTTCTCCAATACTCCTCTTCGAGTCGTAAAAAAAAAGACAGCGCCCCAATACAATTCAAATTCTTTGAATTGTAAAAAAAACCAAGAGAAGGCCAATAATAGCCCCAGCTATCGCTGTGCGGCTATTAAACACAAAATTTGGATGAAAATTCTGTGAACATCGCACCTCCTCAATTCAAAAATCACTCAAATGAAAATTTAAAACTAAACGGGTTTAAAAAATAACGCACGCAGAACATTTCATGAAAGTATGACAATCTCAGGAAACCTTTGCGAAGAGCGAAATATCAATAAATTTTGATACCACTCTAGAACAATTGAAAATACACTGGATTTCATCAATATATTGACAGTGACAAGGTGCGTAACCTCTTCGAGCAAAGTTACTTCTTACCACTCAAGTAGTATATAACGGGACATTTCTCGTGAGCAAGTGCCTTCGGTGGAAGGTACACGCCAAATGTAGTCTTCCCACTCAGCTCATTACTGAAACATTAATGCAAAATTTGACAACAATTGGCTAGATTTGCTCTTCAACTTGACTTTTAAGAGTTGATCTAATATATGGACCAGACAGTAAATCGAACGGACAGATGATCGATTGAGATTCGCTCATCTTGAGGAAGACTGTAGAAATCATTGGGGGAACACTAGCGAACAAAAGCGTATTATATAGACCAATTGACAAGTCTTAAGAGTTCAGCTAATTTGGCCTTGCCCAACGGGTCATGGCCATGCCTCAGCGCTCAGTGGGACTTCATATGAATCAATCGCGATCGAATAAGTTATCACAACCTACTAAGGCCTGCACAATAGCGCATTTAATACAACTTCCCATTTCAGCGCATTATTAAATGTAGCTTTCAATCCACCGGCCCAAGTTTTCGCTTTCGATGTGACTTTCCATCTACTGTCTTAGCCACACATGGACAGACGCGTTAGTTCTAAAGCAAAAATCGAAACCTGTCACAACGTTACTGCTTCCTAATTTGAATTTGTTTGGACGGGAATTGAAACAACTCTGAAATTAAGAACTGATAAAGCTCAACAACTTTTTTTACAAACCTGTAAACTGAATAGGTCTTCTGCAGTCCTCCAAAAAATTTTTCACAACTTGTTTCTTCAGCCATTCACCATCAATAAGCAAGCATCAACAATCTGAAACAACACTATACAACATCAAAAACTTTTAGAATCATTTAGAATCGCAGCTCAGATTTCTTTGAATAAGATTTAATTATAAAAACCTGCGCATAAAAATAAATTCTATTTAAAATGATCTACAATATTAAAACAAAGGGAAGTTTCCAGTCAAACGACAGTGGAATAGAATTGAATTGCAGTGGGACGAATACAAAATAGCTCCTCCTCTCATCATTTGATAAACTTGATATAAATAACTGCCAGCAGAATGATCACTTCGAAGAGAATGATTCCCATGAGAAGCAGTTTGTTGGAGATCACTCTAAACAACAAACACTTCTTTGCAACATTAAATTTGACATCAGCATTCGGAGAGAACCGGAAATTACTGTAACAGAATCTCTACACAAGATAGGAGATGGACAGCCTATCTGTCTACTGAAAAAACTTGTAACTTAGGAATCCACTCCAAAAGATCAAATTATTATCAACTTATTATCGACATAAGTTAGAAGGCAAATTATTATTAACTGAGGAATCCCGTTGACCAAAAAATATGCCCGGTGAGTTCCATAAATGAAACTGAGGTAATGTTGGACCAGAACCCAATATTTTGAGGACGCCACAGAACAGTAGCTCTGCAATCAAAACAAAACATAAAGAGTCTTCTGAAAAACTGCAAAAGCTTTCATAGCATTGTTGTGGTCTCTGAACACAATTCCTCAATATTAAGAACATTGTCTCAATAATTTCGAGATAGAATCTTGAATTTTCCAAACTTTTGATGAAAATTATTTCAAGACCAGCCCACTGAAAATAGATATTCACTTTTAAAAATTAACACAAAACAAACCACAAATTAGAAAAATGTAGCTCAAGTAGTTCAAAACGTATCTGAAAAAAAAGAGTAAATTGCAGTGGTAGTTGAGCAATAGAATACCAAAATTCTGATAGCAACAACTGCAGAACTGAAATGATAAATTGACTGAAGCAGATAAACATAACCGACTAGTGTCGGTCAAACTGAATTAAAACGACGGCGAGCCTTTGAGAGTTTAACGGACGCAAACTTTAACCAGCTCACTAGGTGTCCAACAATTGACGTGACTCACCTTAATGACAACTAGTGCACCTACAAGCACTGCATTTGACGTGCAGCATGAAAGTATTTACAATTTTCCTTCTTTATCATACAAAATAAACAAAAGTCCTCACTAGTTTTATATTTAGATGCGAATTGATCTTGCTGTTATAGCTGCGTAATAGACTTTGCTCGGCAATTTATTTACGCGGGATCATGGTTCGCCGTTATCAACCGATCAGACTTTTTAAAAATAGTACTAGCGGTCCCACAAAATCAATAAGAAATTGAACACTTTCGGAAACTCCTTAAACGTAAATCACAATGTTTACTTCAATGCAGCACTCACTGAAAACTGCTTTACATACCATACTCAACTCATTGAAAATTTGTCTGCAGATTATCATATCTAAATGAGCGTATTGACTGAAAAAATCTTGACATCTAACTGAAAAAAAAACTAACTAAAAAGACATGAGTTCACACGGAAACGAACAATAAACGACATATCATTCCCCCTGAAACAGGTGGGGCGCCACTAATTTAGAGCCTCCTTCCAGACTGACGCAAATTAAAGAAACACAAAAAGATGAAAAACAGAGATGATTACAAAAATAGGAAATGGAAATAAAACGCAACAGAAAGAGACAAAGGAAGAAGAGAAAGTAAACGAAAATAAAACATAGCCGGAAGAATTGCGGGATTGACTCGATTAAGAAAACTGACCATCCTCACTGATTTGACGGACCTCCTTATTCGTTAAACAATACCGTTGGATGAAAACAAAGTTTACATGATGAAATTTAATGCCAAAAACTGATTAAGCATCTAATAAAATTTAACTTGCGACTCCTAATTATCTGTGAGCAAAAGAAGTTGCAATATAAGCATACAATTAGTTCGCACAAAACTTAGTACTTGAAAAACGATATTTACGGCTGACAAAAAGAAAACCAGGGGAAACGGAAAGTAAATGACGCAGGACAAAACAAAAAAATATTCTATAAAACTCCGAAGAACTGTCTACAAAACAAAAAAATGACACTTCCCAACCCTTAAACTGTAAAAACTTCAATTATTCCATCTGCTACATCAGTGACCAACCCAATATTGCGTAGATACATATTGAAAACCAATTTTAAAAAAAAGGTATGGAAAAAATACTGAAAATCAGAAAATTTGGTGAACTTATTTCAGTAAAAGTGCCCTGTCTACCTTTCAAGTGTCACTGAATAGTGACAACACCAGCAAAATTGGTCACAATAAAACATTATAAAGAAACATAGCCGTCAGATTGCCGGAAAAGCGCCGCGATAGACGCTTGGGGCCTTCCATGAATTGAAACAACTAAAGAGATTAGATAGACAGATCGACCACCAGTCCTTTAATAGACCACTAGACTTTATGGGTTAGCTTTGGACTTTCATTTTTATGCGACACATAAGCTGTATAAGGAGAAAGCCCTAATAGGGCTTTTGAAAATTAGGATCTTTTCCGTTTGTGCCCCCTCAACATAGTGGGCGCAAATTATATGCACCCCTCAGATGCAGGTGCAAAATTTTTTTACATAATGACTTACTATGTAATGGCAAGTGCTCTGTAACTGGGGGGCGCATAACGTACTGGGGGCAGAAACGGAGAAGATCCCAAAATTAATATTCGAAACCAAAAACTCAATGTTCATAAAATTTAAAGTTCCATAAGTGAGTTCAGAAGTCATTTTTTTGAGTGAGGTAGGTCATTGAAAACGTCTGTTGCGGCTGCTCAAGAATCTCAGCGGAACCCAACTTCGCGGCCTGGTTCTCGAGTTTTACGCCGGCCTGGTTCTTCACTCGGTTGCTATCGACTAACACTCGCGTAGTAACTATTAGTCGCTCAGTTGTAATAAAGGACTGTAACTTTAATTTTTTGTGATTGAAGTTAAGAAAATCCTTGGTGATAATCTATATCCAATCTCGTGCTGAAGTTTGTAAGGCTTCAGCCCAAAGCTAGTACTGTTGCTAACTTCTTGTTAAGAAAGCTCAACTAACTTATAACGCTCGAGATCTTAAGATCTAGCAAAACTTAGCGCAAAAGACTAAAGTTGATGAAGAATCAAATTATAGTCAATCTGAGAGCCAACTGCTCCTTATGACAGTTTCTAATGGTTCTAAATACAATACGGTTTCACTAATCAAACAATTGGGTTAAAGTAAATAATCAAATATTTATCATTTATAACATCATCATTACTTGTTTCTGATTGGTTAATCAAGAAAATGATTTATGTCATTGTTTACATAGTAAATGTCAAATTACCGCACTATTTGCTTTTGTTGACATAAGCACTGATGGTACATACGTAACTCTAAATGCCTCAAATGTATGACAAATGACCTTTAATAAACACTTAAGGGATCATAGAATTAACAATTTAGCAAAATTAACAATAAATGACAAAATATCCAAAAATGCACTTTTTGCACCATATAAGTGCTAATAGCATCACTTGTAGGTATGATGCAAGGATGTTCGTTGGGTCCATGGATAGCTTAGGGGTTACCCTAACCGTGTGCTAAACCCTTGGGTTGCTCAGGTTTTCCCTTCCCAAAATCGGGGGGGTGGACAAATTTTCGGTCCCAACTTGTAAAAATTTTCAGTTTTGACCTTTTTTGAGTTTTGGCAAAATTTCAAGTTTCTGAGCTTTGATTTCATTTCTGTTGGTCTGATGGCTCATGCTTCTGTTCACTAGTGGCGCCAACATCGTCGGCCCTGTTTTCGATCTCGGAAACACCATCGTAGAAGACTGGCGCCAATTTCACCACCGGCCTGTTGAATTCGCCATGTGCCATCTTGACTCTCGCTGATCGTACGACTCCATCGTTCCCTTTGAAGACTTGGATGACTCGTCCCATCTTGTACTCACATAGTTTCACTGACTCGTCTACCATCCAAACAAGTTCTCCTTCTTTCAGGTTTCTCACATGTTCCTTTGACCACTTTGACCTCTGATTCCATTGTGGAAGATATTCACGAGTCCATCTCTTCCAGATCATGTCCGCATATGCTTGAGCCGTTTTGAATGATTTTCTGAGATCATGGTAGCGTTCACTGGATGGCATAAATGGTGCACTTGCGTTTTCTCGTCCTAGCAGGAAGTGATTGGGTGTAAGAGCTGTCAAATCCTCTGGATCGTCACTTACTGCTGTCAGGGGTCTTGCGTTGAGAGTTTGCTCCACAAGACACATCGTTGTACTGAGTACCTCGTCTGTGAGGCTTCGGTTGTCCAAGATTGCAATCATCACTTTCTTGCAACTTTGAACCAGTCTTTCCCAGATTCCACCAAAGTGTGGCGCTCCAGGAGGGTTGAATTTCCCAACTATCTTTTTCTGAGCTAAGTCACTTTCAATCTTAGCTTTGTCCCATTCGTCCATGAATGCTTTGAGTTCCTTGGCTGCTCCAACGAAGTTCGTGCCGTTGTCGCTGATGATGGTACTTGGGTAGCCACGTCGTGCGATGAATCTTGTCACTGCCGCTAGACATGACTCGGTGTCCAATGACTGTGCAACTTCGATGTGTACTGCTCTGGTTGTCAGACAAGTGAAGAGGCAGCACCATCTCTTCAATGTACGTCGTAGGAACTTCACTTCTATGGGTCCGAAGTAGTCGACTCCGGTATGGGTGAATGGGAAAACATGTTCATCAAGTCGTTCTCGTGGTAGGTCCGCCATCGGTGGGTGGATTGGGTTGGCGTTCCTGTGTCTGCATTTGATGCATCTGGACTTGATTTTTCGTAACGCATTTCGTATTCCAATGATCCAGTATTCTTGTTGGAGCATGTTTCTCACGTATTCTGTGCCTTCATGTAGGTTGTCTCGATGTGCTTTCTCCAACAGAAGCTGTACTACTGGATGCTTTGCTGTCAACAGTATTGGATGTTTTGCATTGTAATCGAGGTTTGAATGCTTCAGTCGACCTTTCACTCGAATTGTTCCATCTTCCTCTATGAAGGTTGACAATTTGGCAATGTTTAAAACTTTGGAGATTTCTTTGCTGTTTGATATAGACTTCGAAACATTCGGGAAGCTTTCGTTTTGAACAAATCGAAACAGTATTTGCTCTGCTTGATGAATCTCGTCTGCTTTGAGGGGACCCTTCTGTTTTGTCTTGAACCTCATGCAATAGGCAATAAAGTTTCTAATTCGTTTGAAGGAACTGTATCGTCTCCAGTCAAATAGTTGCTCTAGTTTTGTTTCTGTTGCTACAGTACTCGTAACTTGCTCAGGTTCGAGTTCGTTCACTTGGCACCACGGCTTTGGCCACTTTTCTTCATCTGCCTGAAGCCATGCCGGCCCGTTTAGCCATGCGGACTCCTTGAGGCCTTCGATGGACATTCCTCGGGTTCCGATGTCGGCAGGGTTTTCAACACCTTTGACGTGTCTCCATTGATCCATCGATGAGTTTTCCAGTATTTCAGCTGCTCTGTTTGCAACGAATACTTGTTGTTTCTTGTGCGCTGCCTGTAGCCACTGTAGCACTGTTGATGAGTCGGTCCAATGATAGATTTTGCCGATTTTGACATCATGTTCATTGAGTACCTGCCTTCTGAGACGAACTCCGTAGACTGCGGCTTGAAGTTCTAATTTCGGTACCGTCATATGTCTGATGGGTGCCACACGGCATTTCCCTATTACATATGTCAGTTTTAGCGTTGCTTCATCTTGCAGATATGCCACGATGCACATCGCTTCCTCTGATGCATCTGTAAAAATGTGAAGTCTCAAATTTGAACATCCGTTTTCGAAATAAAGTCGATTTATCGACATCGTCCTTATTTCTCTCAACTCAGAGCACCAATCACTGAACAGTTTTGAGTGTTCTGCTGACAACTCTTTGTCCCATGCTTGTCCCATTTCTGCCCAAATGCTTTTGAGAAGAAATCGCATTCGTATGGTAAAAGGTGAACATATTCCAAGTGGGTCGAACACTGCTGAGACAAAGGATAGGACAATTCTCGGAGTTATTTTTGCTGGAACTTCTTGCTCAGTTCGACGACAGACAATGAGACTGTCTGTGTCCACATTCCAGTTGAGTCCTAGGATTGAAGATGATTGTGGTTCTGCTTCGAAAGTTATCACAACTTTCGTTGATCTGTCTGTCTCTGGAATGTGTGACTTGACTTCTTCGTCACTTGCTATCCATTTCGTCAACTTGAAACCACCTTTGATGAGGATGTCTCTGACTTTCTGATAAATTTCAATCGCTTCTTGAGGTGTTCTGACTGACTTGAGGAAGTCGTCCATGTAGAAGTTTCGCTGAACCACTTTGACAAGATTTTCGTCGTTGACTGCATTATCTTTCGCCACTTGGTGCAAGGCGTAATTTGCACAAGTCGGCGAGCTTTTCGCCCCAAAAACGTGTCGTGTGTACTCGTAGACTTCTATCCTCCGCTCTGGATCTTCTCTCCAGAGGAATCGTAAACATCGGCTGTCATCTTTTGGGACAGCTACTTGAAGAAACATTGCTTCTATGTCGGCTGATAAGGCTATTTGGTGTTCTCGCAAGCGAAAGATGATTCCGATCAAACTCTGCAGCAGGTCTGGCCCAGGTAGAAGTTTGTCGTTTAGGGCTACACCTTGATACTTCGCTGCTGCGTTGCACACTCTTCTGACTTTTTCGGGTTTGTGCGGGTTTATGACAGGATGATGTGGTAAATACCATTGCAGTTTGTCTTTGGTTTCATTCAGTTCAGCTTGATCTACTTTCCGAACGTATCCAGCGTTGACATCTGTGTCAATGGTTTCTTGGTAGCGCTTCTTTAGCGCCTCGTCTTTCTGCAGGCGTCGTTCTAAGGACTTGAGTTGCCCCATTGCAGAGTAGTTGTTTGGTAACTTCACTTCGTCCTCTCGCCACAGAAGTCCAACTTCGTATCTTTCACCATTGAATCGTGTTGTTTGTTCCAACGTCTTGATTGCTCGTTGTTCTTTTTTCGAATGTCCAGTGACATCGCAGTTTGAAGCATAGGACTCGATATTCCACCACTTACTCAACTGGTTTGCTAATTTGTCATCTGCAATTGATGTTGCTGTTGTGGCAAGAGTTGCTGCTTGCTTCGCTGGTAGGGGTCCACTTAAAGCCCAACCAATCTTTGATTTCACTGCCCATGGTGCAGTTTTGTCTTCTGACTTCTTGAATTCAAAAGGGTGATGAATGTCGTAGCAATCTTGTCCAAGAATCACTTGAACATCATTTAGATTGTAGCTTTGATCTGGCAAGTTCCTCAGGTGTGGGTAACGGTCTTTCAATTCTTGCAACTCTACAATCTGGTCACCCAATTTCAGTTTTTCGTGTACGTAGAACTGCACTGTTGTCAATGGTCGAGACTTCTCATGCGCTGAAACAGCTATTGGCACTATTTCAGTCTTTACATCCTGTGATCCATGGATCCCTGCTACTGATAGAGATGCTTTTCTGCTTTGGAGATGGAGTTTTGACACCACTGATTTGTCCACAAACGAGATTGAGGATCCTGAATCACACATTGCTAGTACATTTAGGCTTAAGTCTCTGTTAGTCAGCTTGATTCGTACCACTGGAAGTCCTCCTTGGGTGATGTTAGTTGCTACTGCCGTTGTAGCATCTGAGACATTCCTTGTAGTCTCCTTCTTCGGTAGTTCGCTGTGCAAAAGCCTGTTGTGCCGCCTTCCACAGCTGGGTACGCTGCAGGTCCTGCTTCTGCAGTCCTTCGACATATGACCTGGTTTCAAGCAATTGAAACACAGTCGGAACTTCTGGACATGCTCTCGTCGTTCATTTACTTTCAGTGACTTAAACTTTTCACACGTCCAAATAGGATGTTGCCCGTCTTTGAAGGGACATTCGAAATTCTTGGGTTTGCTTGACTCTTCAGCGTTTGAAGCAAAGGTACTCGTCTTCGGTTTATCACGGCTTTTAAATTTGTTTCTGTCAAACGACGAGTTTGTCTGTGCTAACAAATTCTCATGAATTGTAGCTTTGGAGGCAAGCCACTCTTTGAAAATAATCAGGTTACCTCTCAGTAGTCGACGATCTTGCATATACTGCAACCACTGTTCTCTCAGTTGCGGAGAAAGTTTTCTGGTTGTCGAACTTAGCACTGCTTCTGCTTCTAGGTCTGATGTGTATCCAAGTTGGGTCAAGGTGTTCACCACATTTGTAACCACATTTGCGAATTTGACAATGCTCGTAGAATCGTCATGTCGAACTGGAGGATGAGTTAGTATTTTCTTGAATTGCGCGTTGACGATGAAATCTGATCTTCCATACTTCTCACAGAGTATATCCCAAGCATGATAGTATGATTGCGAGCTGAATCCCATTCCCGATATTGCTGCTTTTGCTTGACCCGTGAGACTGGTCTTGAGGTATTGCATCTTTTCTGTATCGCTGATTGGCTTTTGATGAACAACAACATCAAAAAGACCTGACCACTCTGGCCACTCCAGAGGATCTCCTGAAAACTCAGTCAGTTTTAGTTTTGGCAAGCCGCTGGCACCACTGCTTGGTACTGGTTGGTAGATCACTTGGGGAGTGGTGTGATTCATTGTGCTCCTGTTTCTGCTCTCGGCAGACCTGTTCCGAAAGTTGTTATTGGGACTCTGACTCCTGTTTCTGTATTGAACTGCTGACGTTCGCTGCTGCTGAAACGTCGTCCTTGTCAACGGCGGTGCTGGTGGGTCCGTTACTCTAATTGATTTACGGACTTCTGGTTTCTTGAGAATGCTCGGTTCTGTTAGTTGGGTTGAGAAAAGCCTTTCGCCTGGGTGGAACAGTGGGGTAGTTTTCGGGTAGGTGCTGAAACGTTTGTCAGCTCTGTCCTTAGTGACATTCGTTGGAGGGTCGATAACAACATTTGGAGATAGTGGTCGTTGAGGGACAGACTGTTGAGCCCCTGCTTCTGTCCACCTCTCTATTCTTTCTTGATTTCGTTTTGATCCAACACTTTCTATCTCATCTGCCACTGATCCGGATGCTCTTGAGCTTCCTTTGGTCAGCTCAAGTTTCAGACGTCTTTGTTCTTCTTCTTCCTCTGCTTTCCTTCTTTCGTTTTCAAGAGCTCGCTCATGCTGTCGAAAACGCAGTTCGTCTTCTTGCTGTTGCATCCTCAGACGTAACTCTTGCTCTTGTTGCTGCTGTTGCTGTTGTAAACGTAACTCTTCTTCCTGGCGACGAAGTTCTATTTCCTCACGCTCTTGCTTTAACTCCAACTGGCGCTCTCGCAGTCGCTGCTCTGTTTCTTTCTTTGCTCTTAGGTTTTCGAGCTCCATTTCTTCAATCTGTCGCCTTCTCGATGATCGCGAGTTGGCGATACTGGGTTGCTTTCTGTTTCCATGTGTAGCAGAACGCTTGGAAGAGACCTCGGCGTTCTCCTCAGCATTTTCTATTGCTCCATTACCGGTATCAATTACAGTTTCGTCGTTTGGGTCTTTGTCACCAGCCGATGTAGTTGACACTAAAGATGTTTGATTTCCACAATCCTTGCTGAACCTGTACTGGTTGATCAGGTCTTGATATTGACTTCTCGTTTTACTGAAATTCGCAAACCCATCGGGACAACCTTCTGTATTCAATATTCGAAGAGCTTCTGCGTAAATTTCATCTAGCTTTTCTAATAATCGTTCCATCTGATCACACAGTATCTGTCTTTCGGAGTCGCTTAAATTTTCTGATTTCAATTTCTTTTCGAGTTCTCCCAATTCGTGCTCAATTAGATTAGCATCTTTCCATAATTTGTACCATCGCAATGTGTATTTCCGGTAATCGACGACTACTGCGCGACAATCTTCAATATCTTGGAGATCTGGTATTTTGTCAACTACCCATCTCAAAACTTTTTTCTTTTCTTCTAACATACGCTTGGTGTCATTGTCAAAGTTTTCAAAATACTTTGGTTTTAATAGTAACCTCTGCTGTTGTCGGTTGTCTTCCAAGTCGTCGTACGTCCTGAAGAAACATCGATAAGCACTTTTGGCTGTCATTGTTTTGTTTTGTGTTAGGTAGCCTTCTAGCTCGTTGAGGTGTCTGGAGAAGGACTTGAGTAGGTCAGCTTGCTCTTTCTCTAACGTCTTGAGTTGACCACTCGCCTTCCAATCAGCTGTCTTCCAGTGTCTGTTGGGACTTTTGCTGGCCATCGTTGCTGATTTTGTTTTGGTCCACCAGGTTGAATCGAAGATTCCTTTCTGTTCGTGTCACTGCTGTTGATGTGGTCCGGGTCGGCGGACCAAATGTTGCGGCTGCTCAAGAATCTCAGCGGAACCCAACTTCGCGGCCTGGTTCTCGAGTTTTACGCCGGCCTGGTTCTTCACTCGGTTGCTATCGACTAACACTCGCGTAGTAACTATTAGTCGCTCAGTTGTAATAAAGGACTGTAACTTTAATTTTTTGTGATTGAAGTTAAGAAAATCCTTGGTGATAATCTATATCCAATCTCGTGCTGAAGTTTGTAAGGCTTCAGCCCAAAGCTAGTACTGTTGCTAACTTCTTGTTAAGAAAGCTCAACTAACTTATAACGCTCGAGATCTTAAGATCTAGCAAAACTTAGCGCAAAAGACTAAAGTTGATGAAGAATCAAATTATAGTCAATCTGAGAGCCAACTGCTCCTTATGACAGTTTCTAATGGTTCTAAATACAATACGGTTTCACTAATCAAACAATTAGGTTAAAGTAAATAATCAAATATTTATCATTTATAACATCATCATTACTTGTTTCTGATTGGTTAATCAAGAAAATGATTTATGTCATTGTTTACATAGTAAATGTCAAATTACCGCACTATTTGCTTTTGTTGACATAAGCACTGATGGTACATACGTAACTCTAAATGCCTCAAATGTATGACAAATGACCTTTAATAAACACTTAAGGGATCATAGAATTAACAATTTAGCAAAATTAACAATAAATGACAAAATATCCAAAAATGCACTTTTTGCACCATATAAGTGCTAATAGCATCACTTGTAGGTATGATGCAAGGATGTTCGTTGGGTCCATGGATAGCTTAGGGGTTACCCTAACCGTGTGCTAAACCCTTGGGTTGCTCAGGTTTTCCCTTCCCAAAATCGGGGGGGGGGGTGGACAAATTTTCGGTCCCAACTTGTAAAAATTTTCAGTTTTGACCTTTTTTGAGTTTTGGCAAAATTTCAAGTTTCTGAGTTTTGATTTCATTTCTGTTGGTCTGATGGCTCATGCTTCTGTTCACTAGTGGCGCCAACAACGTCAATTCCAAGAAGTCCGGGTAAGACGAAATAAAAATCTGTTAGACGGAGTAAAAAACATAGCAGGACAAGTCCTTAAATATAATTCATAGAAATGAATGAAAAACTTAGAAGTACTCTACCTGACCAGCAGATCAATTGAACAATGCCAGCCAAAGCACAAACAAAATCATCTAAAAAAATTGAGAAACAAACAAACTAAACAAAAATATAATCATTGCTAAAACTTTAAATCTTTTACCCCTAAGGAAAAATTTGATCCCTATAAATATACCCATTTCAATAATATGTTAAAAACTAATTTTTGTTTCTGAAATTGCTGCTGTATTACATCTGCAAGGCCTGAAAAATTTCACTGGCCCTTGAAGATCGATTAACTCGAAAATGCCCTAAATTTTTTTTAATTGAAATTGCAATATTTAATGAAATTTTGCAGAAAACTGTAATATTAATATCTGAAAAGTCATTTCTGTGTCTCTTGAGGGTATCCAGTAACCCAATTCAAAGCCCTTCAAAAATAATTGGTTCAAAGATCGATAGGCAATAATTTTTATAAAAAATTTCAAATTTTGAAAAAAAACAGAAATTCGTACTTTAAGTGTTGAAAGCATTCAATTGCCCCCTAGCAACTATTTAATAAAATACTATCAAACACTGTTTGAGACTAGATGCCATGTAGGCAAGAAAAACTGAATGAAAATGTTTCGAAAAAAAATTGCAAATTTTATCTGAAAATTATTAAAATTTAAAAGGTTACAACAAATCCTTTGAAATTAACAACCATGCAGTAAATTTTTCAGGCCGTGAAACACGTTTTCTGGCACTTGAGAATGGACAAACATCAAAAAATTCACAAAAGCTTTAGGAAACCTTAAAAAAAACTGCAGAACTTATAAAAATTGCTAAAATTCGAGACATTAAAGTGTTGAAAACCAATCCATTATTACTAGAACTATACAGTGCGCTATTATCAACCTTTAGCTGGAAAACCTCAAAAAATGACAAGATTTAAAAAAAACTCGAAAATTGCAAAAATTATTATTTTGCATGTTTGTGTTTGTAGTACCAAATCATATAGCTCAGACAATAGTCATAACGAGTACTTTTGTTTCGAAAAAGGCCTTCATCAACTTTTAAAAACTTCAACCTAAGACTAATCAACAAACAATTTTTTAAAAAAATGACAAAAAACATGGAAAATTGCACCACTTTGAGCCCAAAAACACATAAAAATGACCTTTTAACCTTAAATTAGGGCCATTCCAGCAGTTGCACCACTCTAAGCACTTGAAGGACTACTAAAGCCCACTTTGGGCCTCTAATGAAACTTAATGCCCCCTGGACTTTACCTGTTTATCCCGTTTTGAAAGATCAAGGCCATTGAAAAATGTGTGAACACATCTTAAAAAAAACAGCGCCCCAATACAATTCAAAATCTTTGAGTTGTAAAAAAAATTAGGAGCGCTATAACAGCCGCCAGGAATTGAGGACGCGGCTATTAAAAACTACAGCGAGAACAAGAGAATTCGAGGAAAAGCGAAAAATTTGAAAAATAGACAATTGGCAAAAAAAATGCTCAAAATTACTTGATTTTCCTTGACAAAATCAACTCAAAATTAAAATTATGCAAATTGAGAGACCACCATAATTGCTAGCAAAATTAATTTCAGCCCGAAAACTCCCAAAAAAACATGAAAACTCCCAAAATCGAAGAATACGAAAAGTACTGAAAAAAGCTTAAAACAAGGCGAAATGGTAAAAACAGCTTATAATTTACGCTAAATAGGTAATATTTCAGATGGTCAAAAATGTTTCCAAACGCACTATTGCTAGTTTCGATAATATAGAGAGAGCCTTTTAACAATGTTGACTTCTTCCTACTGAAATCAAAAATCATCAAAACGTGTGAAAAAATCTTTTTAGCGTCCCTGAAAAAAGTGCAGAAAATTAAATTGTTTAATTCAATTTATTTTAATAAGAAAAAATGCTAATGAAACCTCATTGAGAACATTAATACCACTCAAATGAGAGAGCAACTCTTCTTCGCGCAACGCAAACCATGACAAAACGCTATACATTGTAGCAAAAAAAAGAATTTCGAATTTTGATCAATCAATTTTCTTAAAGCTTGCACTCACCTCCGTTGCATTGTATTCAGCAGTTTTCTGGATTTTGAGAGTTCAGCCTTAGTCTCGTCCAGCTGAAAAATATATGCCTGTATAAACAATCGGAAACAATACAACTGGTCGTCAAAGATTTTAATAAACCGCTTCTTATCAAAAAGTTCACTTTGAAAAATAATGAAGATCTTAAATTAGTTTATTGAAAATTATTTCCACGCATTATTTGTATACTAGAGTTAAGTTCAAATGTTTTAAATGCGCGATACAGTCAAAATCGGTCCACATGCAGTATTTTAAAACGAATAAGCGTTAATAAAACGTATATGACCAAAATAAGGTAAAAAGGGAGACGAAACCTTTCGGCTAGTCCTTTGCAGCTGTTCCCTCTGCGTGCCCAACTCTCCAAGTATCTCCACCCCAATTTCCTCATTCTCAGCTGCCACTCTCTGTGTCCTGAGTACACTCTCACTCGCCCTGTTCAACACATCTGTCCCAAACATCACCTGTTGCCTCTGGCGCTCCTCCAGTGTCTGCAAACATAGTTTTTTTCTAATTAGCTGCATAAATATTCGATATAAAAAATGAAATATTCGGATCAATTCACCAGGTATAGTCTGTCGAGAAATTGCATGGGGTTTAGTATTTAAGTAATGATATTTCAGGTTCGGTGATTGTGGCTCATTTTTACTGGCTTATTTTTGCTGATCAATCGATGCAAAAATTTGCACTCCATTTCAGTAGACGCCATGGGGAGTTAAGCATTTTCCTTATTTCCTATCAATTTATCCAATAGATTAATGAATGGTACTCACGGCAATGTCGGCCCTGGGATCATAGATGCTGCTGCTGCCTGGATACCCACCACCTCTGGCAATACTTTGATTCGTCCGCACAGACTTCTGAAACAGTCAATTCACTTCAGTATACCTTAGACAAAGACGACGTTTGCACAAATCTGCGCACACAATTTTGCATTTAAATATTTCAGAATGTTGAACGAAGCTTCATAGAAATTGAAAAAGGTGCCAAGATCTTGTGCACAAAAGACGCAAGAAGATAGTCTGAGAAACTTACCACTTCCCTGTTGATCGTATCGACATCTCTCTGCAATGAGCGTAACTTAGCATTCATCATTGTTCGGAACTCTGCTGGTGCAACCGATACCTCACGTTCCATCCCTTGAAGCTGGAAAAACATTCAAGTCAAGTCCATTTAACACCTGTTGACAATGTAAGTGTCCTATATGCTCGAATAATTTAAGTGTGAGTAAGAAATTTGATAACCATATATAGCCCTGCAAATCAAGAGTAATTTAACAATACTTTCAGCACTTCCTTTTGTGTCCATTGACTGTTTCTGACCCTTGAATGTTCCTTATATTTCTGATTAATAAAGCTCGCATGATCCTTTTTTATAGAACGTAAGTAGTAGACATACGCGTCTTACTGATAATACAGGGGGGGGGGGCATTACTTGTTTTAAGATAGGCAATACCATATAAGGAAATATACAGGGGGACATTTCCGAATGACATTTTGGGACGATTCCAAAAATTTTCTGGGACATTTCCTTTAATATGTCTACTACTACCGTAACTAAACCCATATTTAAGCATATACAATGCATCAAAAATTTGTTTCAAAGAAATTTCACGGTTTTAATAAAGAGTGAAACGATCCAAAGATGATTTTGAATGAACATTTTCCCCAAAATGAAAAATACAAAAAATAGGAAGCATAGTCCCTACAGATGCGCTCAATCTTAATGCAATTGAAAACAAATATTATTTCAAATATTTTGTGGTTTTCACAAATAAAGCATTTTTAATCGAAAGCTTTAACAACAGTAACTGAAGGAGGGCAATAAAAATGTATTAAGCAATGAATGCAGTTATTATAAATTTCGGAAAGAAAAAAATGAAAATAACCATAAGCAGGCTTTTCTATTTGGTTTCAAGTCGTGGAGCTATACCGGTGTAGCCTGCCCTCGACTAAAAAAATAATGGTTTTTTTAAAAAGCTGCAGCATTACTTTAAATTGAAGCAGTGCCTCAACTATCATTTGTCCTCTTTACTTCGATATTTTAGCGCAAAACGGCGACAAAAAATTTCATGTCTTTGAAAAAGTTACTTCAGCTTGAGTTATATTTAACATCAGACCTTTTATTTTTTCCCAAAAGCCGACAGCATTGCACTGAAAATTGCAATACGTTTAAGTTTCTCTTATAAGCTAGTTTTGTTTAACCCCAAGAAAAATTTAGATATCGAACATTTATAAGACTTTCAACAGCAGTTTATACTGGTGACATAATCATACAAGTTGGTAAATTTAGAATCTGATACAAGAATTTGTGACCATCTTAGTTCCTCGGGCATACAATTGAGTCCCTAAAATCTGAATAAATCAAAGAAAAATAATGAACAAATTCTCAAGAAATTCTGTTTTTCTGAAGACGGTGTAATTTTTTATAACTTTGAAACAATAAGAAAGAAATAGATAGAATTTGTTTACCATGATTGCCGAGTTTATCTGCTTGAGACTGCCTTTACTTGGTTATTCAGCGTTCCAGCTATGAGGTTTTCAAAAGCATATTAAAAACCGTTTTGTTGGGAAGATGTATGTAAGAAAATCATACATCTTCCCAACAAACGGTTTTTAATATGCTTGTGAAAACCTCATAGCTGCAACGCTGAAAAACCAAGTAAAGGCAGTCTCAAGCAGATAAACTCGACAATCGTGTTAAATAATTTCTATCTATTTCTCTCTTATTGTTTCAAAGCTATAAAAAAATTTCACCGTCTTCAGAAAAAGCTAATCGGATGTACTTCGGATTGAGTATAGAAAAAAATGCATGAAAAACCATTACAACAAAGATCGGATATGTTAAAACAATCCCTTCATGGTTTCAAAGCACACTTCTCAACAAATTATAAAAGGCACTTTACATCATCTAGCCAAAATATTGACAAAAACTGATTTGATTTTTCCTTCGAGAATGTGCTGCTCTTTGGTTTCCTTTGAATCTATCCCTTGGATTGATCTGCTCGTGCCTTCATCAGTAGCTTTTAAAACAGCAGCTAAAAACATTTCAAAACTGCCTAAATTCTCAATGTCTAAAAATATGATGTTTTAATACCAATAACTAAAAATTTGTGACGTCCGACTAGCAGCATCAGCACAAATGTTTCCACAAAACTTTTATTATCCTAATTTCTCAAATGAGTTTTAGCATGTAAAGTATTACACGGCACATTTCAAATCTGCTTCAAATCTGCAGTAAGTCATTTTGTACGCTAACAACACTATGAGACTCTAAATTGGATGTGAAATTATCTTCGTAGTTTTCTGTTTTTCATAACAGTGTCAATAATTCAAGTTGGCTTCAATTTATTCAAAAGGTCCACAATAATGTTGAACATGGTCAAAATTCGTGGTAAAATTCGGCAGTCACATTTTTTCCAAACGAAAACTGAAATTTTATGTAGTTAAATTCTATGCTTAAAGAGCTTCAAAATGATACCACGCCTGTACATCTGGAAAGCCATTCAAACGTCAATAATTTTCTCAACAAAAGAAAGAGGCTAGCATACAATTCACATTTTTTTCTAAACTAAATTGGGGCAACACTAAATTGAGTTTCTAACTAGCCGGAGGAAGTTAAAATAGTCAGTTCATCAATAACTGATGAAACCAATCTGATGCTGAGGCGTCCAAAATTGTCGCCAAACTTACATTTCGATAAGCTGATTCAATGCTCCTCTCCGTTTCCGCTAAGAGTCGTTCGCTCTCCTCATTTGAGGTCTGGGCTGACTTGAGCTTACGCGACACTCTGTTCTTGTAGTCAACCACAAAAGAGCCCACTGTTTCCTTCAGACGCTCAAACGTCTCTGATGACATGATTAACTGGATTTCTCTGTCAAACTTAGATCTGAAATCGAAACCATTGCAGACACTAACTTAAAGACTAAATGTGCGAGGAAGTCAGCTACCCATACAAAGTTTGTTATAGCATCATATTGCTTGCCAAGTTCATTTGCCGGAAACTCAGTTGTATACCTTCTTAAACATCCCAAGGCAGGAATGATTGGTTTCATTGAAAAAATAATCTTGCAAGTTTAAATTAACAAAGGGTATCAAAAAAACAATGCAGATCGACAACAGCAATCAGGGGACGCCAGAGGACTTAACTTCATACATTTTAAACGAAAACACAGTTCATTAAATTTCAGCATTCTCGTGTTTAATCTCTTCAAATACAACTTTACTGATTTCATTATTGGGGAAAGACGAAGCAAATTTCTTCAGAACAACATAATTGATGAGAACTTTCAACTGAACAGCATCTATAGCACCATTAAATAATTTTTCCTTGACATATGGATGAGAATTTGAAACATTGAAAACAATTTCCTCGACAACAGAAGCGTGATTTGTTAGGAACTCGTATTCGCCAGTGTCATATCCGTCCAAGGTTATTGTTTCTTCTCTTAAAAATCCGCACTCCAGGAGTCTCTCGAACAAGAGGAGCTTCAATTGGCCGACGCCCTCCATTGTAGTAGCAGAGATTAAAAGACTTTTCGAGGCTAGGGCAGATATTTCTGCTATTTGATTTCGCGGGTCCCTAAATAACCACGAACTTTTCTTCAATTTGTAGTACAAATACTTGATAGCCACCGATCTCTCTCACATAATAATTCATTACCAGCTACTGTAGTGCTCATGTAAATGTCATCAGTACCGAAGCAATGATTGAGCCTTAGTGAAATATTTAGCACTAACATTACAATTGATCTGTTCCTAAGCATTCACTGTATTCAAACCGTTATCTGTTGCCTAATTGATCTAGACTTATTAAACAGTTCCAGAGATGAGCCTGACAGTCATGGAAGAGGTGGGAAATCAAAAGTTGAATATTCCGTTAATTTCTGCTGAGAAGTTTGACTTCTTCACAGGCAGAAAATTTTTTTATTCGTAGGAAATTGTAGAGTTTATGCCACGAGCAGAGCCAGTGATGCATTTGGATCCGCTAACTTTCCTCCCTGGGTTTATACTAATTTTTTGTTCAATCCAAGGACAACTTGAAGCTATCGAATTATGATATCAAGAATGTTGACATCGTAAGATCACATACGAAATGTACTTACGATTCTTTCAGCTTGTCAGATTTGTTGAAAACGTGAACAACAGCTCTTCTATCCATAATAACTGCCGAATCGCCATTCTTGGACATTTGAATCCATGACTTGTCAGCTACTTCTAAAGCGTTGTTGGTTTTAGTCATGTCATCAACAGTTTTATTCACGACGTCCATTTGACGTCTCCAATCTCTGTGGCTGATATCAGTCACGTGCACAACTATCTGCGCTGTTGAGATTTCCTCAAAGGAGGCTGTAAAGGCATCAATGAGGGAATGTGGCATATCTGATATGAATCCTACTGTGTCATTGAAGATACAAGGGACATCATGTTCCAGAAATCCGAAATGAGAGGACGCTTCTGAAATTAATCATGCTTCGATTTTAGAACTTGCTATCAAAGAGACTTTGCCAAGTTTTTTTAAAACTTTCAGCGTTACAAAGCATCAGCTTACTTATTTTCAAATGTACCAGCTCTCAGATAAGCTGCAACGGAAACTCAAACTTGAAACAATAAAATTTATCAACAATTTGCAAATTGCAAAGGCCTATTAAATGAAAAATTAACCTGTGGTGGCGAATAGTTTGTTCTCAGGTGTCAATTTGTCTGTTTTGGTAAGAGCTTTGATCAATGTAGTTTTCCCACAGTTTGTGTAGCCAATTACAGATATCAGAGGCAAATGTGCCTCTATTTTCCTCTTTCTCATTCGCGATCGATTCGTATTGGCAACCTCAAGACCAGATTTTACCTGTAAATAGAAATTCTTTACAACTATACGGAATCAGAACAGAATTAAGAACGCAGCCGATGATATATTCCCAACAAGGAGGCTCGGTAAGGTAATGTGCACTCACACATAAAGTTCCGACCCCGCTCATCCACATTTTTGGCATAATTGTCTACCAAATGAGGAACAGATTTGAAAACCCCCAAAAATTCAAGTACTTTTCAAAAAAGTGAAGTGTATGAACAAAAAAATCGCTTCAACGCAAATACTTCAGGGAGTAAAAACCCGCATTAGATTGATGAGATCTGCCATCATTAAGAAAGCAAGGCAAGACGAACAACAAAATCAAACAACAACAACAAACATTAATTACATCCAGAACTTTATGTCCAGTTTTTTTTTAAAAAAAAACTTCACAACAAACTCAAGATAGCGTCAGATAAAACGGAAACTGAACAAACTAACTTGTCCTTTAGTGGAAGAGATATGGCACCAGTGCATAATAAGGCTTGTTTACAATTAGAACAAAAAAGCAAAGCTAAAAAAATCGCTTATATTATTGAAAACAATTAATTTCAAAGTAAAGAAAACCATTATATATCAAGTTATACAAACGTTTTATTATCACCGATGCCTATATAGGATGGTATTAAGACCAGTCTTTATTATTTTCTTTTGCGGTTACAAAGAGAACAACAAATAGAGACAACAAAAATTCAACTGAAATTTGTGAGAACGCTGTTGAAGCCATAAAGCTATATTCCTCCCCTCAGAGCATGTTCGGTTGCGCCTTCTTCGAATTATTTACAAAATGAAATAATTCAATAGGTTCGTTTAATCGTCCATAGGAAGCCCCAGAGACCTGTAACCATTCAGAACATATCTTCCGTTTACAAAAAGAACGTCAAAGACAAAAATCAAAAATTAATTTACTATTTTTTTTTAAAAAAAAACCGGGTCCAAGTCAGTAAAGTCATAACGAATTCTTCAATAAATAAAGATTTTGTACACTTGAGCCTACAATCGTGTCAATAAGCCAATAAAATTATATGTGATCTGTATTTAACGAGACTAGGTAACAAATACACACAAAAAAGAACAAAATTGCGAAGCTAAAAAGTTAGCAAAAAACGGCAAAACTTTAATACCAGAGCACTCTCAATGGAAATGGAAGTAGGACTAGCCACCTTTGGAGTTTACAAAGATTTTGTTAGCGGTTTTTGAGTGTGTACTTCCGGCAAATTTAATCAAGGTGGACCAAAGAAGCTTATTTCGTGCAATTTTTGATGAAAAAGGAAGAATTTTGAAATAATATTTTACAAACGTTTAGCCAAAAAAAAACAAAATAGCCAACAATACCTTTTTGTCTTTGAAAATCAAAACAACAACACTTGCTAATTTTAACATATTTTAGCAAAATTAACTAAATTTTAGGCAAAACTTACGGAAAAAGTGAATAAAAAGAACGCAAATCAGTCTCAATATTCACAAAAACTTAAACCTCGATAACCCGCACTAGAAAACGAAGTTGACAGAAAACTTTTTATTTTGATAATCTACGATGGACGGGCTTTTTAATGATACCACTCACAACTCTCTACGATGAATATATCGATCGGTCAAGGTTGACTGAACAAAAAAAAACCCATTTGAGTATATAGTTTCTCCCCCCTCAAGAGGGGTCAGAACACCAGTTAGAAGGATAGCTTCATAGACCTGCGATCTCAAGACACCAATGGAAAGATTCAATTGTGCCGACAAAACTGTTCATAAAATCGGAACAAATAGAAAACTATGTAAACTTATAAACTAAACTTTATTTAATTTGTTTTGTTCATCAATAACAACCTCAAATTGATACCAATCAAATCAGAACGCCGCGAAATGCTTGACAAAACGAATTTCAACCCATAACCCCCCATAAGTATAAAAACTGCTCAAAGGCTTCTGAAACGGAAAAAAATGCCCCAAAAATTTAATCTTGCTGACTTCTTAGAACATGTCTCATGAAAAACTTTTGCTCACTTTGCAAACAATGATCTACACATAGTTCACTTGTGCACTCTATGAAATTAATGCATGAACCAAAACCCTCTCCTTTGCTTTTCAAATTTTTAGCAGATTAATACAAACGCCCATTTTCACGTCTTTTATATATTTCCACATGATTTAAAAACCGAAGATCTCCATAACTTCTCTCTCAGCCGAAAAGGAATCATGATGAGGCCAACAATAGCTGCATTCATCTATCACGAGAGGAGCTATTAATAACTGCATGCATTTACACAAAATTACTGTTGAAAAGCACTATTTAAGAACATAGCTGGCAGATTGCCAGAAAGTAGACGCAATAGCTTGGTAGATCTGCAGTCTCAAAAAGATAGTAAAAGAAACAGACCAATAAAAAAACAGACCAATAAAACTTCTTTTAACTAAATCTGAGATGTTATATTTTGATTAAGAGTATTTAGCTCATTGCTGCTTCTATCAACTGCCCTCAAATACACTTCAATTAGAGTCACACACACTCACTTGGCCCTATCTCTTTGAATTAAAGTGAAGACAAGTCAATTTCAGAGAGAGGAAGTCATTTTCAGAGTGAGGTAAGTCAGGTGTGACCAAAAATTTAATCAAGCAGATGAACAAAAAAACTCGCTCCACTAAGAGCGAAAAATGACGTCACGCAAGCACTTGTTGAAATTGCATGAACGAATGAACAAAAAGCAGATTTGAAGTGGTTGTGACGTCATATGGTCGTAACAAAAACCGCGACGAAATAAAAAACCAAGAGAAGGACAATAATAGCTCCAGCTATCGCTATGCGGCTATCAAAAAGTTACAACTTGCATAGTTTTTGGGACGTTATTATAGCAAGTAGTAGCCACAGACCAGAGAACGAAAATCGCTCCGTCAAAAATTAGTTCAAATTTAAGGCTTATTACAACAATTACTTGGTATTCAACCATCGCAGGCACAATCAACTCATTGTAATCGCAAGCTTACCCGATCGTGAGCTGCTAGTAATGAGAGCTGTCAGTAATGAGACTAAGCAATAAAACAACACAAGAACTGCAAAAACAAGCAAGAATAAAAATTCAACTTTTATTTTTGGAAAAGACAGGTTCAACATCAAAAACAACTACTAAGAACTTAAACTGCCAATTATATTACTCTATTTCTTATTAGCAATATGTCATTAATTGTGTCCTCTCACTAACAATATTAAATGTAAGGCAAAAATAACAAAAAAAACGCAAATAAATGCCAAAAATTTTTTAAAACACTTAGTATAAAAGTCACAGAACCCAACAGCTACTGAAGCATACAAATACATCGATTAATTGAGTCCTCAATGACCATCGTTGAGATCTGTTATCAAAGAGATTGTGATAAGACAGCAAAAAGTACAACAAACACTAGCAAAAAATCACTGATTTTTTATTAAAAAACGAACAAGCGTGTTAGTCACAAAAAACAAAACCTATGAACTGAAATGACTCGCTTTAATTGAAATTCTTTTAGCAACCGATGATACCTGTCAATAATGACACAAACAGTTAAGACGACAAACTTGAAAAGAAAAACTCAGCTTCTATGAATAGAAAGCATCAGCTTTGAACAAAAACGGTTAAATCGATATACTTAACCCCTATTAGCAGCATCAGAGAGCTATCCCCAATAAGATTAAATGATAAGACACCAAAAAATACAATAAAAACTTGCAGAACTCAAAAAATCAACAAAATTTCTGAGAAAAAGTTGTCAAAATCATGCAAACCACTAGCTATTAACTCGAGCCATTAATTAGGCTCTTTTATGCCTCAATAGCAGCCAATCAGACTTGTCATTGATGACACTAAGTGATAAGACACCAGATAGATTTAAAAGGGGGCAAACTCAAAAATTCGCTAATATTTTAGACAACAAATAGTGGCAAAGTCATAAAAAGTTTTTAGCTGCCCCTTAATGAAATCAAGCAAAGGTAAATAGGAACAATTAGAACACATATGTACCGTCATCATAAAGGCACTGAAGGAGAGGAAACTCTGAAAACAGAAGTCAAACTGACGCACCTGGAAAAAAAATTCATCTCAAAAACCGCCAAACTAATCAAACATCAATTTCTCACTCCAATTTAAAGGTATCTTGAAAAAAGTCTCGCCTCAAACCTACTCGATATTTCGCTTCTTTTACTATTTCAGTGTGACCAAACTCACCGCTCTAATCTGACTTCTAACTGGCGTCAAAAAGCCGAAAAAAGCGTGAACCAATCTTAAAAAGACAGCGCACCAGTACAATTCAAATTCTTTGAATCGTAAAAAGACAGCCCCAATACAATTCAAATTCTTTGAATTGTAAGAAAACAAGGAGAAGGCCAATAATAGCTCCAGCTATCACTGTGCGGCTATTTAAAAAAATCTAAGTTACAAACGGAACTTTTTCGAGGTAACAGTATGGTTAGTTTTAAAAAGCAAATGAGTCTGAACAATTACACAGCATTAAAATGCTAGCTTATTGAGTTCTAGAAAAAGTCATTAAATTTAGAGCTATTAAATCAGACAATCCCCATTCCCTCAATAGGTTAGGCGCACACCTTAGCTTCAAGAGACTGAACAGTCAGTCGTCTCATCTCCTTTGATGTCACGGCTCCCTTGGCTCTTTTAACGCTGCCCGGAATTGTGTTGCCTTTGGATGCCAATACCTTCTCTGTCAGGTACCAAGGCAGACAGTTATTTTCAACCCGATGCTTGATCAGAGACACAAGCAATCTGGCCACTTGAAGCTTGGCTTCTTTTGAGGTAGCATGTAGTCGAAAAATGCTTAGCACCAGAATGTATCGGTCGATCACAAATCGCCGCCAAAGTTTGGACAGATTCGCGAATTGAACACCTATATAAAATTTCAAAACAACACAGTAATAAGGAAAATTTGAAACGTTCATATTTGAGAAGAAGCTAAGCACAGCAATTAACTCTAAAACCTCTAATCGCACGAAAGACAAACTGGCTGATCAACCTTCAACTACACTTTTAAAACACATGTTTCATGAAAATTTGGAAGGATTCTATGCACCGCTGCTTTTAAATGTTGGTCAAAATTTTAACTCAAACAGTATGACGAAATATAAGACAATTACTTGTAAGTTGAGGAACATTAATGAACACGATATCAACACTGTTCTCACTGATGAATTGTGTAATGTGCGCTAGCTTCTGAGGTCTGAAGAGAGTCTTGGGGTGGAAACGATACGAGTACGAGTAGACAGTCAAACTGTGGTCAGGATCCAATCGCCAATTTGGAACTGAGCGGACCAAAGCTTGAGCTTCGGAAAGACGCAAAGCGTTGTCATTCTCCTGTTTTAAAACAATAAATTAATAGAAATTTTATTTGAATGTTTCACCGCAATTTTCTGCCAAGATCTTTTTGAAATCTTCCACTCAATCGTCCAGCAAAATTACTTCAACCCCTCCAATCTACAGATATTACTACACATCAAACATTCTTTCAAGTAGCAAAATTTGTTTCTTTTGCGAAAGTTTTGTCTAATTTTACAACGGTCTACTTAATGAAATTAGGTGTCAAGACAATCAAGTAAAAAAAATCAATGATAATTGAACTGACTTCAAACTTTATGATACCATCCATTACTTCCACAATAATAAGTACAACATGTAAAAAGTTGCAATGTTGCCTTTCCTACACAACAAACACTGGGGTTTCGAATATCCTTACTAAATCTCGGAGCTTTTTTTCCGTCACATCCTTCGGTACAGGTTCAACCAAATGAATTAGAAGCACTTTCTGGCTCAGTTTTGGATCCCAAGACGTTCCCACAAGTTCCAATACGTCCGGATCAAACAGGTCCCTCTTATCGTTCACATCTGAGGATGAAAGTTGCTTAAGTATTAGGTAATTTTTCGTTGGATTATTCAAATTTTTCGCATAGCGTCTGCTAATGAGTGCACGAAGTCCCAAAAATTGGCAAGAGTATGGAAGGCATCTAATCTTAAATAAAGTTAACTGAACGAAAACAACTTTGAATCTATTCTGAATTGGACAGAGAAAGATTCGACAGAGATAGATCAGAATCAGGCTTTTTGCAAATCGGCTTACTATTGTTAATGTCTATGAGGGTTGTTAATGTCTATATGTTAATGTCTATGAATTTAATCAAAAATACAATTCAAAAATTATTTTTGTTTTACCTGTTTAAATAGAAAAGTATAGTTAGGCTTGCGCATTGTAGCAGTTTATTTATTTGGGCTGGGATAACTGTAGTGCTTCCTGTTTCTCTTGCAACTCTTGTAATTTCTTCTCTGTGTAAGTTTGCATTTGTTGGGAAAATTCAGCCATCAGCCGGTGATTCACATTCCTAAACACATTATTCTAAAATACAATGGCAAAAAAATCATTTTAAAAATACAATTATTGTGGGCAATATTTCTCAATGACCTCCATATTCTGAGGATATATTAGACTTTAAGATGCAACTTTGAGCAATTTTTGTTAGTTTGCCGTTTTAGACACTTTTTCACTGTTTAAAGGGACTTGTTTTCACGGCATTGAATGTTTGTGGCGGTTTCGGTTAACATTAGGTTGGATTGGTATTCGGTAATATGTTCATGTCAAAGAAAAATCATTAAATGAAGTCAGATTTTCGCCTGCTTTGTCTGTTTTTAACAGTTCTTACTATTTCTGTTTTTGTGCATTTTTGTGCTTATTAGGAAGTGTTCTATGGTTATTGTTATTAGGAGGAAATAACCGGAATATTCGTGAGGCTGTTCATACCAAAAAATAAATGAAACATTTTTGGGATTTTATGAGGTTTAGTTTGCTCTTGTCTTTGTTGTCGTTTGATCGGTCGCAAATTTAATCGGTCGCAAAATTAAACAGTACATAGGGCTTTTGGAAAATGTAGCTGGAATGTCGCGAAACTTAAAATTTTTTCTTGAGAAAAAAATAACATTTCCGTGTTCTTGTTACCTCTCTCCCTCTATGTTCTTTCTATTTACCGTTCTGAAAACTTTAAAAATCATATCGATAGTTAAAGGTTCACAACAATTGATACCCCACAGTAAGATGTGAACAACTTTTCTATTTATTAGAGAGATTTCCATCGGCAGTTTTCATCCTTATCATACATGGCTTTTTTCATCTCCAGAATTTTTCCTACGACCATATGACGTCAAGCTGGTCTCAAATGACTCTCAAAAATATTTTCTATTCACTCAAATTGAAATTTACGTACAATAATTGGAGAGTTTAGTTCAATTGAAGATGTCTTAGTCTAAATCAAAGTTACTTGAGCGCAGCTTTACAGTCCATCAATCTAAATCAAATTTAGACATTTTTGCATGTAATGTTTTTGTTTAGTGGTCTATGAAGGTATCGCAACTATATTCTGGAAATCTTCCAGCTAGGCCCATAACATTGATATCATGACAATGTTAATGTAAAAGTTACAAAACTTTCTGTTTTCCTCCGTAAAATCAAATCACTTAATCGCAGTGTTTATATGAAATTGAAGCGTTGATCACTGATATTGTTAATTTTATAGCACGCTCTACCGAGTATGAAAATGATGATCCAAACTAAACAAAAATGTAAAAAGTTGAAAATTCTTTTATTTCAAAATCATACTAATCACAGTGTTTGTTCCACAGAGACACGTTTACAACCACTACTATTTGGCATTAAGTAAGCCAAAAACTAAGATCTTTATAAAATTGTTCTTTCAATCTTAATTTGACAAAAAACCAGCTTCCAAAAGAGCGATGCCTAAATTTACTACAGAAACAGAGGTTAGGAGGAACATAAGATACCAGGCTACAATATTGCAAAAATTATTTTGGGAAAATTTGAGACTAAAATTTTATTACAAATAGGCAGTTTCCCGTTCTTCTAAACATCCTTACTTATTTCGTTTATTCTTAAATGATCAATATTCTTAATTCAATAATCAGGTTGCAAATTATTTGAAAGCTGTTGTCAATTTTTTGGAAAACAGGCCACTAACTACTGTCATCGCAAAAAAGCAGCCCGTCAAATTCGTAAACAGCTACTTGTCAGATCTCATGAAGTGGGATTTACTTTTTTAAAACTTCACCGAGCTTAATATTGACGGCGGGCAACGGTGAGAGGGGGTCTTTGGCTGCACGGGGCCCTTACGGGCTGAACGATGTGCATGGGTGGCGATTGGGGGGGGGGGGGGGAGGGTGAAGTGAGGGGGGCTGTGTGTGGGGGAGGGGTCAACCTCTAAGAACCACCCTTCACACAGTAAGTATAAGTCTCCAAAACAGTTTCTGTGAATCTGATACTTCGAGACTAGTGAGCTGAAAGGTTCTAAGAGAACATAATGCCTAATGGGCACTACCGGTTTATACCATTTGTGAGAATGAAAAGTCAAATGGGTCAGACGAAAAATCGGTAAAGCGAAAATTCGCAAAAGACCAACAGGGCTAATATAATTGCTACAAACTTTGTTTGAGATTAATTATCAATGCTTTCCTTAGAAGTGCTAGTTAAGTCATTTATGATAAAAATATGGTCAAATATTGGGGGAGGGGGTGTTGTGGGGGTCAACCTCTAAGAACCGCCATTCACACCATAATTATAAGTCTCCAAAACAGTTTCTGTGAATCGCATACTTAGATACTATTGAGTTGAAAGGCTCTAAGAGAACTTATTGCCTGCTGCGCGCTGCATGTTTATCCCGTTTTTGAGGACGAAAAGTCAAATGGGCCAGACGAAAAAACGGTCAAGCGAAAAATCGCATGCAAAGACCACAGGACTAATATAATTGCTACAAACTTCGTTTGAGAGCAATTAACTAGTAAAATCAGCAAAAAATTGCTGCCTTAAGATTAAAAGGTGGCGTCTCCTTTTTGGCCCAGGAGAATGCCGATAAAAGTGAGAACAGACATTACCACGCCTCCTTATTAATAACTATAATTATACTTCATAGCGATGGCTAACAAATTGTCAACTAACGTCAGTTTAGCTGCACATCTGTCTAAGCACTTGTTCTCATCAGCTGACAATCTAGCACTACTCGCGGTGTGTACGCAACTATTGAAACAGAATTCAGTCAGAGAGTTGTACAGTTGCAGAAATTCGCGAAAGTTCTGAGCCTCCAATGCAGCTGGCAACTTTTGACCACGATTCATTTCTTCAATTTTTCATAACCACTAGAAATTATGAAATAAAGAAACATAACGGAAAACAGACTATGACAGACGGTCTTTTAGGTGTTCGATTTACAAGAAATTGAAATCCATATGAATTTGCTTTTCACAAAAACATGTATTCACGAGGGACTATTTCCGTGCAGTTTTGTCATCAACTAGCTAACATTTTTTGAGAGATGACAATAATTTCCCCAACTTCGCTGCAATTAATTTCACGGTAGAATTTTCTTTCACAGTTTTTGATATAAAACTTGTGTAATGGCATTTTTATTTTACATTCTTCTGCAACGTAAACTTGGGTTCTCAATCTTAATCGTTAAGTTGGATAACGAATCGGTTTCATGAATCAGATGCCACCAAATCCATTTCTACATTTTGATCTCATACTGACATAAGTAATAATCTGGCAATCTTTTGACATATCCAAAAATCTGCCAGATTTTTCCAAGTTTTAATTCTATTTTAGATACTTTCTGTTAGCTTTTATGCTAACTACTAAATACAGCATATTGAAACCGTTTTTTAAAAATTAAACAATAATGTACTTGCAAACGAATTCGAGAGCCATCGAGTAATTATTTATATCTACTTAGAAGGCCACCGCCATGTCTCAGCGGCCGACGTGACTTGAGAAACATCACAACAACACATGGGTCTAATTTACACAATCAGTTAATCTTCATAGTACTTGAATGACAAGCACTTAAGAAACAATCTTCTGCTGACATAGTTGCTGTTTTGACATACTAAGCTGTTCAACAATAACAAGTTATTGCAGCCTGTCCTAAAAATTTTCTCAGAACTTAAATTTTGATCGCACTTTTACTTGAATCGAATTTTTTACTCTTTAACATCTTACATAATTCTAAAAGGAAGATCTATACAAAGCTTTTGATGAAGGCAGAAAACAAACATTCACTTTGTTGCAGTAAGTAATAGACGTGAAAACAGTAACAGTACTTCAGAGCTCGGAGTGAATAGTCATTTTTTTTCTCTTTTGAAACTAGCAGAGATGTTCTTCTCCAGTTTATCGTTTTACTCCAACGGGTTTTGCTGCCACTTATGCGAGCATACCTCTCTGGAGTCACCAACTTAAAATATTAAGTGAATTTCTAATGTTGCCGTTTCTGTTTTTGTGGGCCTTCTGAGGGAAATCATCTGCTTTTCAACGTTTGAAGTAGTTGGCTATACATGTTGAAATTAAATTTTGCTGAAAAAGCAGTTCGTTTTGAATAAAGTAACCGCAAAAATAATTCATCATTTTGAAATAACTTAAAGTTGATTAGAGTTTTCATATAATTAGGGCAGAGCCAAAATTTTTCCAAATGCTCCGAGCTGACTCACGATAATCCGAAGAAACGAATAATCTAAGCAATAAAACCTTTATCACACGCTTGATATAGATGTTGGAATAATCTATGCAGCACACAGACACGCATGAGCCAGCCGTCTCGTTAAAACCAAAATTTGCATATTTTATTTAACAAATCTACGTAAATTGGTTGCATTGGAGCTTGTATAATAGAATTCGCTATTACTGAAAAAGTTATAATCAGCTCGGAATGTTGAAACCAAATCAAATTATCAAACGTATTAAAACTGGACGCAAAACTAGTCGTTAAACTCAATGACTGGTTTTATGTAAAAGCATATAAAAGTGCCTATTTTTGTGAAATAAATTTTATTCAAATTGTTAATACGGAATTGATTTAGTCAAACAAACAATCGGAATTGCTCGTCTTCAAAGGCTATGGCTATATTAGACACCGGCAACTTACTGATGCCACATCTTCTGGGCGCTGCTCTATTACAAAATGCAATGCCAGAGTCACGCTATGCAATGAGCAAATCGAAATTATCACAGTTCACAGCCATTTACCACATCCAGCAGATAGAGAAAATTCCGCGCAGCATTGAAAGACAGAGCGGCCGACGAAATTCTACAACAAACAATATTTGCTGCTCAAAGACATTAGTAGAGAAACTGCGGTCAATATTCCCGCCTACAACTCCAGCCAAAGGACAGTTAAGAGAACGCGGCAACAAAATTCTCCACAAACGAGTGAGCTCTCGTCACTGAACGGACTTGATATTTCCATAGATCTTACAAATGGCACATAGCGGTACGAAATTCATGTAGTATGATTCAGGGCCACAAGACGAAAAAAGTTATTGTTTTCGAGATTCTGCCAGCCGGTGATCTGCTCAGCAATCAGATGATTGGTCCTCCGATGGGACATTCTCAACAGCTCCAAACGTTTTTTTATCAGGCCTGCACAATTCAAGATTCATGTGCAGTCAGCCGGCAAAGCATCGGAATACAACAATGGCTTGGAGTTCCATGAACATCAGAATTTTAACACTTTCCGTATTGTAACACTTTTCCCAACGTTCCGATCTGATTGACCCTCAATTTTTGATTTTTGCGAAAAATTTATTGCCCACTCGCGCTCGAACAAGCGACCATCGAATGTACATCTAGCGCACTAACCACCGCGCAACGGTGATTTTCATTTTCAGGCTTCAAAGCATTTTTTCAAGATTAAAGCTTCACTTTGTTTTTGATCTGTCTAAAGAGCGCTTTGACCAAGAATGTTTTGTCTGTTTTTTGGATTAATTTTATGGGACCATTTTTCAATATGGGACTATTTTGTGTGGGACTGTTTTGTCTGTTCACCGGGAATATTATTACGCTTCAAATTTTGGAGCTGCCTTAATTTGCAGATGATTTTGAAAGTAAGTTTTCTTAGAGATAAAATAGAGGGAAATGAGTCTGGTAGAAGACCTAAAACTTGGAAACTATTCCATATTTTGCAATGTCTCACAGAAATGAAGCGATCTGTCGACTAAATGTAGAATTCAAGTTATAATACAATTAGATCTTCATAAGCTAAGCTGAAGTATTTGAATCGATAGAAATTAATAAATAAAATGGAAACGCGTCAATCAATCAATCAAATCCACATCCCGACAAAACAAAATAAAAGAGAAAAGGAGGAATTGTTTATTCATTGTATTTAAAACACATTTCAAGATCGCTAATGTCTTGAAACCAGCAAAGCACTGAAACGATAGAAACGGTCGGAATAAATTAGATTTCTAATTATTTCCTAGTTTACCGCTCATTTATAGATTACCCCGAAAGCCCGTTTGCGTCAGTCCCAAATATTTTTTAACTCTAATTTACCTACCACAAAACTATTTTATTACACATCGTAACCAAATTCGAAGTTATAATTTGCCTTTACTACATGCTTTTCTGGTTTGTCGACCATTGATCTGTAGGCACCAAAATATCAATCCCAATCGGAAATATCAATCCCAATCGGAAATATCAATCCCAATAGTCTGGCCGGACCAATTCATTCTCGTTAAACAACCGACCAAATTAAATGCTCATAACCGGATATCGTTAGTTATACAACCAGTTATTTTTGATTAGCCCTACATTAAATGCATCGGCTGGTACCGAACATAAGCTACTTACATAAAAAGGGACTATATGAAGAAAATAAAGGGTTCTATTTCTTTTCGCCCCGATTGAATTAAACTCCCATATTCTAACATGATATTTTTACCTCATAACTTAATTAATCAGAAAAACTTTGCAACTCGGAACCAAACCTTTTCCCATAATTAACGAATGTTAAATGTACCAATTATATACAGAATTAAAATTAAGGTGCAATGATGGAGAGGCGATTTCATTAAGGTTAAATGATTCGAGGTTTAACTAATAGGGACGAAAAGGCGATACCACTAAAAGCTCTTAAATTATGCAACAGGTCATAGTAAATTTAACCAATTAAGGATATTAAGGGATTGACAGGGCCGCTTTTCAATGCTTAAAATATAACAAGTGGAAACCAACATTGAGTATTTTTATCCAATACTCTGGTACCGGTAGACGTATTTAATATAGGAGCGTTTCAGCCATGGGGTAGGATTCTTGTGCCTACACGTTGAATATGGCAGTTGATAAAGATGATATTTTTATCCAAACTGCACGTCTCCAAAAAATATTAGGCATACTCCAACTTACAACTAGGCAGCGCCTGGAATGTTTCATCAGCTGGAGGAAGTGAGCTTCAAAATTACTCTGAGAGCTTTGAGGGAGAGGGAAGTAGATGGGTGCATTCTGGCTGGGGGGGGGGGGGGGGCACAAAAAGAGGGTCACAATTTTGAAATATTATCTTGCAGAGTAATTAGGAAAAATAATATACAATAATCCACAGGGGTATCAAAACGCATTGTTGGTGTTTTTTTTTGTACAGAGTACTAAAGTTTTAAAACAAGACCAGTTCGAGTTTTGCGTTGAATGGAAACAGAGTGGGCGGCCATGGCGGTGCCTTTTACGTCTTCGGGAGAACTACAAGAGAGATAGGGGTAGAAAATTAGCACCAAAAACTCGAAATATGTTAAACTATAACGATTTCATTTAAATATAGATAACAAGTTTGTAGCAATTGGCTCAAAATTAAACAATTGAAAGGGGTTTATTTTTTCATCACAGCCGTGTCACTACAGCGATTCATGTCATATTGAATTGAGAAGAGGTTTCCACGATTTGCTGAAGACGATACATCTAAGGATTGCCACGAATGTCCAAGGAATCAGCTCTTTACACTCGGGTCTTGGCGCTGAATTCATTTGCATAGTAACAACAACGCTCGCACTTCTTGAGTTTTGGGAAATTGTGTTCGCACCAGAACTCGGCGAGCTGTTTTTGAACAAAACTCAGCAATTTCAATGGTGGAATGGAGTTCTTTTAAAAAAGTCGTGAACTTAAATTAATTTTAAGTTAATTTTAAATTATTTTTTTTTTTGAGTTTGCTGACAAAAACGACCAAAAATATGTAAAAACGTCTCACAATAACATAACCGACTAGCGTCGGGCGAACTGCTCTCAAACGACCGGCGAGCGGTTGGCCTCGTCAGTAGCTAGCCACGGTTTAGTGATGCTAACTTTAGCTTGATCCGACTCTTCAACTTTTAGTTTTCTAGCCTTGTTAGTAAATAAAACAAAAAAAAACTGATAATTTAAAAATTTGCAAAATATTGAAACTTAAAAGAAAATCTTCCAGATTTCGCAAAGAAAACATTCAAAACTATTTTTTGTCTCTCAAGATATGTCAAGTAACCCACCTGCAAGACTTGAAAAGCTTCGTTGGCCAGTAATGATCGTTAGACTCAGAAAAGGACGAAAATATTCAAAAATTTTGAAAACAACCGCAAATTTTAACGAACTCTTGCTAAAATTCAAGATATTCAAATCTTCAAAACCATTTTATTGTCTCAAGAGACTATCCAGTATCCCTATTTCAAGCTTTAAATAGTTTCACTGTTTAAAGATCCATCAACTTGGAACCTGGTAATAATTTTCCGAAAATTTGAAAAAAAAATTAAATTTTATCAAAAAACGCTAAAGCTGGGGTCATTAAGTTTTCGATAACCATCCCATTAACTCTAAAAACTATGTGACAGCTGATCATCAAACCTTTGAGGAGGTCCCTAGGACACTGGTGCGGGAAAAATGATAAAATCAAAAAGCTTTAAAAAACTTGAAAAATTGCAACTGTTTTTAAAAATTGCTGATGTTAAAATCCTGCAAAACATTCCAATACATCTAGAAGCTATGCAGTACCTATAATCAAACTTTAGAGGACGTTATGTGGCTCTTGAGGCTGGAGAAACCTAAAAATGGAAAAAAATTTAAAACAAAAAAATTTGCAAGTTGCATAAAAAACTGCTAAAATTAGTGATATTAAAAGTTGAAAAACATTTTCCAGTAACTTATTCTCAAACCCTATAGGAGACTTTCTGTTAGGCTGAAACACCTGAATAATGTAAATGTCATTAAAATGAAAAAAAAATGTTTAAAAAAATGCCGAAATTCGTGGTGTTGAAATCTTGAGAAACATTCCATTACATCTAGAAACTATACAGTAACCTGTTGTCAAACTCTAGAGGAGGTTCCTCAGGCAAAGAATAATAAAGAACAAAACATAGACGGCATATAGCCGGAAAATAGGTACCGTGCTACTCACCTGAGCTCCAATTGAAATAATTAAACACAAAAAATAAAGCATAGCCGGCAAATATCAGACGTTGAAGCGCTTGACGTAGATCGGGATTAAATTAAAGGGAAAAATTGACAGAATTTGTTTCGAAGTGTGAAAGTGTTCTAAATTGATGTGCATTTTCAGCTTAATTCTAAAATTATACTTAAATCAGCTTCTAAACTGAAAACTACTAAGCTTAATACTAATGCGAGCTAGCAATCGCTCTAATAAACTTTGATAACCTAATGTACTATGACTTGATGACAGGGCTGAATCGGTTTATCCCGTTTCTCTTGATTTTGCTCTTTTGATTGACTTTGACCGTATACACTAGATTAAATAAGTGTTCAATAAGTGAAACAATTTAAAATCCAATTAGTTGAAACAATGAGGGGGGGTAATTCAGGAGTCCAACGTGAAAGTCATGACTTAGGTAAAACAAAAATCGTGAACGCGAACTTGAAAGGAGAGCGCCTAAATAAAACCTGTTGCGAGACTGACGGCGGCAATTAAAAAGTAAAACAGCAGCACAAGTCCTGAAATACAATCCGAAGAATTGAATGGAAAACTTAGGCTGAAACACCTGAATAATGTAAATGTCAATAAAAAATGAAAAAAAAAATGTTTTGTAAAAAAAATGCCGAAATTCGTGGTGTTGAAATCTTGAGAAACATTCCATTACATCTAGAAACTATACAGTAACCTGTTGTCAAACTCTAGAGGAGGTTCCTCAGTTTTCGAGGCTTGGTAAACCTAAACAGACACTTTTCAATGTTTCAAAAAACTTGAAACTTGAAAATTTTATCGAAAATTTGCTAAAATTTGTGATATTAAAAAGTTTGAATTTATTCCATGCCCAATAAAAAATTTTAACGTGACTTATTATTAGACCCTTAAAAAGGTTTTCTGGCCGCTGGGTCCATAAAATCTTGGAAAGTGAATGTCAAAGAACTTGAAAAAAATTGCATTTTTTTTTTTAAAATGCTAAAATTCGTGATGTTAAAATGTTGAAACCATTCCACTACCACATGAAACTATGAAATAACCTATTATAAAATCCTAGAGGAAGTCCCATAACACCTAGAGCTGAAAGAACTCAAAAACTGACAAAAATGTTCAAAAAAATTGAAAATTGCAAAAAAAATTGAAAATTGTAAAAATTGCAATAAAATTACGTGTTTTTAGCGATCGGTTGTTCGAACGTAGCCACGGTGAAGGGGGGGGGGGAAGAGGGGGGTGCACCGGGGGTGGGGGCAATAGTGCAGTGGGGGGTGGGAATAATAGTGGAGGGGGTCAACAGTGGGGGGGTGTCTTCAACCTCTCTTCCGCCCTTAACACCATAAGTATAAGTCTCCAAAACGGTTTGAGCTGAAACAGAGCTGAAAGGCTCTAAGAGCACTTAATGCTCGCTGGGCGCTACCTATTTATCCCGTTTTTGAGGACGGAAAGTCATAAGCGTCAGACAAAAAATCGGTCAAGCGAAAAATCGCATAAAAAAAGACCGACAGTTACTGTTACTTGTTACTGACTGAAATTCGAACGTTGCATTTTTTGGCTACAGTGTCTTAACCTTAGAGTTTTGCCAGTTCATCACGTTTCTCGACGTTAAAATTTCAAATCAGTCAGATGAGAAACTACAAAAGAAGATAGCTAACATATTGCCATACAATAGCTCCAATAGCTTCTCAGACCCGTAGTATCAACACAAGGCATATGAAAAGATTGAGAACTACCAAAATTTTATTTAAAAGCTTTTTAATCAAATTGTTGTACTGTTTGTAGTTGAGTTAGACCAATGTACAGTAACGCTGCCCTCAAAAAACGATGATTAATCGGATTAAGATGTTTTTAATTGACCTCAACTAAAAATAAAGACAGTAAAAATCAATTTAAGTAGGAAAAGTCATTTTGAGAGTAAGGTAAGTCACGTGTGACAAGAAAATCACGCAAATGAGCAAACATAGCCAGAAGATTGCTGAAATAGCAGCAAAAAAAGGCTTTCGAGCCGTAAATTACAGATAAAACAGATACAGAAATGAGTTCAAAAACTTATCGGTGCGCCTCTTGAAACTATGAGAGAACTTTCAGCGTTGAATTCATGTAATGCTCAATTTGACCTTCAACAAACTCATACTTAAGTTTGTATAGTGCAAAAATCATTTTGCAAAGTAAGTTGGCTGGTCAAAAAAATCTAGTCACGACAGCCGGGGCAATTTATTTCACTGTTGTATTTTGGATAACTTTTTGAGTGAAAACAACTGCCACAATGGAGACGTTCGAACCCGAGATATCCCGGATAACACTCCTCACCCATAAACACTCAGCGATATAGTCTTTGGAGCCTCCATTTTGGATCACACACAAGGAAAACATCGATTGGCGGAATAGCTGCGAAAGAATAGACTCGCGTGCCGTATAATAGAGATAGAAACAGATACAGATATAAGTTGAAAAAGTTATGGACGCCGCTCAAAAAGCCAGGTAAAAAATTCAGCGATAATTTATTAAAGCTTGCTAAAATTCATTACCCAGAAGCCTTTTCATTAGGGACCTTTATTACACATATGAGTTCCTTTGACCTTAAACTTATTCAAAATAAACTGAAATTTTTAAGTGCAAAAGTCATTTTATTGAGTGAGGTAAGTCACTTATGATCAAAATCTAATCGCACAAAAAACTTTTGCTAGAGAGAGTGAGAAATGACGTCACGCGCGCAAAAACCGTTAGCGAAAGGATGAAGTCAATCAGAAAATTTGACTGTTTCAGCTTTAATGTGTGAAAAAATTAAAACGATAAAGAGCGTCAGACGACGAAACAACAAACAAAGAGCACCCCAATATAGCTCCGCTCAGCTTACAGCTTCGCAGCTATAAAAATCAAGCGTGAAAAAACTCAAGAAGTCAAATGAAAGAACGTTCTAGAAAAAAGGACCAACAGATGACGAAACATAAAACAACTGCAAAAGAGCTCTAGTCAGCTATTAGCTTGGCAGCTAGAACTTACACCTATAGGTGTTAAAATGAAATTACGCATTCAATTCAGTACAAAAATGACATCATTTGGTCGTAACAAAAATCTTGACATAAAAAAACGTAGCCGTCAGATTGCCGGAAAAAAGCCACGATAGACGCTTGTGGCCTTCCATGGAATTGAAAAAACTAAAGAAATAAGATAGGCAGATTGACCAGCAGTCCTTTAATAGACCACTAGACTTTTTGGGTTAGATTCGGACTGTCATTTTTATGAGACACATACGCTCGCTCTATAAGGAAAAATCCCTAACAGAGCTTTTTCAAAATTAAAATTCGAAATCAAAAACTCAAGAATAAGGGCATTTATTGTTTGGCACTACTTAGATGCACACTATTGATTTTTTAACGTTCAGAAAATTTAAATTTCATTAAGTGAGTTCAGAAGTCCTTTTATTGAGTGAGGTAAGTCACGCAATTGACCTCAAAGCAGAACAAATGACGTCACGTACACAAATTTTAACTGCAAAGCAGTAGAAGTCATTGAACTTGAAAAAGTCAATTCCAAGAAGTCAGGTCGCAAGAATCATCGATGGAGACGACGAATTAAATAAAAACCACGATGTCCCCAATAATAGCCGCTATTGCTTCGCGGCTATTAACCGAGGGTAGCCAAACATTTGAGATTAAGAACCACCCTTCACACCATAAAATTGTCTCTCAAAACAGCTTTGGTGAATCGCACTCTGGTGAATGTTTGTGAATCGCACTCTGGGACTCTAATAAGAGTACTTAATTCCCTCCGAGCGCTACCTATTTAACTCGACGAAAAATGAATGGGTCAGACGAAAAATCAGTCAAGCAAAAAAATCGCATAAAAAGACCACAGGACTAATAAAGTCGCTCTTTTCACCCGTTTAATTTTGCAAGTACTCGAAGGCCAAAAGGCAAATTTTTCGGAATTCAGCAAAATTAAGGCATACTTTACTCTTTACAACAATTAAAATCTCTAAGAATTATCACTGAGTTTTGTTTACTTCTGGAGCTGCTACACTTCACCGTCGTTTTCCAAATTGGTTCCAAAGAACACGTTCATAATTTCTTGGGGCCTTGGACTAGGTGTGTTGAGGGTAGTTTTGTCGTAAAAAGACGAATCCTCAGCATTTGTGGCTGTTCTCGTCCGAGTTAGCAAGAGAGGCGCCGAGTTACTTCTCTGTATCTTTGGTTGTGCATCCAGCAATTGCTGAAGTTGGGTATGTATTTCAGGGAATAACGGCCGATCATCTGGTTTCTTCTGGACGCACTCAATTAGTAGCTGTTTCAAATCAGCGGGCGTGTCGTCTTGGCATTGGGAGAGATCTGGCTTGAGGAAACCTTTTCCAACCTAAAAGTATCATACGATATTAGCAACGGCAAGTGCATCTATCCAAACTATTACAATGGCAATTGGAACGAAGCAATTGGAACGACTAATTCGTTTTTGGTTATTTTGTTTTGAATCAAACTTTTACAGTGCGCCTTTGAAGATATCCGTTTGCAGCAACATGAAATCTTTGCCTTGCATAAAGTGATATTGCAAACTAATGAAAATTTTTTTACTAGTCAATACTCGATTAAATTATCTAGATCGGTCAAAACTGTAACCAACCATGTATATAATGACGTCTCTGCACAATCCATTGTAGGGGAGATTGCCTGAGAATAGTTCAAAGAGGACAATTCCAAAGCTGTACACGTCACTCTTGTAGCTGTAGGGCGTGTCACTACTGAACATGAGTACCTCTGGTGCCATCCACAGAATGGAACCTGTCGGCTGGCGCTCTTGTGTACTACCTGAAATATGCATCTTCTTATGAACACCCTCTATCTTTTTATGAACGCATGGAGTCTCAAAAATTTGCTCACGTAAAACATGACCGACTAACGCGGAGCGAATGTCTCCCAAACTATCGGGGAGTGGTCGTCTTCGTCAGTAGCTAGCTACGGTTTAGGGGGGCTAGCTTTTGCAGCTTAAGTGAAGGAGGCGTGAGCTGAGAGCAAAGAGGTGGGAGGGGGTTGAAATGATGAGAACACTTCACACCAGCAATTTATATCTCTAAAAGTCAAAAGGGTTGAGAAAATAACACAGGACTAATAAGATTTCGTATATAACTTCGTTTGAGAGCTATTAAAACAGAATGCTCCCAAATTGAATTAACAGAGCTGGGAGATCGCCAGAAAATAGCTTCGTAGATCTGCAATAGCAAAAAAGCGACCTTATCTCCTTCAATTAACGTTAAGTAGTTATATGTAGTGGGGGGGGGGGGGGTAAAAGGATGTACCTATGTATTAACATTAGGTATAGCCTATTTTCGTCCAATTTCCAAAGATGTACCTAAAAAGAGAGTGAGAACAATAGACCTGTCATCTTCTCATAATTACCCAGGGGTAATTATCTCAATTACCCCCAGGGAAATGCATCCAGTTTTCCGCTCTTATGCACTTCACCTAATCTTATCTACTTAATAAAATTCATCTGCAGAACTTTTACTTTCAAAATTTTCATTTACGCATAACTTTTTCGATTATCAATTTTTTTTTTTAATTTTCGATTATTAATCAAGTTTTGTTTTCAATAATTTCAAATTATTGGAAGTTTTTCGCAAAAGCTTCTTAAAGTTTTTTGAAAATTTTATTTTTTTTTTTCAATTTTTTTTTACTCATGATGTGAAAGCATGCACGAAACCGATTTTTTGGCATTTTCTTTTGGTAGTTTCTGTTTTTTTCTCGGTAGTTTCAGTTTCAAAAACCCGAAACCGTTAAAAAAAATTGTATATAAAGTTGTTCTAATAATCGGTTGAAATTTTTTAACACAGATTTCAATGAAAAATACTAAAACACAGAAAACCATCACTGAAAATTTGTTTTTTTTTCGTAGTTTCAGATTCTGAAACCTCAAACTAAAAATTTTTTTTTGGTCGAAAATGTATACTACAGTACAACTTTAGAGGGTATTTTTCGAAGTGAAGTTCAATGGTGGTAATTTCACGGTCAATTATAGATTATGGGTTTGGGTTTTTTGTAGTTTTAGTTTCTCAAACCTCAAACTACAAAATAGTTTTTATCGAGAATGGTATGCTATATCAACTCTCTATATGTTGCTTTTAAACAAAGCATTTGATAGTGACTTCTTTAACTCCTAGAAGTTACACTTTTTGGTTTTTTTCTGAAGTTTCAGCTCCTGAAACCTGAAACCTCAAATTATTTTTTTTTGGAATTGTTTGTTACAGTACATCTTTATAGCGTAATTCTTACCGCAGAATCCAATGGGCATAATTTAAAAGTCGCGAAAAGAGGACAAATTTGTATTTGCTTTAGATTCTGAAACTTGAAACCAAAAAAAGTTTTTGGTAAAAAATACTCAATTCTTGTAAAAAATACCCTATTCTTGAAAAAATGAAAAAACCCATTTCATACCAAAAAATACCAAATTCTTGGCAAAAAATACCCAATTCTTGCCAAAAACACCCAATCCTTGTCCAAAAAAAGCCAATCGTTGCCAAAAAATACCCAATTATTGCCAAAAATTACCCAATTATTGCCAAAAAAAACCCAATTCTTGGCAAAAAATTCCAAATTCTTGAAAAACAAACACTCCATTATTGTGAAAAATGCCCAACTATTGCCAACAGATCCCAGGTCTTGGTGAAAAGCACCCAATTCGTGACTCAAAATATCTATTTATTGTCAAAAACACCCAAATATTACCCAAAAAATATCAAACTGTTGCCAAAAAAACAATTCTACTCCAAGAATATCTGTTTCTAGTCATGAGTTACACAATTCATAGCAAAAATACCCACTTATTACCAAAATCTACAAAATTTTTGCCAAAAATACCTAATTCCTGCGAAAAGGAACCCAGTTCTAGTAAAAATATCCCAATACTTGCCGCACAGAGACACAAGTCTTGCCAGAAATACCCATTTTTACCACAAAATAGCGAAATTTTGTCAAAAATACCCAAATTGTAACCAAAATAACAAAATTTTATCAAATATCTAAAATATATCAAAAGTTAGACAATCTTGCAATCATCCGTTTTTTCTCTAATTTCTTATCAACAATCCAATTATTTAGTGACCTTAAAACATCAACTTTTGAGATAATCTTTTGTAAAGACGAATCTTCTCAGGTGATCGATATAGGTTTAATTTTCGATTATTAATGAAGTTTTGTTGTCAATAACTTCAAATTATTGGAAGTTTTTCGCAAAAGCTTCTTAAAGTTTTTTGAAAATTTAATTTTTTTTCAATTTTTTTTACTCATGATGTGAAAGCATGCAAGAAACCGATTTTTTCGCATTTTCTTTTGGTAGTTTCTGTTTTTTTTTTCTCGGTAGTTTCAGCTTCAAAAGCCCGAAACCGTTAAAAAAATTGTATATAAAGTTGTTCTAATAATCGGTTGAAATTTTTTAACACAGATTTCAATGAAAAATACTAAAACACAGAAAACCATCACTGAAAATTTGTTTTTTTTTTCGTAGTTTCAGATTCTGAAACCTCAAACTAAAAATTTTTTTTGGTCGAAAATGTATACTACAGTACAACTTTAGAGGGTATTTTTCGAAGTGAAGTTCAATGGTGGTAATTTCACGGTCAATTATAGATTATGGGTTTGGGTTTTTTGTAGTTTTAGTTTCTCAAACCTCAAACTACAAAATAGTTTTTATCGAGAATGGTATGCTATATCAACTCTCTATATGTTGTTTTTAAACAAAGCATTTAATAGTGACTTCTTTAACTCCTAGAAGTTACACTTTTTGGTTTTTTTCTGAAGTTTCAGCTTCTGAAACCTGAAACCTCAAATTATTTTTTTTTTGGAATTGTTTGTTACAGTACATCTTTATAGCGTAATTTTTAACGCAGAATCCAATGGGCATAATTTAAAAGTCGTGAAAAGAGGACAAATTTGTATTTGTTTTAGATTCTGAAACTTGAAACCAAAAAAAGTTTTTGGTAAAAAATACTCAATTCTTGTAAAAAATACCCTATTCTTGAAAAAATGAAAAAACCCATTTCATACCAAAAAATACCAAATTCTTGGCAAAAAATACCCAATTCTTGCCAAAAACACCCAATCCTTGTCCAAAAAAAGCCAATCGTTGCCAAAAAATACCCAATTATTGCCAAAAATTACCCAATTATTGCCAAAAAAAACCCAATTCTTGGCAAAAAATTCCAAATTCTTGAAAAACAAACACTCCATTATTGTGAAAAATGCCCAACTATTGCCAACAGATCCCAGGTCTTGGTGAAAATCACCCAATTCGTGACTCAAAATATCTATTTATTGTCAAAAACACCCAAATATTACCCAAAAAATATCAAACTGTTGCCAAAAAAACAATTCTACTCCAAGAATATCTGTTTCTAGTCATGAGTTACACAATTCATAGCAAAAATACCCACTTATTACCAAAATCTACAAAATTTTTGCCAAAAATACCTAATTCCTGCGAAAAGGAACCCAGTTCTAGTAAAAATATCCCAATACTTGCCGCACAGAGACACAAGTCTTGCCAGAAATACCCATTTTTACCACAAAATAGCGAAATTTTGTCAAAAATACCCAAATTGTAACCAAAATAACAAAATTTTATCAAATATCTAAAATATATCAAAAGTTAGACAATCTTGCAATCATCCGTTTTTTCTCTAATTTCTTATCAACAATCCAATTATTTAGTGACCTTAAAACATCAACTTTTGAGATAATCTTTTGTAAAGACGAATCTTCTCAGGTGATCGATATAGGTTTAATTTTCGATTATTAATGAAGTTTTGTTGTCAATAACTTCAAATTATTGGAAGTTTTTCGCAAAAGCTTCTTAAAGTTTTTTGAAAATTTAATTTTTTTTCAATTTTTTTTACTCATGATGTGAAAGCATGCAAGAAACCGATTTTTTCGCATTTTCTTTTGGTAGTTTCTGTTTTTTTTTCTCGGTAGTTTCAGCTTCAAAAGCCCGAAACCGTTAAAAAAATTGTATATAAAGTTGTTCTAATAATCGGTTGAAATTTTTTAACACAGATTTCAATGAAAAATACTAAAACACAGAAAACCATCACTGAAAATTTGTTTTTTTTTCGTAGTTTCAGATTCTGAAACCTCAAACTAAAAATTTTTTTTGGTCGAAAATGTATACTACAGTACAACTTTAGAGGGTATTTTTCGAAGTGAAGTTCAATGGTGGTAATTTCACGGTCAATTATAGATTATGGGTTTGGGTTTTTTGTAGTTTTAGTTTCTCAAACCTCAAACTACAAAATAGTTTTTATCGAGAATGGTATGCTATATCAACTCTCTATATGTTGTTTTTAAACAAAGCATTTAATAGTGACTTCTTTAACTCCTAGAAGTTACACTTTTTGGTTTTTTTCTGAAGTTTCAGCTTCTGAAACCTGAAACCTCAAATTATTTTTTTTTTTGGAATTGTTTGTTACAGTACATCTTTATAGCGTAATTTTTAACGCAGAATCCAATGGGCATAATTTAAAAGTCGTGAAAAGAGGACAAATTTGTATTTGTTTTAGATTCTGAAACTTGAAACCAAAAAAAGTTTTTGGTAAAAAATACTCAATTCTTGTAAAAAATGCCCTATTCTTGAAAAAATGAAAAAACCCATTTCATACCAAAAAATACCAAATTCTTGGCAAAAAATACCCAATTCTTGCCAAAAACACCCAATCCTTGTCCAAAAAAAGCCAATCGTTGCCAAAAAATACCCAATTATTGCCAAAAATTACCCAATTATTGCCAAAAAAAACCCAATTCTTGGCAAAAAATTCCAAATTCTTGAAAAACAAACACTCCATTATTGTGAAAAATGCCCAACTATTGCCAACAGATCCCAGGTCTTGGTGAAAATCACCCAATTCGTGACTCAAAATATCTATTTATTGTCAAAAACACCCAAATATTACCCAAAAAATATCAAACTGTTGCCAAAAAAACAATTCTACTCCAAGAATATCTGTTTCTAGTCATGAGTTACACAATTCATAGCAAAAATACCCACTTATTACCAAAATCTACAAAATTTATGCCAAAAATACCTAATTCCTGCAAAAAGGAACCCAGTTCTATTAAAAATATCCCAATACTTGCCGCACAGAGACACAAGTCTTGCCAGAAATACCCATTTTTACCACAAAATAGCGAAATTTTGTCAAAAATACCCAAATTGTAACCAAAATAACAAAATTTTATCAAATATTTATCTAAAATAAATCAAAAGTTAGACAATCTTGCAATCATCCGTTTTTTCTCTAATTTATCAACAATCCAATTATTTAGTGACCTTAAAACATCAACTTTTGAGATAATCTTTTGTAAAGACGAATCTTCTCAGGTGATCGATATAGGTTTAATTTTCGATTATTAATAAGTTTTGTTTTCAATAATTTCAAATTATTGGAAGTTTTTTGCAAAAGCTTCTTAAAATCTTTTGTAAAGACGAATCTTCTCAGGTGATCGATATAGGTTTAATGAGTACAAATTTGTCACGAATTTTTTGCTATGTACAGAATTAATTGTTAAAAGTTCAACCATAGTAATTTAACAATTACGTCCTACTATCTTCTCAATTAAGAACAAATACGTGATCATTTTTTGTAAGAGGGCCACTGACCTCTTTGAAACAAAATTTACTCCAGCTAGGTCATATGATTCCTGCAATTAGGGATACCTATGTATTGTATGGGGTCACTGAACTCATGTTAACAAAAAATAATCCTTACTACTTACGATATTATTCCTATTTTATCAAAGCATGCACAGCTCACGTGCTTGAAGTCTTACTCATAGTATTGTAATAATTACGTCACTATTGCGTCATAATGATGTCATTTTTTATTGTAGTGCACAAACAAAAATTCAACTCATTGCGCTTATTTTCGTTCTCTTCAACAACTTAGCTATAGTTAGACTTTTTCATTTTTTTCGGAGACAATTTTAATCTCCTTTTCCTACAAACCTAAGTTTTCAGTTATAAACCTTTCAGTGTAGATTCTTCATCTCTAGGATATCTTCCTATTTCCCATTCCAGGTAAGTCACCTCTGTTATAGAATATGAAAAGAGACAAAAAAAGAATAATGGGCTATTATAATCATCGTACTCATTCGCAAATAGCATATTATTTCTTCAGAGAGAAAGTTTTTTTTCAATATCTGTGTTTTCAATTTATTTAGGAGTTCAACCGTCGTCACCTAAAAAAGGCTGGAATAATGAATATCAAATCTGTGAAATTGAACGAAAAACTTAAGGCCCACTTCTTTTTCCCCGATTTCAAGGATGATGTAGCAATTATAAAGGAGAGGAAGACGTGCTTCGGCTGGGTAGCTGAACCTCCATTCTCCATTCCGAGGCAGCTTCTAGTCTTCATTATTGCAATCGAGAATTTGTCAGAAGTCTCTGTTCCATACAAACAGACAACTGTAGACTTCTACGAGAACCACATCGAAAACAAAACTTTACAAGTCTCAGACAACATGGAACTGAGCAGATCAGTCCGTGCACAATTTTGTGATTATGAGTTGTCCTATAGACCAATGTATGAAAATCAATTAGGATTTTTTGAGGAGGAGATAGAACTTAAATTCCTCTGGTGTCTGTCTGACGAGTATGACAATTTGCAGGAGCAGAAAACTGATCGGGATTGTGACGAGTGGGAAAATGGGTCATTGACAGAGAGTATTATGGCAATTATAGAAGAAGAGAACGCACTTGATCCCAAGTTAGACAACAAAAAATCTGACCAGGCAGTCCCTTTTGCGTGTTTTTCTACAGACACTGGACAAGATGCATTGAAAGAAGTACAGGAAGCATCGAGTGTTGAAACCAATTCAATCAAGTCTGCCAGAACCATCCTTAGTACTGTACTCAATGATTATAAAGATTACCAAGATAATATTTTATCTAATGAAGCCAGTGAAAAAATATCTGAAAAAACTTCCCTCAAATCTGAGCAACCAGCGTCTTGTACACAAAAGACTGAAATTCAAAAAATTCAACTGAACAAAAATTCAAACTGAAATAGAAAAATAAAAAAATAGCATTTTTTGGTAAAAACTTTATGTAAAAAACGACATTTTTGAAAGAAAAATTATTCTAGTAAAACTTGTTTTTTCAAAAAAAAAATTATTTTAAATTAAATTTTACATTAAAAAATTCAAAAACAGAAAAAAGGAAAAACAAAAAACAACACAAGTTGCAATTTTTGTTAAAAACCTTATGTAAAAAACGACATTTTTGAAAAAAAAATTATTCTAGTAAAACTTGTTTTTTCAAAAAGGAAATTAATTGAATTTCATATTTTACATTAAAAAATTCAAAAACAGAAAAAAGGAAAAATAGAAAAATAAAAAACAACACAAGTTGCATTTTTTGTTAAAAACCTTATGTAAAAACGACATTTTTGAAAAAAAATTATTCTAGTAAAACTTGTTTTTTCAAAAAGGAAAATAATTGAATTTCATATTTTACATTAAAAAATTCAAAAACAGAAAAAAGGAAAAATAGAAAAATAAAAAACAACAAAAATTGCATTTTTTGTTTATAACCTTATGCAAAAAACGGCATTTTTGAAAGAAATTTTTTTTAATAAAACAAAATTTTCCGAAAAAAAAAATTTTAAATTTTACAAAAAAATTCAAAAACAAAAAAAAAAGGAAAAATAAAAAAATAAAAACAGCACAAGTTGCATTTTTTGTTAAAAACCTTATGTAAAAAACGGCATTTTTGAAAGAAAAATTATTCTAGTAAAACTTTGTTTTTTCAAACAGAAAATTAATTAAATTTAAATTTTTACATAAAAAAAATTAAAAAACAGAAAAAAAAGTAAAAATAAAAAATAAAAAACCATCAAGATTTACATTTTTGTTGAAAAACAGTGTGTAAAACACAACAATTTTTTTTAAAAAAAATCATTTTAGTAAAAAAAGATTTTCATTTAAAAAAATGATTCAATTCAAAACTTCACATTAAAAAATTTAAAAAACTGACAATTGGAAAAACGAAAAGAGAAACCTTTTGTAAAAAAAACGACGTTTTTAAAAAAAATGGGATAGTAAATGTATATTTTTTTCAAGACAGTAAAAATTATGCAAAAGGTTTTCAACTTTTTTTTTAAAAAAAAACTAAATTCTAATACTTAAAGATTTGTATGAGTATCTATTTCTAAAAATTCCTGCCAAAAATTCTTCTTTTAATTGACCAGGTAATATATTATCAAAGGCAGCACGCTTATTGCAAGATTCTGATGGGAAGAATTGCTGCTGGAGTTTGCTTCGAAATTGTCACTGTAATCGCTTTGCATCATCCAGTATCAGCTGCCGGGAGTTCATTGCAGAGGCCAAAAAAACCCGCGTTTTTGAAAAAAACATTTTATGAAAACAAGCCTTTTTCGTCGTTAACCGCCATTTTTGAGAAAAAAAACATATTACAAAAACAGGCATTTTTTGACATAAATTTTAATTCAAAATTGAACTTTAAATAAAAGTTAATTTCGAAAATGCATTTGTAAAACTCAAATAGATTATATTATCAAAGTATCAATTCAAAAGCATACATGAAATTTAGCTTTTTCTGAGTGTAAAAAGAGAATATTACAAATTAAACAGTCAATTATTCACCTCAGGAAATAATAGTTTTTTGGATCTGAAATTATACCGGAAATACAAACAGATAATCAGTCAAAGAAATAACTTCTCAGCCGGTTATTTTAGTTACTATACAACTCAGCAGCTCGTCTCAATTTGCACGATGGAGGACACATGTTGTCTTCGTTTTCATCACCATCTGAAATTTTACTTCCCACTCTTTTCAGGGTTATTGACATCAGGAGCCCTTCTCTTGACAGTCTTTTGTGTACAAGACGCTGGTTGCTCAGATTTGAGGGAAGTTTTTTCAGATATTTTTTCACTGGCTTCATTAGATAAAATATGATCTTGGTAATCTGTATAATCATTGAGTACAGTACTAAGGATGGTTCTGGCAGACTTGATTGAATTGGTTTCAACACTCGATGCTTCCTGTACTTCTTTCAATGCATCTTGTCCAGTGTCTGTAGAAAAACACGCAAAAGGGACTGCCTGGTCAGATTTTTTGTTGTCTAACTTGGGATCAAGTGCCTTCTCTTCTTCTATAATTGCAATAATACTCTTTGTCAATGACCCATTTTTCCACTCGTCACAATCCCGATCAGGTTTCTGCTCCTGCAAATTGTCATACTCGTCAGACACACACCAGAGGAATTTAAGTTCTATCTCCTCCTCAAAAAATCCTAATTGATTTTCATACATAGGTCTATAGGACAACTCATAATCACAAAATTGTGCACGGACTGATCTGCTCAGTTCCATGTTGTCTGAGACTTGTAAAGTTTTGTTTTCGATGTGGTTCTCGTAGAAGTCTACAGTTGTCTGTTTGTATGGAACAGAGACTTCTGGCAAATTCTCGATTGCAATAATGAAGACTAGAAGCTGCCTCGGAATGGAGAATGGAGGTTCAGCTACCCAGCCGAAGCACGTCTTCCTCTCCTTTATAATTGCTACATCATCATTGAAATCGGGGAAGAAGTGGGCCTTAAGATTTTCGTTCAATTTCACAGATTTGATATTCATTATTCCAGCATTTTTTAGGTGACGACGGTTGAACTCCTAAATAAATTGAAAATACAGATATTGAAAAAAAACTTTCTCTCTGAAGAAATAATATGCTATTTGCGAATGAGTACGATGATTATAATAGCCCATTCTTTTTTTGGTCTGTTTTCATATTCTATAACAGAGGTGACTTACCTGGAATGGGAAATAGGAAGATATCCTAGAGATGAAGAATCTCCACTGAAAGGTTTATAACTGAAAACTTAGGTTAGTAGGAAAAGGAGATTAAAATTGTCTCCGAAAAAAAATGAAAAAGTCTAACTATAGCTAAGTTGTTGAAGAGAACGAAAATAAGCGCAGAGTTGAATTTTTGTTTGTGCACTACAATAAAAAATGACATCATTATGACGCAATAGTGACGTAATTATTACAATACTATGAGTAAGACTTCAATCACGTGAGTTGTGCATGCTTTGATAAAATAGGAATAATATCGTAAGTGGTAAGGATTATTTTTTGTTCACATGAGTTCAGTGACCCCATACAATACATAGGTATCCCTAATTGCAGCAATCATATGACGTAGCTGGAGTAAATTTTGTTTCAAAGAGGTCAGTGGCCCTCTTACAAAAAATGATCACGTATTTGTTCTTAATTGAGAAGATAGTAGGACGTAATTGTTAAATTACTATGGTTGAACTTTTAACAATTAATTCTGTACAAAAGATTATCTCAAAAGTTGATGTTTTAAGGTCACTAAATAATTGGATTGTTGATAAGAAATTAGAGAAAAAACGGATGATTGCAAGATTGTCTAACTTTTGATATATTTTAGATAAATATTTGATAAAATTTTGTTATTTTGGTTACAATTTGGGTATTTTTGACAAAATTTCGCTATTTTGTGGTAAAAATGGGTATTTCTGGCAAGACTTGTGTCTCTGTGCGGCAAGTATTGGGATATTTTTTACTAGAACTGGGTTCCTTTTCGCAGGAATTAGGTATTTTTGGCAAAAATTTTGTAGATTTTGGTAATAAGTGGGTATTTTTGCTATGAATTGTGTAACTCATGACTAGAAACAGATATTCTTGGAGTAGAATTGTTTTTTTGGCAACAGTTTGATATTTTTTGGGTAATATTTGGGTGTTTTTGACAATAAATAGATATTTTGAGTCACGAATTGGGTGCTTTTCACCAAGACCTGGGATCTGTTGGCAATAGTTGGGCATTTTTCACAATAATGGAGTGTTTGTTTTTCAAGAATTTGGAATTTTTTGCCAAGAATTGGCTTTTTTGGCAATAATTGGGTAATTTTTGGCAATAATTGGGTATTTTTTGGCAACGATTGGCTTTTTTTGGACAAGGATTGGGTGTTTTTGGCAAGAATTGGGTATTTTTTGCCAAGAATTTGGTATTTTTTGGTATGAAATGGGTTTTTTCATTTTTTCAAGAATAGGGTATTTTTTACAAGAATTGAGTATTTTTTACCAAAAACTTTTTTTGGTTTCAAGTTTCAGAATCTAAAACAAATACAAATTTGTCCTCTTTTCACGACTTTTAAATTATGCCCATTGGATTCTGCGTTAAAAATTACGCTATAAAGATGTACTGTAACAAACAATTCCAAAAAAAAAAAATTTGAGGTTTCAGGTTTCAGAAGCTGAAACTTCAGAAAAAAACCAAAAAGTGTAACTTCTAGGAGTTAAGGAAGTCACTATCAAATGCTTTGTTTAAAAACAACATATAGAGAGTTGATATAGCATACCATTCTCGATAAAACTATTTTGTAGTTTGAGGTTTGAGAAACTAAAACTACAAAAAACCCAAACCCATAATCTATAATTGACCGTGAAATTACCACCATTGAACTTCACTTCGAAAAATACCCTCTAAAGTTGTACTGTAGTATACATTTTCGATCAAAAAAAATTTTTAGTTTGAGGTTTCAGAATCTGAAACTACGAAAAAAAAACAAATTTTCAGTGATGGTGTTCTGTGTTTTAGTATTTTTCATTGAAATCTGTGTTAAAAAATTTCAACCGATTATTAGAACTTTATATACAATTTTTTTAACGGTTTCGGGTTTTTGAAACTACCGAGAAAAAAAAACAGAAACTACCAAAAGAAAATGCCAAAAAATCGGTTTCTTGCATGCTTTCACATCATGAGTAAAAAAAATTGAAAAAAAATTAAATTTTCAAAAAACTTTAAGAAGCTTTTGCGAAAAACTTCCAATAATTTGAAGTTATTGACAACAAAACTTCATTAATAATCGAAAATTAAAAAAAATTGATAATCGAAAAAGTTATGCGTAAATGAAAATTTTGAAAGTAAAAGTTCTGCAGATGAATTTTATTAAGTAGATAAGATTAGCTGAAGTGCATAAGAGCGGAAAACTGGATGCATTTCCCTGGGGGTAATTGAGATAATTACCCCTGGGTAATTATGAGAAGATGACAGGTCTATTGTTCTCTCTCTTTTTAGGTACATCTTTGGAAATTGGACGAAAATAGGCTATACCTAATGTTAATACATAGGTACATCCTTTTACCCCCCCCCCACTCTTGCTTACATATAACTACTACGTTAGCAAAAGTCTCTTCAGAGTGAAGTAAGTCATTTCGGAGAGTGACTAAGTTGAGTGTAACCACTAAATTTAACCACTGAAAAACATAGCTGGCAGATTGCCAGAAAATAGCCGCAATAGCTTCTCAGATCTTCAGTTTCAAAAAAAGTAGTAAAAGAAACAAATCAAAAAAGAAATGCTGAAATGTTATATTTTGATTAAGAATCTGTTTAACTTATTGCTGCTTCCATTAGCTGCCCTCAAAGGACAAGTGAGGTAAGTGACGTGCGACCAAAAATTCAATCACGAGAAAGAACAAAAAAAAAATACTCTACTAAGACTGAAAATGACGTCACTCACGCAAATCAGTTAAATTGTACAAGCGAATGAACGAATAGCAGATTTGAAGTGATTGTGATGTCATACGGTCGTAACAAAAATCTTGTTGAAGTAAAAAAAAACCATAGCAGGACAAGTCCTGAAACAATTCAAATTTTCATTGGTTTGAAAAAAACAGCAAAATCAAAGTCAAACTGCTGTAAGTGAACAAAAACCACTTGCGAGAGAGCGAAATTTTGTTCAAACACCGTTTTCTCACTGCTTTAAACATAGCCGGCAGATTGCCGGAAAATAGCCGCGATAGACGCTTGGGGCCTTCCATGAATTGAAACAACTAAAGAGACTAGATAGACAGATCGACCACCAGTCCTTTAATAGACCACTAGCACTAGACTTTTTGGGTTAGATTTGGACTGTCATTTTTATGAGACACGTAAGCTCTAAGGAGAAAGCCCTAATAGGGCTTTTCAAAATTAGGATCTTTTCCGTTTGTGCCCCCTCAGCTTAGTGGGCGCATATTATTTGCACCCCTCAGATGCACATGCAATAATTTTTACATAATGACTTACTATGTAATGGCACGTGCTCTGTAACTGGGGGGCGCATAACGTACTGGGGGCACAAACGGATAAGATCCCAAAATTACTATTCGAAATCAAAAACTCAAGACTCTAATAATCAAGAATTAGGGCATATATGTTTGGCACTACTTAGATGCACACTATTGACCTTTATCAAGTAAATGTTCATAAAACTTAAAGTTCCATAAGTGAGTTCAGAAGTAATGTTTTTGAGTGAGGTAAGTCATTGAAAAAGTCAATTCCAAGAAGTCAGGGTGAGACGAAACAAAAATCTGTTAGACGAAGTTAAAAAAATTAGGAGCGCTATAATAGAGGAAATGAGATGCGGCTATTATAAATGAATCACTTCAATTTGACTTCAAAAATCACAAAAATGTGAACAGATCTTTACAAAAGACAGCGCCCCAATACAATTCGAAATCTTAGAACGTAAAACAAAGAGAAGGCCAATAATATCCTCAGCTATTGCTTCGCAGCCATTAAAAAACTAGCTAAGCTAAGACTGAAAAAGTACGTCACGCAATCAATTTAGTCGAAATTGTATGAATGAAAAAAAGATTGGAATTATCGTGACTTCATTGAACTACCGACGAAGAACCACCCTTCACACCATCAATTTATGTCAACTTAAGTTTTGGTAAATTGCATACTTGTATGCCGAAAGGCTCAAAGAAATTATTGCCCTCCGGCTTTAACCATTTATTGTTTCTGAGGACGAGAAATCAAAAGCGTCAGAAACACGGACAACCGAAAATCAAATTTAAAAAGACTGTAGGACCAATATAATTTCCACAAACCTCGTATGAGAGCAATTAAAACTACAAAAACGGGCAAAGTTCAAACACCCGCAGACTGCCGGAAAATAGCCGCCGTTGATTCCAATAAGCATGATTGGGATTGAAAGAATAGATATTGAAAAAAAAAATTTTTTGTACCAAAACATTTTTTGAGTCCGATTTATTTTGATGGCATTTCGTAGTTGAACAAACTTCTGTTTCTTAGAGAGAGGCTACAGGGGCTACTATCAATACCAATAAGCATTAGAGAGAGGTAACTAATACTTTTAGGAACGACCTTCAAATAGCGGGCATCTAAAATTGGGCTTTATGGGTTTATCCTGATTCTATTTGACTTCAATTTTTATACTGACTCTGTTCATTTTGAATTGCTTTGCTGAGCAACTGATGTTCAAAATCACTTTTAGCAGAATGAGAGAAGAGAGAAACTAGCCTAGAGAAGTCAAAAAGATTTCACGCAAAATGTTGAAAAAGCGCCAAAATGAGGTAAAACGAAACATTTTTTTGATCGACGAAGTAAAAGAAACATAGCAGGACAAGTCCTGACGTACAATTCGAATGATTTTCATTGACTTAACAGAAAACCTAGATCTAGAATAGACTATGATTGAATTAAGAAAACCATTTAAAAAATAAAATCAGATCAAAAAATAAAAAAGTCAAGGTAAAAATGCCGGCATGTGAACAAAAAAAAACACTAGCGAGAAATTAAAATTTAATTCAAACAAAAAACTAGGCCTAAAATGAGCCGTGAAAGGATTGGGAAAACCATTTAGAAAAAAATCCGATCCAAAAAATCGAAAAAAACAGTAAAAATCAGAGTGAAATTGCCGCAAGTGAACAAAAAACCACTACCGAGAAACAGAATTTTTGTTCAAACACCATTTTCGCACTCTACTTTAAAATTAGAGCGAAAAAAATTCACGCCGCAAAACCACTCGCTTTTTCGCTCCATTTCCTGTTTCGGCGTGACCAAAATCACTACTCCGATTTGACTTTAAAAAAAAACATAGCAGGACAAGTCCTGAAAAACAATCCAAAGAATTGAATGAGATACTGAGAAATAATGTACCTGGCCAACAGATCAATTGAACAATCCCAGCCAAAAAGACAATCTCAAAAGTTGAGAAACTAAAATAATCAAACGAACTAAACAAAATATTCGTTGCTAAAATTTTACCCTGAAGAACAAATTCAATATACTCACGAGCTCACGCACAAGACTTGAAATAGATCTACTATCCACTAAAGGCAGATAAACTGACAAATGCTCCAAAAAAATGACAAATGCAAAAATTAAATTTTGCGGAAATAAAATGTTCAAAACCAAGTTCTGTGTAGTGCTCCCATTTGACCCATCTGCAAGGCAAAAAAATTTCGTTGAGCTGTAAAGATCGTTTAACTCAGAAAATAACAGAAAAATATGCAAAAAAAATTAAAAAAACAATGGCAAATTTTAATACTCTTGCTAAAATTCGCGATATTAACAATTTCAGTACCATTTCATTGTCTCCGGAGATTATCCAGTATTTCTATTTATTTCTAAACGCAAAGAGCTTCGCTGACTCAAAAAGATCAACAAATTCGGAATATGAAAATAATTTAGAGAAATATTGAATTTAAATTTTATCAAAAACTCGTGTCATTAAAAAATTGATAACGAATCAATTTCCTGGGGCAACTATGCAGTAACTTGTTATCAAACCGTAGAGGAGATTCCTGGGCCCTTGGTGCCGGAAAACTTGATGTTGGAAGGTTTTCGAAAATCCTGAAAAAATTCAAGTTTTATTTTAAAAACTGCAAAAATTAGTGATATTTAAAAAATGAAAACCTGTGTCATTGCCACTAGACGCTATGCATTAACCTATTATCAAAACCAGGAGGAGGTTCGTTGGCCCTTGAGGTGGGAGAACCCTAAAAATGCAAGTTTTATCAAATATTGCTAAAAATTTGTGATATTAAAAAGATGAAAACCATTGCATGCTCAATAAAAATTCTTTAGTAAACTATAATCAAACGCTATAGGAGATTTCCTGGCTCTAGGGGCTCGGAAAAAATTAGATAATGCCAACACATTTTTAAAAATAAAATGCAAGTTTTATCAAAAAAATTGCTAAAATTCGTGATGTTAAAATGTTGAAAACCATTCTATTACCGCTAGAAACTATGCAGTAACCTATTATTAAACCCGGAGGGATTTTGCTTGACAGCTAGGGCTGAAGAACTCAAAAAATGAAACATTTTCAAAAAAACTTGAAAAAAATTGTAAAAATTAGTATAAATTTGCGTGTTTATGTTTCGAGTATCAAAAGTTATAGCTCTTAAAATGGTCATAAAGGGTAATTATTTCTTGAAAAAGACCTCTATCAACTCTTAAAAACCTCTATTTTAGACTGGTCTAACGAAAATCTGAAAAAAGACGAAAAGACGCGAAAAACTGCAACTTTTTGGGCACAAAAACTCCTAAAAATGACCTTTTAACCTTGAAATACGGCCTTCCCAGTTGCTTCACCACTCTAAGCACTTCAAGGACTAATATACGAGGCTAAGGGCCTCTAATGAAACTGATGACCGCTGAGCTTTACCGGTTTATCCCGTTCTGAAAGCTCAAAGTCATGAAAAAAGTGTGAAAACATTTTACAAAAATAAAAAAAACATAGCAGGACAAGTCCTGACGTAAAATTCAAAGAATTTTCATTGACTAAACAGAAAAACTAGACCTAGAATGGACTATGAGTGAATTGACAAACTCATTTTTAAAAAAAATCAGATCAAAAAATTAGAAAAAAAAACCAAAAAATCAATGTCAAATGCCGCATGTGAACAAAAAAACCACTAGCTGAAAATTTAATTCAAACAAAAAACTAGGCCTAGAATGAGCTGTGAATGGATTGGGAAAACCATTTAGAAAAAAATCCGATCCAAAAAATCGAAAAAACAGTAAAAATCAGAGTGAAATTGCCGCAAGTGAACAAAAAACCACTACCGAGAAACAGAATTTTTGTTCAAACACCATTTTCGCACTCTACTTTAAAATTAGAGCGAAAAAAATTCACGCCCCAAAACTAATCGCTTTTTCGCTCCATTTCCTGTTTCGGTGTGACCAAAATCACTACCCCAATTTGACTTCAAAAATCATGAAAATGTGTGAACAGATCTTAAAAAAAAGACAGCGCCCCAATACAATTCAAATTCTTTGAATTGTAAAAAGACAGAGAGCACCAATACAATCCAATTCTTGGATTGTAAAAAAAGACAGCGCCCCAATACAATTCAAATTCTTTGAATTGTAAAAAAAAATAGGCGCGCTATAATAGCAGGCTGAGAAGATGAGGGCGGCTATTAAAAATAACATTTTGGCCTCACGTTTTTTGAAAACAAGTCTTTAAAAAAAGAATCGTTAAGTCAATTAGATACCACAAAAAAAACAATCGATTCAAATATTAATAATTAGTGAGCCCATGAGACCTGTCATCAACGACATTAAGTGACAGAAAAACAAAACTTTAAAAACTGGTACCTGTGGTGTTCCACTTGGACTTGAGGGTGGCGAGACCAAAGTCTCCAATCTTGACAGTGTAGTCGTCCAGAAGGAAGATGTTGTTGCTCTTCAGATCCCGATGGATGATAGTCTTCGAGTGGAGATAACTCATGCCTTGTGCAGTCTGCTTTGCTATCGAAAGCTTCTCGTAGTTTGTTAGAACTAAAACACGACGCAATCAGCACAGAAGCCGAGAAAACAAAATTGCTTCAATACCGTTGCCATTTGAGGGCAACATATGACGATTAAGAAAAAGGCATTGCACCTATTTTCAACTTAAGCACTCATTTATTATCATCAATCATACGATATTGAGAAGGTTGCGTCATTCAATCAGGCTGCACAGACAAAAAAATTAGCCAACATCGTTATGGCAATATTTTGCCTACCAAAGTTGACCACTAAATTCTTGAAAAAATCACAAGCTTTACGAATGTCGCAAGTTACGGTAGCAGGTTATGATTTCTAATGTCGCACGTTATGATTTCAAAGTTTGAAAGTCGTGACTTCAAAGGCAAGGCAACAACTGAGTGTTTTAAACTGAAGTAAAAACGGTTTTCACTTACATCTTTCTGGGTTTTCGCTGTCTTCGACGTGTATGTGCCAGTATAGGGATTTTCCCTCGCACCACTGGGTGACTATGGCTAGGTAAGCGTCTGTTGTGAAGCCGTAGAACAGCAAAATGTTGGCGTGTCTGCACTTCTTCAGCAGCAACACCTGAACAACGGTTGAATTAAGCCTCGAGGAAAAACAAGCTCCGGTCTCCTCAGTGATATACAGACTGAATGTTTCTTTTTCATTAGAACATAAAACTACAGGAATCATAAAAACGTTCATGTGGTAAATCATCCACCCAATTATTAACAATTGTGATTGACGTCGGCTGTGCTTCGCACAGGAAAAGTTCCAACCTACCAAATAATCTTTTTTAATAGCCTCACTCTGTTACTCTAATGGCTAGTATTCAGGAGCTGTCTCTTATGACTGGAGTAACTCTTAGAATATTTTGTTCACATGCGAAAGATTCAAATCTGTTTAGACTCCATTTTTTTTGGCCCAAGTGGCTTTTTTTCACTTATTTAAGATGCACGCTGAGGAGAATTTATAACCACTTCAGGCATTTCATCAACTTTTACATGCAATTTAAGCTTTTTGTCATTTTTGCCAACTTGAGACAATTTCCAGAGTTTCTTAAAATTTTTTATATTTATAAGTTTTATAAGAATGTAGTAGGAATTTTTGAAATGTAGGGTATCTTCCAAACCTTCTAATTTTGAAACGTTTTCTTTCCAATAAAAAGATTAAATTAGTTCAAACTTTCACCACTTTTCTGCCTATTTTCAAATTTTTCTTTGTTGCTTTTCTTTGGTGTTAACTATGAAGTAAATTTTGGATGGGCTTCTTTCTACAGCATTGTAGAAAGTTTCCAATGGTTTTTTTTATTAGTATGAACCGTTCAGTGACCACGCAAAAACGTTTCCAAAAGTCTCTTGAGAACAACTTTTGGTACTTCGAAACATGCAGACCTTTGCTTAGAATATTAATATTGAATATATGAGGCTTCGCTCGATTTTCCTCGTGAAAACCGTTCGTATAGCTTTTTACTAGTTTGCTTTAAGCTAGTCATTAAAAGTTTCGTATCTCACAAAAATAATTTCTTGACGAAACAAAAAAAACATAGCAGGACAGTGTGAACTAAAATTTAAGGAATTTTCATTGACTAAAGAGAAACTAGACTTTGGAAACAGTAAAATAGATCGGTAAGACCATTAAAAAAACCCGACCAAACCAGAAAAAAAATTGAAAAGTCCACACGAACAAAAAAAAATTTTCGAGAAAGCGAACTTCTGTTCAAACGCCTTTCAATCACTCTTTTAAAATGAGAGTGATAAAATGTACGGAAACGACTCAAAATTGTCTTAGCTGCAAAAGCTTGCATTTCAAATAACTAGAATCTTTGTAGAACGCAAGAAAATAGAGACATGTTATTTTTCTTGAAATTTTTTCATGCAATCGAGGCAATAAACAACTCAAGCAATCTAAAGATACAACGAGCTCAAAAACATCTCTACCTTTGAAAAAGATTAAAAACTAAGAGGACATAGCCGAAGGAATTCCGACAACGAACTGAAGTCATCTCTGTCGGAAAAACTAGCCTCCCACGTAATTATTATCTGGTAAAACGCATCAAAGCAGAGAAAACAATACGAATAAAAACCAACGAATAAAAAGTAATTAGGGCCAAACTTTTTTAAGTTTAAACACTTAGGAGTAGCAGGAAAAAGATTCTCATAAAAACACTTCGTCAAAAAGTTCGGTTCACTTCGTTATAGAAAATGCCTACGAGCATTAGGGTTCAATTCAGTTAATCAATACAATTAATTAACACAATAGGCCAAAAATTTGATAAAATTGCCCATAAAAGAATGTTCAAAAATTCGCTTCAATTGCCAAGAAGCATTGAAATCGCTATCAAAACAACTCGAATAGTAGTATTTCAGTCTATAATAGCTTTTCAGACAGCAAAAATTCAATACAAGAAAACAGCTGTACTTTAAAAAGCCGCAAGGGAACGAATTGCCCCGCTTAGCCATAAGTTTTTCACACCAACAATTTTTGTTGCATTTCAAAGGCAAGTATGAACAAAATAATCATTTTTTTCAGATTTAATTATCAAACTTTCTCCAACTTTATTTAATTTGTGAGATATTTTAAACGCTGACTTATAAACAAAACAGCCCGAAAAACTCTAGAAACGACTCGAAGAAGTATTCGGCACAAAATCAGCCTATCGAAGAGAAATTTTTGATGGCAGTAAGCATCGAAGAAAAATGGCTATCTTCACTAAAAATATACCCGGTAGATTGCCGGAAAATAGCCGCCGTTGATTTCCATAGTCCCGATTGTGATTGAAATGAAAACTGATTCTTGTACAAAAGTTCAAACTCTTTGATTTCATTTCGTAGTTAGACAAACTACTGTTCCGCAATGAGGATACAGGTCTAGTATCAATACCAATAAGCATCAGAGATGGTTACCAAGATTGAAAGCTCAAAGTTAAAGTAGTTGAATTAAATTGGGCCTCCAAAATTGGGCTTTATGAGTTTATCCCGTTTCCATTTTCGATTTAGTTTTTGACTCCCTTCAATTTAGATGGCCTCGCTGATTAAAAGCTCTTTTAAAACACTTTGAGCAGAATAAGCGACGAGTGAAGCTAGGCTGGATAAGTCAAGAAGATTTCGAGCAAAATGTCGAAAAAGCGGCAAAGTGAGGAAAAGCAAAAAATTTTGATTCGACGAAATAAAAAACGAAATGAAGGCCCAATAAAAGCCGGCTGAGAAGACGAGGGATGCTATTAAGGGAACCAATTTAAGCTTACAAGTAAATTACAGAAAAACGTTTATATTTTAAATTTGTACAAGTACAAAAACAAACGGAAAACATTTCATACAGCCAAGACCAGAAAATTGCTCACACTACTTCGGACAAGCCAGATTAAGAACACATATATCTCAGATTTTTGGAATAGAGGGGAAAAGCAGAAACTAAGAAAAAGGTTACAATTGATCATTTTTTCGGAAAATGTTTCTGGATAACAAAGAACTTTTATTTAATTTGTATAAGAAACTACCTGTAAAAGAAAAAAGCAATACCAAAAAGCATCTTTAGAAAAACGCACGTGAACAATTTGGTTAGCGTAGCAAACACTTTATTACACCTATATTTCTCACTGTTTCAAAACAAGGCATGAACAAAAAACTTTTCTCCGCTCTTCCAGTTTATTGACAGGAACAACTTTTTAAAACTATTCACACCCTGAACATCCTGTATTCTTTCTCACTCACTTTAAAAAAACCAGCCGGAAGACTCAGGAATCGCCTCGATGTAACACTTAACTTAAGCCCCAGGCAACCACTAATGAAACTAGCGACTATTTACTTCAACATACCACTCAATTGGAAAAACACAAATAGTGGAAACAAAATAAAGGAAAAAGAAAAATGTTGAAGCATATTCTTGAACATTTTAACAAGTTGCTATCCGAAAACAATTTATGGTTACAGATTGTCTAACATACGTCAAATTTGTCCAATTAAACTGCATATATTAACATAGTTGCAGATTGCCAGAAAAAAGCCGCAATAGCTTCGTAGATCTGCAGTCTCAAAAGAACAGTAAAAGAAACAGACCAAAGAAGAAACTTCTTTGTATTTAAAGCTGAGATGTTATATTTTGGATAAGAATCTGTTTAACTTATTGATGCTTCTATTGGCAGCTCCAGATAACCTTCAATTTGAGTTACACGCACTCAATCGGCCTTATCTCTTTGAACGAAAGGTCTTAGCGAAAAGTCAATTTCAGAGAGATCAATTTTGAATTTGAGGTATGTAACGTTTCCTCAAAAACTAATCACGCCAATGAAGAAAACTCGCTCCCCTAAGAGTGAAAAAAAGGTATCACGCACGCAATTGAGTTAAGTTTCATGAACGAATGAAAAAGCAGATTTGAAGAAATTGTGACGTCATATGGTCGTAGCAAAAATCTTGAAATAAAGCAAGATAATGCCAATATTAGCCCAGCTATCGCTTTGCAGCTACTAAAAACATAAAACATAAAAAGGGATACATCTCAAAAAGGAGAAAAACCGAGCAAAAAGAAATAAACAGGACAAAACTTAAAAAACCCGTCAAACTTTTTAATTATTTTCACTAAAAATTCCCTAAAAAACACTTTAAGATGCAGTTCCGCCCTATTTCTTTTCGAGAATCCCGTCAAAATTTAAGAAACCCGTCAACATCAAACTTTTTAATTATATTCACTAAAAATTAAGTGTCAACAAATCTTCTCAAAACACTAACATGCAGTTCCGCCTTAATTTTTTTGAAATATGTGCTGTCAAACCAATAATTAATTGTTTTCACTTGGGAAAAAAACACTACCATCAACCTAAATTGAACAATCAAACATGAAAAGTAAATATTAAACATGAAAGGTCGAGAAGAAATAGACAATGAATACAGAAGAATAAGGCTAAAAAACTTAACAGAAAAAGCCAGAAATGTTAATATTTAGCCTACTTTCAACTAAAACAGCCTTAAATTGCTATTAAGGAAACCAAAAGGCCATGAAAGGCTATTATGGAATGAATATAAAATGATTTCAATAAACAATTACCCTAGAAACCAGAAACATGAAAAAAGGAAAAACTGTTAAAACAAAAAGCGTCCTTAAGGGCAAAATAACTCAAAAATAGCTCAAGATATGAAAATCTAAGTTGCGATCGAGATGGTCGAAAATGCTCCCAAACTAACAATTATAGGTTAATATGGTTTAGGAAAACCACTCTGCCCGAAAAGGTAAAGTTAAAAACTAAAAAAAAACAGCACCGAAAAAGCTGCACATGATCAAAATATTTTGCTCGCTTGGCAAAAATCTTTTCACAATTACTTTTCTCGCTCTCTCGTAAAAACGCAGCATGAACCGGAACTCGCTGTCTTCTCTCTGCTCATCAATTAATGCAACCGTTTGACCTAAAAATTTATAGTTTTCACGTGCGGCATTGACTTTTACATCCTTTTTAAATACACTCCAAAATTATCGACCAAAAAAGACGCTCCACCAATACTCTTCGAGTCGTAAAAAAACAAAAAACCATAACCCCTCTAGGAGTCGTAAAAACAGAAAAATATAACGCCTCTTTAAGTCGACAATGCAACCAACACAATTCAATTTCTTTGAATTGTTAAAACCCAAGGGAAGGTTAATAATAGGTCCGCTCAGCTATCGAAGCTAACCAAAACAAAGCGCTCCCATACAACTCAAACTATTCGAATTGTAAAAAAAATTACAAAGACAATAATAGCTCCGCGGATTTAAATAAAAAACATAGCTGGCAGATTGCCAGAAAATAGCCGCAATAGATTCGTAGATCGGCAGTCTAAAAAAACAGTAAAAAAGACAGACCAAAAAAATTTATCTTTTCATTGAAGGCTGATCTGTTATATTTTTGATTAAAATTTGTATAAAATATTGCTGCCTCTATTAGCTGATCTCAAATAACCTTCATTTAGAGTGATACACACCGATTTGACCTTATCTCTTTGAATTAAAGTAAATAAAAGTCAATTTCAAAGTGAGGAAGTCACTTTTGAGAGTGAGGTAAGTCAAGTGTGACCAAAAAATTAATCACGCGCATGAACAAAAAAACTCGCTCCACTAAGAGCGAAAAATGACGTCACACATGCAATTCAATTGAAATTGCATGAACGAATGAACAAAAAATGGCTGTGACGTCATATGGTCGTAACAAAAATCATGACGACGAAATAAAAAAACATAGCAGGACAAGTCCTGAAATACAATTCAAAGAATTGAATGAAAAACTCAGACGTCTTCTACTTGACCAGCAGATCAATTGAACAATGCCAGCCAGAACGCAAAAATCATCAATGAATTGAGAGACTAAAAGAATCAAAACTAAACAAAAACAAACTCATTGCTAAAACTCTCGAAGTTTTTAAACCTAAGGCAAAATTTTTTCCCTTTAAAAACACCTATTACAAAAATACGTTCAAAACCAATTTTTGTTTCTGAAATCGGTCCAGTATTATATCTGCAAGACCTGAAAAATATTCATTGGCCTTTGAAGATCGATTAACTCGAAAATGACCAAAAAATTTAAGAAAACGAAATCAATTGCAAATTATTGAAATGTTGCTGAAAATCGTGATATAAATATCTTCAGAATCATTTCTGTGTCTCCAGAGGCTATCCAGTAACCCAATTCCAAGCTTTAAAAAATTCATTGGCTCATAGATCGATAGGCAATAACTTTTAGAAAACATTTCAAACTTCAAAAAATAGAAATTCGTTCTATTAAAATGTTGAAAGCCATTCAATTGCCCCCTAGTAACTATTTAATAACATACTGTCAAAAACTGGATGCGGTTACCTGGCTACTGAGGCAAGAAAAAATAAATAAAATACAAACGTTTTTAAAAAAAATTGCAAACTCTATCAAAAAGTTTCTAAAAGTCGAAAGGTTAAATTGTTGAAAACAAATCCATGGAAACTAAAAACTCTGCAATAACTTTTTATCAGAACGTGGAATTGGTTTTCTTGCAAATGAGAAAGAACGAATATCAAAAACTGACAAAAACTTAGGAAACATTAAAAAAAATTGAAGATCTTATCAAATAATGCTAAAATTCGAGACATTAAAAAGTGAAAAGCATTCCATTGTTACTAGAAACTATGCAGTGCCCTATTAACAAACCTAAAAGGAGATTGCCCCGTCCCTGAAACTGGAAAAACTGAAAAGAATGATGAAAATTTTCAAAAACCTGAAAAAAAATGCAAATTTGTTCAAAAAATTTGCTAAAATTTGTGATATTCAAAAGTTGAAAACTATTCCATGGCAACTAAAAATTTTTCAGTACTTATTATGAAACCCCTAATGAGGTTTTCTTGCCCCTGGGACTCAACTAATTTGAATGATGACAGTAAATACGTCAAAAATATTGAAAAATTTGCAACTTTTGTTAAAAAATGCTAAAATTCATGATGTCAAAAAGTTGAAAACCTTTCAATTACCGCTACAAACTGTGCAGTAATCTATCATCAAATTCTTTATCAAACCCTAGAGGAGGTTTCGTGACACCTAGGGCTAAAAAACTCAAAAATGTCAAAAATTTTCAAAAAACCTGAAAAAAATTAGTATCATTTTGTGTGTTTGTGTTTGTAGTACCACAACATATAGCTCATAAAATGGTCATAACAAGCAATTTTGTCTCGCAAAAGGCCTTCATCAGCTTTTAAAAACTTCCACCTAAGACTAATCAAACAAATAACTCAAAAAGTCAAAAAAAAACATGAAAAACTGCACCATTTTGGGCCGAAAAACTCCTAAAAATGACCTTTTAACCTTAAATTAAGGCCATCCCAGCAGCTGCACCACTATACGCACTTGAAGGACTACTAAAGCCCACTTTGGGCCTCTAATGAAACTTAATGCCCGCTGGGCTTTACCTGTTTATCCCGTTTTGAAAGATCAAAGTCATTGAAAAATGTGTGAACACATCTTAAAAAAAAAAAAACACAGCGCACCAATACAATTCAAATTCTTTGAATTGTAAAAAAACCAAGAGAAGGCCAATAATAGCCTCAGCTATCGCTGTGCGGCTATTAAAAATGATGTCAACTGGGCTTGACAAGTTAAGCGTATATTTTTAAAGAAATTACAAACAGAGCTTCAATGCTTCAAAAATTTCCAGATCTTCAAAATTTGTCATTTTCCGAATTGTAAAATTGGGGAAAAATTTTGTTGTCACATGGCCGAAAAAACCATCACGCCTTTTATTTAACTTCCTTGCGCGGACCTTCAAAACTGACCGATTGGAATAGCGAATAACGATTGCGTAAACGAACCTCATTTTCAAAGCAGCTCAGTTGTTCCTTGGTCGGATTTGTCAGATTTAACTTCTTAATGGCCACGTTTCCGTGGTAGTGACCTTTGTACACAGTTCCGAAGGAGCCCGAACCAATCCTCTCTTTGGTCTCCAGCTCCGAACTTGGAATGGCCCAGATCTCGTTGTTGCGTCTTCCCAGTCTCCCGTGATCTCTAAGATCCCTGCCCAGAGAATGAGACAGTGCGTGAATGTTATCAGTTGAGAAATTGTTGTTCTGACTGCTCAGTCCACTGCTGCCAGTCACGCCTCCTCCTCCCCCTCCACTGTTGACTATGTTGATAGGTCCTGAGGTCGGATTGACGACGACGTTTAAGTTGGACCCCTTGGAACCACCACGAGAGCTGCCTTTTGAGCCTCCTAAACGCAAAATATTATTGGTTAGACAGAATTGAAGAAACTCGATCACCTTGACTTACATGTATATAAAAACCAATCTGTATTGAACGAATTATTATTAGAAATTGATGAAATCATGAGGAATTGTAATTTCTCTGCCATGACTAATGATTCAAACTTGACTATGAAACACTGAGAAATCCATGACTATAACTGAGTCACACGTCATTATGAGCGAACTATTTTGATAAAAGGCTGACGTCAATTTCACTCAACTTGAAGCTGAGCACAGCAATCAATGAACTCAACCTAGTACAGACAGTATATTTTGCAGATCATGTACTCAAGCAAGCGTGACAAAGTTAAACTCTTAGCAAAGTAAACAATAGCAGTCGAAACTATCAAATTGGAGTCTGATTGCAAATAGTTCAAGCTAAGCACATACTAAAATGTTACATTTGAGGTTTTGAGTTAGTTCCAATCCGATTAGTCATAGCATTAGGGTTAAATTGTTTGGAAGGTGAAATAGCAAATATGGGGTCACACTTGTTCTTGAGCCCTGGGGCGATTTATTGGCTTTTTGCTGATTCGGTTCGGCCGAGCGCACTTCTCGTGTCCTTCTCGGCAATGACAGCGTATTCCCAGCAGACGAGGATGAGTATTGATGGTGAGAGGACGATGAGGTCTTGTTGGCCTTGTGGCTTTGATTAACCGAGATCTGAGAGTCGGATGGCGGGGTGGTCGAGGTGCTGCTGGAACTGGCATAGTTGTGGTTGTTAGTATTAACAGCATTCATGGACACTTTTGGCTCGCTTTGTGACCGGGTGCGGTGTTTGGAATCGGGGGAACCTGAATCAGGGTTATGACACGAGTCTGTTGAGAGCAGCCTTACCAAATGAGAGGACAGATTGAGTGTATATGATCGTGATTGGTGAAAGATTCAGTGAACTCATTTAGTACAAAGACAAAGCGTTATTGGATAGATTTAGCACTTAGCACACTGCAAGCATTGATTGAAATTTCAAAATTTCCATTCTAGATACTTTCACACCTGGCAAGCAGTTAGTAAAATATCCTCTACAATTTCCTTAAATTTTCAGAAACGAACATGTACACATTTCAAGAGCAGGACGTTTAGTCAATTGCCAGGCAATTAAATACAACACTGTCTCAATTTCAAACCATGCCCACGTGAACGTCTTAAAAATTGTAAATATTGGATTAAAAAATTGGTGGAAAGCGAGCATATTGTCCCTAAAAAAAGTATCGATACCCGTTGGTAAATCAATCGGCAGTAAATGAAACTGATATCTATTGGGTTAATGCAAAAAATAGCAGGAAAGTCCTGAACGGCAATCCAAAGAATTGAAAGAAAAGCTATACAATCAAATGCCTGACCAGTAGACCAATTGAATATTGTAAGCGAAGAAGATAATTAGTTTCACAAAAATAGAGAGAATGAAACTTATTGACATCTAAATTGCATATTTTTTGGCATCAAAGTGTTCAATATAAAATTTTCAAATTGATAAGGGAAGAAAGCGAAAACAGAAAACTTGCCATTTAATAGAACCTCTATTGCGTATTGCGTATGAGGCAGGTAGAGGCAGGCAAAATCATCAAAAAATTTCAAAAAATAGGAAATTATTGAAAAACACTTTGCAAATTAGCAAAAAGGTTTGCCGAGGATTCTTGGTCTTCATGTCTTCAGAACCAACATTGTATAGTCAAAGTGGACGCAAGAGCCCAGCTGGCAGAAAACGAAAATCGGTGATAAAATAGAAATTAGAAAAAATACTAAGCTTCGACAGAGATTCCCCAGAGTCAATATTTCAAAAACTGTCTTGTTAAAGATTTTTTAAAATAAATTTCTATTCAGAGTTCAGAAATTTGAAACACTCCGAAGCTTTTAAAAGAGACGGAATTCAATGCAAATTTTTCTAAATCTTCATACTTGTCTTCACGGCCAATTTTTTTCCCGTTGAAACCTACAGAACTAACTAACAGGCTAGCAGAAAACATAAACCATTTTCCAGCAAAATCCAATTTTGGCACAGAAATTAGCCCTAAATGATTAAAATATAAAAAACAAGAAAATTTTTCCTTTTGCAAAAACTAGTATTTTAAAAATCATCCAGAATTACAACACTTTAAAAACTATTGACGACACTACTCCCCCTTACAAAAGCGTACACGATACATTAGGCCTGACGAAATCAACAAGTGACAAAGTCAAAAGGAGAGGAAAAAGCTGACGAAATTTGGAAGCAACCAGAATCAATTCAAAAAATAGTGGCCCAAGTAAAGAGAGTGAATCGAACAAGCCAAAGTCTTTAACCCCAGCATACCATACAAAAGTTAAAGCCATAAACACCTCCTCTCAATTGCATTTAAGAAACATAACCGACTAAACGTCGGAAGAATTGCTCTCGAACGACTAGTGGGAGCTCTAATCAATTGCAGCCTGCTTCAGTCGGGGGGGGAGCCTAAATAGGACTAAGAAGTTCAATAGTGGGGTTCAAATAACCACATTAGAGGTTAACATATACCACTATTAAGATTTAAAGTAAAAAATGGCACCAGTTTCGGCACAATTTTCATTTGACTTTTAGTAATTGCCGCCAATTGAATTCAGCTGCTTGAAATAGTGATTGAGAGAAAATTTTAGATCACGCGAAATGCAAAAAGTAACGGGCGTGAAAGTCACTTGAAAAGTCAAAAATGTCAAGCAAAAATTTTGCATAAAAGGAGACGCACGTTTACAATAATTGCTATGAACTCCGTTCAAGAGCAATTAAAATGAAAGATTGGGGTATGAAGTCGCGGGGGGGGAGGAGGGGGTAATTTGGATGAGGGAGCGAAATGGGGGCGCGAGAGTAGTGGGGGTTGATAGAACCGCCCTTCACACCTGAAATTAAATGTCTGCAAAACGGTTTCGGTCTACCGCTTTTATAGAGTCTGGTAGGTCAAAAAAATCAAACATGACTTAAAACCGTCCAGCGTTTCCTGTTATCCTCTTTTTGAGGACAAAAAGTCAAGAGGACCAAACGAAAAATCGGTAACGCAAAAACCGCAAGAAAGAACGCAGGACTAATATAATTGCTCCAAACTTTGTTCGAGAGATAATAAAAATACTGCGTCAAAGTCTCAGAAAACATCAGCTGTGAAATTAAACAAATAATTCCAGTCACTTATGCCTCATTAGCTGCCGTTACACACCTGTCATTAACGATACAAGTGATAGCACAACAGAAAAAACTGATGCAAGGCTATAACAAACAATTTCAAACCTATTTTATAACAACGAATAGAATCAAAGTTATCAAAAGCATTAGCTGCCCAGTGAGGGATTCAGGTAATTGCATAGATAATGAAAACAGACATACACCATTTTTGTAGCACTCAAGAGAACAAGTTTCCAGTCAAATTGCAGCACGTGAAAAAAAACTCTAAACGATCGAAGATCTGTTCAAAGACCTATTTCTTACTCCACTTTAAATGTAGTTTGGAAAAAAATCACGCCTCAAACCTATACGCATTTTCTCTCTTCACTATTCTAGCGTGACTAAAATCACCACTCTATTATGACCTCTCCCAAACATCAAAGAGCCGAAAAAAAAACAAAACAGATCTTTTCAAAAGACGGAGCACCAATACAACCCAAATCCTTTGGATGCTAGAAAAAGAAAGAGCACCAAAACAATCCAATTCTGGGATTGTAAAAAGTTTTTGAAAAGACTAACTACGGACGAATTGTTCCCAAAAGACTAGCGTGAGGCTGACTTTTAGCTACTAACTTAAGGTAAGGGATGTTAGCTTAACTGCGTCCATGGCTACAAAAATTAAACGAACACTGCAACTCTTTGCAAAAAGAAATTTTGCCTCCTCAACCATTTGTCAAATGAAAAAAAATCACAGAAAGCAAAAATAACCGAATCTCAGAAACCGCTCGGGAATTGCAGTAGAGGACCAAGGGAAAAGAATCAAAATATAAAACAAGCAACAAAAAATCCAATCTGCAATGACAAAAAACATTCAAGAAAAATTTACAATACATAAATGTGTCAATTTTCAATTAATATAGCTAGCAGATCGCCAATAGCTGCGATAGCTTCGCAGACCTATGAAATAATTGACATGCCAATTCGAAAAAACTTTTTATTCAAATGGTTGTGAAGTCTTCAACTAATTCAGACTTCTGTACAATAAAGCTATTCTTAGAAAACTCAATTGAAGTTAGCTATTCTCAATTGACCTCACCTTCTCCAATTAAAGCAACCAAAACTAATTAGAGAGATGAAGGAGCAACATAAACAGATTAATGTCGGGTGAACTGCTCTTGAACGACAGACGAGGGCAATTTAATTTAGAGGGGGAGTAAGTTAAAATTTTTATGAATGCAAAATACTCCCCCGCAGGGGTTTTAACCCGGACCTCCAGGCTGGCAGCCTGACATCATAACCACTAAGCAACAAAGGCTTCGATTTCCTTTCGCTAACAATAGTTTTAAACAACGAGTTTCATTTCAGAACAAGAGCAACTTAGATAACTCAAGAAGAATTAAGAGTGAAACAGTCAGCCAAGAAGTCGAAGAACAATCTGGAACAAAAACCGAAACACGCGAAGCAAAAATTTCTCATAAAAAGACACGCACATTTGCAAAAACTGCCTCCAACTTCGTTTGAAAGCAATTAAAAACTCATTTTGAGTAAATCTCGTGTGACCAACAACTATTTACCCGAATGAACAAAACTCGTCATTCACACAATTCAGACAAAAATTTTCTAAATGAATGCTGTGTGAGTCTGGCGTCTTCTGGTCGTAACAAAACCCTTGAAGACAAGACAAAAAACCAAGAGAAGGCCAACAACAGCTCCCCTCAGTCATCGCTATCGTGGTAATTAAACATAACCGGCTAACGTCGGACAGAATTGCTCTCGAACGACTAGTCGGAGCTGAAATCTATTACAGCTTGCTTTAGTCGGGGGAGGGGAGGGAGAGTAACTAAATCCACTAATGGGGGCTTCAAATGACTGTCATTAGATGTTATTTTATACCACTATAACCATTAATAAAACTTTAAAAAAAACTTCGGCGCAATTTCCATTTGACCTTTAGTAAGAAACTGCCGCCACTTGAGGTCATCTGCTGCTATTTGTGAATGCGAGAAAAATTATTCACGCAAAACGAAAAAAGTCAAGGGTGCAAAAGTCACTCAAAAAGTCAAGCGAAAATTTTGCATAAAAAAGACCAACACGTTTAGAATAATTGCTTCAAATTTCGAGAGCAATAATATCTATGGTCGAGAGGGGTAGGCTTGCGTGTCGTTTGGTCCCGTTGAGTGGCTGGCGAGATAGGATAGGCGGAATATTACGGGTAAAGGGAGTTTGGATAGTTGGGAGGTATGAAAGAACGAGGCAGCGAAGTTCTGTTGGGGTTAGGTGGGAAAGACAAACTAAGTGTTCTCTAAATGTTAGTTCTGAACGGCTAAAAACAGAAGTCGACAATCAAGCCGCAAACAATATGGATCAAGGCAAGCCTATAGAAAATCAAATCCCCTGCGAGTCGCAAAAAGACCAGCAGCACCCAAATTTATCAAATTTATGCTACACACATCGTTTGAGATCAATTAATGAATTTGCATTTGAGTGGTAAAAATATGAAAAAAAGTCTGCGCATAATTAGCGTGGATCTATTTCCTTCCCTCGTAGACTATAACAATCTGAAACTTACATTACACCCATATAACGGAATATATTAATTGTAATGACTATTTCTACCTTTTATCAGGCTACGCTAAACATGACCTATGTTAAACATTATTTAGTTTCCCCGAGGCTTATGAAAACGAATCTGTTCACAGGGAAAACCATAGATCCGTCGTTGTAACAACAATGAGCGTCTCATATGCTATTAAATCTCTAAACAGGGCAAGAACATCTCTCCTCTGACCTGAGTCCTCGCTACTTGGAGGTAGGTGGTGGTGATGGTGGCCTGTGCCTGTTGCGTTGTAGGGAGACAGCTCGTTGTTCGTTGAGTAGTCTTGAACAATCGGATGTGGAATCTTCCTTCTGGAATCGGAGGAGGGCACTGCAAGAGGTCAATCAATATGATCGTGAAAACATGACAACAGACAATCAGCATTTGATCAGTTTCCGATAAAAGATAACAAACCCCTTCTCTCCTCCCCTCTCCCTTCATCCTGAATAATGAGTCTTCCACAGTGACTACCCAAAAATGATTATAACCATTCTTCTATTATTTTGTAAGGATCATTAAGATCCAGACTACTATTTAGATAATTTCAAATTTATTGGCCAATTTTGGACTAGATGTTAGCATTTTTTTTCACAATGTTCATTAATTTTGTACATTTATGAAGGGAGAAGAACAAGAACCTTCCCTTGGGGAAAAGAAACAACTATTACCAACTAAACTTTCTTCCAGTTTCAGCTCCTTGTTACAAGGCCGAGCTCTCCTTTGTCTTTTAATAGAATAGAAACAATCTAAACAGGACGAGGGAAAAGAGATTTCAAATGGAGTGCTTCAAAAAACAATTTACAGAGTAAATTCAAGGCTATTAATAATAGACAAATTATAATACTCAGACACACGACATGTTAAATGGGATTTAGAAAAGTGATTAAAAGAGTGTATATCGTTATAAGAGCAAAAGCAGTTAAAACTTGATGATAGCATCACTGGAAATGAATGATGGCAAAAGCATTGAAGGTGCTAATAGCTGACCCGGTCTGGGAGAACTGGGCGCAAGTTTGTGCCTCTTAGCACCACATTTAGGCGACCCACTCATTGAAGCTGCATCTTAACAAAAACAACTGAAATATTTTACTGAATATAATCATCATTAGCAAGATTAAATACTGCTCGCCAACTCACAACAAAAAGACAGAGTTGAAGCTTTAAGATGTTGTTATAGTTGTTGCTATAAAGATTATAAAAAGAGCGACATTTTGGGGAGAATATTTGCTATCTAATAAACGATTCATGCTTGTGATTCTAAAAATGTAAATGTTTAACCAAACTTTATGGCACGAAACTTGATGCGAAACATGACAACTATCAAATTGTTGATAGATTTCCCTGCTGAGATGCAAAACGTCGAACAATACCCATTTTGGAAGATTTCGAGGGCCACAGAAAAAATCTCGCAATGAGATTACTTGCACGTTAGTGTAAAATAGAAAACGTTAATCACAGAACGGCACTATTGTTCTTTAAAAATCAGAAAAAAATACCTTTGTCTGCAGACGAGCGTGAATTCTGGTGGGAACTATTTTGATCATAATCAGATGATGCCTTGCATTTGTCAGGCAACTTTTCACCACAAAGCTTGTGACACTTAAGGCCACAGCCTTTGCAGATGAATCCTTCGAGAACTATTGTTTGTCGGCATACACAACAGTTTCCCAACAGAAACCTAAAAATGAATGGGTCTTTTGATTTTAGGGTTTTTTGAACTTTGGGCATATTGCTCTTGTTCAAATTTCTCTTGGTCTTTTAAGTCTTTTGACTGTGAAATAAAGGCAACCATTCAAAAGCTAGCATAATAGCCAATTGATTCGGGACTTTTGAGACTGCTGTTAAAGGGAAGTATGTAAAATTCAAAGTTGGCTAGCAACGCTCACATAGTTACCTTTTTGTAGTAATGTCGTGAGTTTGTTTTAGTGCACCAAATTGTTTGTACTGGTCTCTGAATTCAATTTGCAAGAACTCCTCGTGTTTCAACAAAAAGATATCAGTCGCCCAATCCACGAAATGCTTAACACCATTTTCAAGTCGGTACACAGAGCACATTTCGATCTAAATTTTTCAGAATTTAGAAACAGATACAAAATCAACAGTAAAAAAGTTGCTCTACTCACCCTCCAGTCTCTTTGGAAAAGTTTTCTTTCCAGTGCATCGCACAGAAGTTGATTCGGTTTCGTGGAAATGTAGGTATGCATTCCACCGGGTAGTTTAACTAAAATAAGCTTGTCACTGGATGTCTGAGATCCTGGCGTCTGAGCAGTGTTGGAACTCATCATGACAGATGTGGTTGATGCCCAGCTTGAAACTATTCCGGAAGCATCAGGTTGAAAAGCGTACTTGCCATTCAATACGGATTTGGTGAAGTAGCTTCCAGCAGCTGGTTGATAGTTTGTGATTAAAGTTGCATTTTCCACTTTATCAGACTGAGCCGTATTATACGAGGGCGTATCTAAGTGGCTCGCAATGCAACTTATTGACATTGCTTTTAAAACCAATAAATTTTGATGTCATCCATACGATTCATTCATTGCTCTGAAAGCGAAGAGAGGTATCTAATCGGGTCTTTCCTAATATAGCCCCAGCCCACCCCCCCCCCCCCCCACACACACACACACACGCGCGCGCCAGCTGTTTTTGAGACAAAAGACAAGATGAAAAGGGGATATACTCCACCCAACGTCAGGAACAGTGAGTCCCAACAATCAACATCAAAGCAGCGTATAAAAAGTCTAAACAAAACTTGTATTATATTTTAAACTTACAGCACTATGGTAGGCTCCAAGAGCCGCGTCAGAGCTTTGAATTGAAACTGCGCGAAACAGGTATCAAACCTCCCTTACCACACAAAAACACTACAGGTTTTATCAACCACGGTTACCCTTTCCATGTTGTAGGACCATGTAGCTTCAAGTGCAACTAGAAGCACTCTAGAAGAAAGGACGTTCAAGCTGCGCTAAACGCCATAGCCTGTTGGAGCAAACACTGGCACCCGACAATATCGGAAGCGAAGCTACCTTCTTTACAACCTTTCGCCCCGAGATGACTTGGACACCATCACTTCAGATAAATGGAAAAGAAAAAGCCCCCCCCCCCAACCATCACCTTCCTGGGGATCAGGTATGACAAACAGCTAACCTTTACGGCACACGCTGAGGATGTTGTGAAGCGGACGAAGTTTAAATCAAACATCCTTCCCAGATTATCGGGAACGAAATGGGGTCACAACAGGAGAACGCTGAGAAGCACCTACGTGGTCACGGGAAGAGCTATTGCTGAATACGCTACCGCAGCATGGTAGCCATGGATGTCCAGCACGAGTTCGGAGAAACTGGAATCCGCACAGAGACACGCAGTCAGGAGGATTTGTGGTCTCCTGAAAACAACACCAAAAGACGCCAATGGAATATGATTATCCTCACATTAAAACGAGATCCATGCAGCTGGCACTGACAGCATACCAAAAGCCTTTACGCCTGGACACGCCCAATCCAAGACATAAAATTGCCTCCCAAGGATCGAAACGAAGAATAGAGAAGCCAGACTGGAGGAACAACGCAAAACAGGCGTGGTATGTGATCTTCACTGAAAGTAAAACTTGACCTTTCCCCCAAATTCCCCGCCCTGGAAACAACCAGTAGAAGTAGTGACACGGATGGTGCCAAATACTAAACAGGCTGACATAAATGAACAAAAACTAAAAGCCGTTGAGTTCCTGGACAGCCTCGATACACGATTTACCATCTTCACAGACAGGTCTGCAGTAAACGGCAGGAGAAAGGATCGAGAAGACAGGAGAAAGGATCTCGCTCGCGGCAGGAGAGCATTGAAGTAGTTACCAAGCAGAACTCGCACCCCTGAAGGAAGCCCTGCATTACCTGAGTGCAAATAAGGTTACCAAGGCAAGAACAGTGACCAACTCGTCCCTGTTTCAGAGATTACCGAATCTAGAAAATTTGAAGCCGTGGAACAGCTGGGCCGCGAAAGAGGTCTTTGAAACTCTCGTTGAACTACGAGACTCAATGAAGGACCCATTGGAAAAAGTGGTGGTGCCCCAGCCATTATGGCGCAGATGGAAATGAAACTGCAGACAAGGCTGCAGCAGATGGATGCGATATACCCCAAGCAGAAGTAGAAGTGCCCTTCGAATCTGCTAAGAATGTGATCAAAAGGAACCTTAAATGGAATTTACCAGCTCATGATACGGCTGCAGTGTATCTTGAGAACGACGAGGATAAGAAATACCCTAGAGACAAGAACCTCACCCGCCGACAACAAACGACAATCTCCAGGTTAAGAAGTGCCCATCAACCAGAGCTAAGAAGCTGGAGCGCCAAAATGGGACTTCTGGAAGAAGCAGACAACGGCTGCCGACTCTGCCAACTTGCAAAAGAGACGGTCTAACACATCATGACTGAGTGCCAGCGATGAGACACTCCTAACCGAAGAACTGATTTTTAACTGAGAACAGACCCAGATGAGGCACTGAAAATCTTCAGTAAATGGAGAAATGTTTGAAAATATCCCGACTGAAGCGGAAAGTCCGGACCCGTGAACTGTGTAACACACGCACACACACACACACACACACGCACACACACACACGCACACACACACACACGCACACACACACGCACACACACACGCACACACACCGCGGCAGCCTTTGAGGCAAATAACTCCGCTGTTCCCCAATATTTTTTTCGTTGAGTTGCCTTATAGTACGTGTCACAGGCAGCTCTGCGCCCCAATCTAGAAAAACCGAGATGAAAGGAATTACGTTTCTCAGTTTCCAATAAGCGTAGATCGTCTGCTTACTAGACTTGGCGAAAACAAAATATTTCGTATCGAAGAAAATTCTGCTGAATCTAGACTCCCACACGCCATTTGGTTTCATATCAATTACTTGTGTCATCAATGCTAACAGATTTGTTGTAAAATCTTTCGCCTAGCAACTGAAAATATGGATCATCGAAGCCTCAAATCTACGTCATGAAACTTCACCAGCCATTTTGGTGTAGATGGGAAAAAATGCAGACATGGTTGCAGCAGATGGATGCCATCTACCCCAAGCGGAAGTAGAAGTGCCCTTCGACTCCGCAAAGAATGTGATCAAAAGGAAACTTAAATGGAGGAGATTAGCAGCTCATGATACGGCTGCAGAGTATCTTGACAACAACGGGGCTAAGAAATAACCTAGAGACAAAAACCTCACCCGCCGAGAACAAACAATAACCTCCAGATTAAAAAAAGGCCATCACCCAGAGCTATCACCCATTTCGTTTCATATCAATGATTTGTGTCGTCAATGCTAACAGATTTGATTTAAAATATTTCGCCTTCTAGCAACTGAAATTATGGCTCATCGGAATCTCAAATCTACGTCATGAATTGTCTTCGCGATCATGTCTCTAATATCGTAGTGCCCCATAAAGGTAAAGCCTTCTTTTCCAAAGTGGGGAAAGAAGATGGTTTAGTGTAAAACTTTTTCTTCGCTAAACTCTGTTTATTTTGTGTATCAAGTTTGCACCAAATACACAATCCGTCACAGATTTCGAATTCTGTCAGAGTGAAAACGTACAAATTCAATAAGCAACTTCGAGACTCTGACGCGCTGGATACGTTTGTCTTCTCACGCGCTGGGCAGCTTTCTGAGTTTTTATCCTCTAAAGTTGCGCATTGTGTTCGGAGAGCTTATATTGTGGCAGGTAGTCCTGCATGGGGTATTCCTTCCAAAGTGGCTCCCTGATGTTGAATCCACGTTGTGAAAGCTGATAATTTAATTCATTTCCTTGGTGAACAAACAAATGTGCAGAACATCAGGAGGTTAGGGAAGCAGAATCCAAATCGGAAGCAGCCAAGAACCATGTTGGTAACTAGAAGCAGTCCGTGGGAAGTGAGAAAGCTTCTCGCAAAAGGAGTGAAGCTGGTCGATTATGACTTTCCTGTCTTCCTGTCAAGAGCTCTGAACCAAGAAGAAATTCAAGTCGAGAAATCAATGCTACTCAAAAGGCGTGCCCTAATAGCCTGTGGAGCTTCGAAACTAGACATCCGTATTAAAAACCAACAGCTATACTTTAAGGGTCAAAAAGTAAAGGACCTGATTTTAACGAGCGAAGAAGAAAATGTTTTGAAACTGTCGCGTAATCAAAATTGACTACAAAATTCTCTTAGTTGCTTAGTTTTCAATACAAGAAGCCTCCTAAATTTAGATCGTCGAAGGAAGTTTGCTGTCGCGGCTGAAACCTCTGCATATGACATCATCGCTTTAACTGAAACTTGGTTGACAGCTGACATCAGCGATATTGAACTTTTCCTGCAAAATTATCAGCTCTACAGGAGCGAAAGAAATGCAAATCTGAAGAGCAAACATGGAGGTGTAATGATTGGCGTGCGGAACAACATTACTTCTTTCCCAAATGATGTTAAGAATCTGAATGACAAACTAGCGTCTGCGTTTGCAGGTTCGCTCATAACTGTTAACAACGAAAAGGTACTAATTTTGTGTTTGTATAACCCTCCTAGTAACAGCAAATACCGAGTCACAATTGACGAATTCAACTCTTTCGTCTGCTTTCTAGACAACGATGAGTGGAGAGAGTTGAAGGTCATAGTAGTAGGAGATTTTAATCTTCTTTCTGTCAATTGGAAAACACTAGAGTCAGCCGACTTATATGAGAAACAATTGGTCGATCTATTTGATTGCCAAAATTTTATTCCCGTTGTTTTCTTTCCCACTTGTGGTAAAAACATACTCGATCAAACTTTCGTTAATGATGACAGCATAGTTATCGACGTCAATTGCGACGACTCTTTGCTCAAAACTTTTAGTTTATCTGATCACATACCTATATTATTAGATCTTGACCTGAGTCCTGCCAAGAACGAGAAAACCGAATTGCACAAAATTTTGAGCTTCTGTAAATGCGATTACGTTGGTCTGAAGGAAAATCTAAGTCTTAACGCTTTTAATCCTATTTGTTATAGCAACTGCGATCGGATGCTCAGCGAGTGGTATCATTGGTTATTCGAGGAGACCAGAAAAATTACGAATCAAAGCTTTTCAACTCACGAAATTCTCAAGCCATGTACAAGTATTTTAAAAGCTTACGAAAAGGACCGTCCGTTCCGCCACAGGTTAAATGGAACAAAGACGTAGCAAACTGTGATGCTGAAAAAGCCTCTCAGTTTAATAAATACTTCTGTTCAGTTTTCACCGTGTCATCGGTCTTCAAAAGCAGTTTGAATGAAAATAGAATTTTGAACAGTTTTACTGTGACGGAAGAAGCAATAGTTGAAAATCTTGGGTCATTAGACGTATCAAAGTCATGTGGGCCTGATAACTTGCCTGCAGTTGTCCTCAGGAACTGCGCAAAAGAACGAAATCCATCTTTGAGTTATTCAGAAATTTTAGGCGCCTTGGAACCTATCCTAGTGCATGAAAAATAGGAGCAGTTAGCCCAATTTTCAAGAAAAAAGGATCGAAAGCAGATGTTGTAAAATATCGTCCTGTAACACTATTATGCATTGTCTCGAAAGTTCTAGAAAGATTGTTGTATGGCTCAATTGTAAATTTTTTCAAAGGACTCATAACTGACTCACAGTACGGTTTTCGTGAAAGAAGATCAGTTATTCTGCAAATGATAACCTACTTAGATAAGATATACAAATTCAGTTCTGAGAACAATCGAGAAAATAGCTCACTTCTCTTTGACTTTTCCAAAGCTTTCGACCAAATTGATCATGGAATACTATTACGTAAGATCAATTGCATTGGAGTAGGTGGCAAGCTGTTCGAGATTTTAAAGAGTTACCTGAGCGACAGACTGCAATACGTGAAAATGGGAAATCTAAAATCGCAGAATTCGCCGGTCACCTCGGGTGTACCTCAGGGCTCAATACTTGGGCCCCTACTTTTTCTTATTTTCATTAATGACTTACCTAAAACTGTTTTCAACTCCAAAGTCTTTCTTTTTGCTGACGATCTCAAATTATTATATAATGAAAATCTTGGAAACGCACACGGAATCAAACAAGATCTAGATTCAATATTGCGTTGGAGTTACGAAAATAACATCAGCTTCAATTTATCGAAATGTCAGTACATAAATTTCAATTTCAAGTCGAGATTAAGTCGGTTTTAGGTCAATGGTCGCTGGAACAATCGAGAACTGTGGAGGACCTTGGTATCACTATGAACGACAGCCTCACTTGGAAGGAACATGTAGAATTGCGGAGTCGTAAAGCCAACAAATTCTTCCACCAAATTAAAAGAAACACATCATATCTCCTGACGGTTACGACAAAACTAAATCTTTATAAGAGTACGCTTATTCCAATCTTAATCTATGGATATAATTGTTATATGCCTTCAAAATCTGACATGCGACTCCTTGAAAAATCTCAAGAAAAAGTTTCGAAATGGATCCTACCGAACCTTGATTATTGCGAACGACTGAGATCCCTGAACTTATTACCTCTCAACTATTACATTGTGCTAACAGATCTTCTCTTGCTATCGAAATTGGTGAACAATTATTATGCGTTCAACATCAGCGAGCATATTAATATTGTGCAAAGACGGTCAAGTTCTCGGTTTGTGTTGCCTGAAATCAAAAAAGAATTTCAGCGGTCAAATTTTTTCTATCGAACCACATATAGAGCAAATATCATTGATTCAAATGTTAATTTCTTTTAACCAGTCGGACTCAAAAATCGAATCTTAAACTTGATGTGGAAGTACTATAATATTTATTTCAGCATCGAAATTTCGTGTTCCATAACATTTATCTGTCTCTGCGAAAAATGTCGGTCCTCAAACGAAATAAACTTAACAAACAAACTTAAACTGGTATGATTCATCTATTTATATAATTTTTGCGGGAGCAGTCCCTCACGTTTGTGGAAGCCATAATAATAATAAAAAAAATGCAACTGGCGTGCGACGTTGGTGACGATGGAGTTGGTGACCTCCCACTAAACAAGAAGGTGTTTCTCAGTGATATTTTAACAATATTCCAAATTTTTGAAGGCGATTAAACCAATTTTGCGATGTTTTCACCAGGGATAATTCAAGCTAGTTTTCGCTGCCCAAGACTGATCCTAGAATAAGTTAACCGTCTAGAAAATTCACATGCGTTCACGAGTCGTGGTTTCCGCGTGGTCCTTTACTATCAATTGGCATTTTGGAGCATTCACTGGGTAGCCAGAATGATTACCACTTTCACCAAAACTCTAACAAATTCATTACATTACCCAACCAAACCAAACAACCGTCGTCCACATATATTTTAGCATTCCTTTTGAGTTGCTCAATCATTCAATCAATGGAAGCATGACTACGCCAGTCTTTTGGGGGAAAGATCCTACATGGTTGCGCCTTCTCGGGACTCAAGGCAAGTGCCGGCTGCGGACAAATCGGATGGGTCTGTGTATGAACTTCGAGCCACAGAGATTAACCGAGGACGAGAAAAATTTTGTGTTTTGAAGTATTAAATAGATTGAATTAATAGACGATTGAGGCAATTGAATGCATTTTTGGCACCCATTAAAAGCACTTTAATAGAAAAATAGTTAAAAAATTGCGCATGAATTTTATTTGAGTCGCTCAAAATACGAATATTATAGTCAACGCAATCGGAGAGGTATTTTGGATCCAACAGCACCTAAATGTTAGAGCAAAACAAGCTAAGAAAATAAAAAAAGATTTTTACAAAAAAAGTATTTACACAAGACATAATGAGAGGGTCTATGGTTCAACTGCCAAACTGCTTTGCAAAACTTTGCAGTTTGAAAACTTCAAAAAGTAATCCATTATGATGGCCAGTTGACATCTGATCCAAACTTTTTGTGAATACTATGTCCAAACTTGATTGTAGAAGCCTAATATTACTGCGTTGATCAAAAACTTTAAGCAGCAACAAGGCATCCGTATAGCTTTTTCATCAATGGTTTCCGTAAATGGATCCAGATTATAATATTGTTCCTTATTGCTGTGTTCTGTCAACCAAACGATAACGATAACCTTAACGATTTTTTAAGGGTTTCGTTTGCAATAGATCGCCATTTTTGCCGGTCATTTGAAATTGGCAAGTACTCTGTGCTCTGTCCCAATTGAGATTTGCATACACTTGAGTTTGTCAAAAGAATTTTCGAGGACCGAACAATTCCTCTGCTCATGGTAGAAATGGCAAGCAAGCGTTCTTGTTGCCCAGCAAGAAATGGTTGGGAGTCAACGCTTCTAAGTCATTAACGTTTGAACCGGCTGAAGTCAACGGTTTTCCATTCGGTACTCCAGTGACGAGGTTCCAGAGATTCCGAGGTCAGATATGAAGAGCCTTCTGAGACCAGCTGTAACAAATGGTCACTTTAAGTGTAATAAAATGTGGTACACTCAATCTGACGGTTTAGCAATGGCTGCTTCGCTGGGGGTTATTTCGGAAAATTTGTGTATGAAGACTTTTGAAAATTTCTTGCAGAAACCAAATGAGAGAATGTGCATTGATTGTAACCGACTCGTTAGTTTCCGAGGGAAAGGAGTCAAGTGCGAATCATGCAAAAACTGGTTTCATGCAAAATGCCTAGTAATTACAGACACGGAGTATAAGAACATGCAGGAAATTGTATGGATCTGTTCCTATTCTGCAGAAAAAGGTACGACAGAGGACACAAGAATTGAAATTATTCAAGAGGTATGTGTATGACATAGTGTGCACTGTCAAGGGAACCTCTCTAGATTACCTTGAGTATGCAAATTCTCTTCACAAAAAGTTACAATTCACTCTTGAGACTGTGAGTTGCAGTGGGGACCTGGCGTTCCTAGATCTAAACATAAATGTAAACGAAGATAGAAAAATTTAGCTCTCAGTGGTATAAAAAATTTGACCGATACTGGCATAAGCCTAAATTTCCGTAGCTCTGCATCATCACAACATAAGAAATATGTTACTCAAGGGACAGTGCACAGGATTTTTTAATGCAACCAGCGACTGGCAATTTTTTGATGTAGCTCTTAAGAAAAATCAAGAGATCTGGACTCAGAATCAGTAGCCAACTGAGTGGTTATCCAGTACTGTTAATGAGACGTTCGATAAAATAGCCACTTTGGATGATCCCCCAAATCTGACAACATTTCAAATCATTTAAAAGTATTAATAAAAATGAGTTTAAACCCTGATTTTTTGATCAATACAAAGGAAACATCACTCAAAATTTTGCAAGTAGACTGAAAAAATTGTGTGATTTTCATAGTTTTTTCACAACATAAAAACTAATAACTTGCTTGCCCGCCTGATATCATATTTTGATAAGAATCTGAAATCCCGTGTGGTATATAAAGTTACATGTAATGAATGCAGTTTTTTTATGTTGGACAAACCAACCGACACGTTACAAAAAGAATTTCGGAACATCAAAAGTAGGATTCCCCTGTGGAACAACTCCTTGCTGAATGTTGTGGTACAGTGCAAAATATTGAAGGTCAGATCCTAGATGCATGTCGCGGTGTTGAAAACTAATGACAATAGAATCGATGTATATCAAAAAGCTGGAACGCAATAAATTACGCGCGAGGAATACCGGCGACAGGAATTAACATTGAAGTTTTAGCTCAAATATAAAAAATTATGCTTTCAAATTTCAAATAATAATTTGGTACATGATGATCCAAAATTTTGTAAGCCCAACAAGTAAACAATAACAACAGATAGGAATGAAAGTAAAAATTCAAGTCGCATTTTCTTTCGTTTTTCAGGAATTTAAAACAATACACCCATTTTTTTCAAAAACTACCGAATAAAGACTGAAGTAATTTTATTTTATTAAGTGTAAATACTTTGGTGTATATATGATTTTAACTGTAAATAGTTTAAAACAATTGCCCTTATTTTAACTCTTTTCTGAGAATTAAAGTCAAAGACAAGTTTATATACTTTGTATATGATTTTATTTGATTGTTTAAACCTGACGATGAACGCAATTTTCAAAAACGTTCGTTCTTTTAAATCAATATAAGTTTTAGTTGATAATTTCTTCTTCTATCCGTCTTGCTTTCAACAAACGCTCAACAAAACACATCGCAGTTGAGAAACATCCTCGGGGACTGATCTGTTCCCCAACATTACTTAAAATAATCTCTTGAAGCTTTTGAGTAATAGCTCCCCCACTCCTCCAAATTAGAGTGATTCGAGTGGGTTGGACTTTCATCTGGTTCCTAGTTAAATTCAATTATCTTGGATCCTTTCTCTTCTTTGTTTCATGCCGCAACGGACTCTGCAAATTCTCTTTCAGTTCTAACAAAATCTGTCCCGCCGTTGCTGTTGATATTACTCGGGCTGTCTTTTCATGCATTAAATCGCACAACTGCATTGAAACAACTAACTTTCTAGCTCCATAATTAGGCATTTGGAGAGAAAACACCATCCTTTTTCTTTTTTTGCCCAACTGTTAGAATGATATAGCCAAACAAAGCGGGCACTCGTATAGGCTGTTTAGGCTTCTTAACGCCCTTTGAGTGTATCTCCCATTACTGATGTTATCGATTGCGCTCTGCCTTTTCTACAGGTAATATATTTGACCTTGCTTGATTGACGCTGGTTTGTTGATACCGATCACATATTTCCACTGTGAAACATCAGTTGTATCTAACATCCCGGCCACTCGATTTACCACAAAAACTTGTTGTTTGCAATTGAAGCTGTATAACCACTGCAATAGTGTAGTTACGTCTGACCAAATTCTATAACAATTTATCAGCGTTTCTAGTTCCTTGAATATCTGTTCTTTTAATCTCACTGCCATGACTGTCGCTTGTAATTCTAATTGTGGTATTGAAAGATTTTTCATCGATAACAGTCAGAATTTTCCAATGGAAAATACTAAGCCAGGTGAGCTTTTTTGGTCGTGAACTTAGGTAGGCCATTGAACAGATCGTGCATTCAGGCGCGTCAGCAAACACATGAATTTTGGATTTATCGCTTGCAGTGTTGAAGTGTCTTCTACTGATGCTTGTTTCAGCTACAATAGGAAGTTGTTTTTTCATCTCAGGAATTTTGCTTTCTCACCAGACTCAACTTCGTTGTCCCAATAATGCCCATTATTAGTCCAGATGTCCTTCAAAAGACGTCTCATGTGAACAATGAACGGAGCAAACAATCCAATTGCGTCAAAAACTGAAGACAATGGAGACAGAATCTTGCTCTGGTTATAGTTGTTTCAGCTTCCCTGTTAGTGCCTCTACACATTTGTAGAAGATTATCAGTAACAATCCATGTGGCAATTTTTTTAATTTCATACCCATTCCTAATTTATTGGCAAATTATTAATGATGTATATCTTTGCAATTCAAGACTAAAACTTGCGTAAACCTGGCTATCATATATGTAAATAGACAAAAAGAAATAAACTGCATCAATTGTATAATTTTTGAGAACTAGAACAGCAATCTACGGCTCAATTTTGAGTGTTCTGGTTTACTTTAGATAACATGATAACCACTTTTTTGTGACCTGCTCTCATAGTTAGACATTTGAATAGAAAACACCATTGCTTTTGTCTGTTTGCCCAACTTTCACAACGAAACGGCCATAGTAGTCAACTCCAACCTTTGTAACGGCTGTTGACGCATCTAACCGCTTTTTGTGTGGATCTGCCATTACTGATGTCATCGTTTGTGCTCAGCTATTTTCCCAGGTAAAACACCTGTTCTTGATTGATCGTAATGCGTTTTGTATGACTAGGATCACATGCTCTGTGCTTTCGAGTGGGTTTTTTGTGCTGTTTTTGCATAAAAACTCAATTTTGTGATGTTTCCAGTAGAGCAAATTTAAATGCTTTGCGTTGAAGTCCAATCAACTGTTGTCAAATCTGCCTTTGGCACAAATAAGTACTACCTCGTCCAGGAACGGTACGAATGGTAAGCTTTGTTTTTTTTGGAATTTCTTTATCAGTTTTTCAGAAACTTCACCGCATCAAGAAACTGTTCTCGCTGTAGTAACTTCAGGATGATTGCTTCTACTTTTTCCCTTTTCTCAACGCTATCTACAAGTGATGCTGGTTTGTATTTATTCGTTGCTCTCTGTCTATGTGCCACTGTATTCACTAGCCTGTCAAGGCTACAGAACTGTTCCCATTGACCAACAGCTTTTGTTCCTTTAGCCCATATCATGAAGACTAATGATGGTGTATTCTCTTCATCTGAGGCAAACGATGTATTCACTTCCTCCTGACAAACGATTTCCGGTGGTTTCAACCAGGCCCAACCAAGTGAGCCAATCTTTTCGCTTGAGTCCTCAGTTTTGACTGACTTTGACTAACTGCTGGGTTGCTGATACCACTCATATTTTTCCATTTTGAAATATTAGGTGTATCTAGTATCTCAGCCAATCCATTGGCCATAAAACTTGTTGTTTTTGCGATGGAAGCTGTATAACCACTGCAATAGTGTAGTTGAGTCCGACCAATTAATATAACAATATATCTCCATTTCGTGTTCCTTGACTATCTGTTCTTTTAATCTCATTGCCATGACTGCCCGTTTGTAATTCCAATCTTGGTATTAAAAGAGGTCTCATCGATACCACTACGCATTTTCATTGTTTCGGACGATAACTGAATGAATATTTTTGGACGATAAAGTGGATAGACCACTGAAGACTTCGTGTTTTCAGATGCGTCAACAAACAAATGAAACTTGGATATATCCCTCGCAGTATTGAAGCTTCTTCTATCGAACTTTTTTGCAGCTACATTTTTTCTATCAATGTTGTTTCATCTCAAGAGTACTGGTTTTTCACCACACTCAATTTTGTTGTCCCAATTTCACCCATTTTAAGTCTGCACTCCCTTCACAGGACGTCTCATGTGAACACTGAACAGAGCAAACAATCTGATCTCGTCAAAATCTGAATATACCGGTGACACAATTTTGCTCTGTTTATAGGTGTTTCAGCTTCCCTGTTAGTAAATCTACACAATTTATGACGATTATCAGTAACAGTTCACGGGGCAACTTTTTTCTTTCATACCTTTATTAATATATGGGCAAGAAATCGAAGATGTTTTCTCTGCAAGTAAATATTCAAACTTGCACAAACCTGGCTAATACCTGGGTAATTCAGTGTCCCTGTTAGTTCCTCTACACACTTGAAAACGATCATCAGTAACAGTCTGTGTAGCTGCTTGTTTCATTTTATTCCCATTCTAATAATATGGGCGAAAACCTTAATGTTGTATATCTTTGCAAGCAAATATTCAAACTTGAGCGAACGTGGCTTTGAACAACACTCTCATGCAAGTAATTAAACAAAACCAGAGGACTGCTTTGATTAAATGATCTTTGAGAACTAAAACAACAACCTATACCACAGGTTTGAGTATTTGATACGTTTCGTTGAAGCCAGTTAGGTTAACTGAATTTATGCTTTGCGCAAAATTTCTCTTACTTAGGAACTTTGCACCTAGGAAAGAAAATTTTTAGTCCAGATGTCCTTCAAAAGACGTCTCATGTGAACAATGAACGGAGCAAACAATCCAATTGCGTCTAAAACTGAAGACAATGGAGACAGAATCTTGCTCTGGTTATAGTTGTTTCAGCTTCCCTGTTAGTGCCTCTACACATTTGTAGAAGATTATCAGTAACAATCCATGTGGCAATTTTTTTTAATTTCATACCCATTCCTAATTTATTGGCAAATTATTAATGATGTATATCTTTGCAATTCAAGACTAAAACTTGCGTAAACCTGGCTATCATATATGTAAATAGACAAAAAGAAATAAACTGCATCAATTGTATAATTTTTGAGAACTAGAACAGCAATCTACGGCTCAATTTTGAGTGTTCTGGTTTACTTTAGATAACATGATAACCACTTTTTTGTGACCTGCTCTCATAGTTAGACATTTGAATAGAAAACACCATTGCTTTTGTCTGTTTGCCCAACTTTCACAACGAAACGGCCATAGTAGTCAACTCCAACCTTTGTAACGGCTGTTGACGCATCTAACCGCTTTTTGTGTGGATCTGCCATTACTGATGTCATCGTTTGTGCTCAGCTATTTTCCCAGGTAAAACACCTGTTCTTGATTGATCGTAATGCGTTTTGTATGACTAGGATCACATGCTCTGTGCTTTCGAGTGGGTTTTTTGTGCTGTTTTTGCATAAAAACTCAATTTTGTGATGTTTCCAGTAGAGCAAATTTAAATGCTTTGCGTTGAAGTCCAATCAACTGTTGTCAAATCTGCCTTTGGCACAAATAAGTACTACCTCGTCCAGGAACGGTACGAATGATAAGCTTTGTTTTTTTTGGAATTTCTTTATCAGTTTTTCAGAAACTTCACCGCATCACGAAACTGTTCTCGCTGTAGTAACTTCAGGATGATTGCTTCTACTTTTTCCCTTTTCTCAACGCTATCTACAAGTGATGCTGGTTTGTATTTATTCGTTGCTCTCTGTCTATGTGCCACTGTATTCACTAGCCTGTCAAGGCTACAGAACTGTTCCCATTGACCAACAGCTTTTGTTCCTTTAGCCCATATCATGAAGACTAATGATGGTGTATTCTCTTCATCTGAGGCAAACGATGTATTCACTTCCTCCTGACAAACGATTTCCGGTGGTTTCAACCAGGCCCAACCAAGTGAGCCAATCTTTTCGCTTGAGTCCTCAGTTTTGACTGACTTTGACTAACTGCTGGGTTGCTGATACCACTCATATTTTTCCATTTTGAAATATTAGGTGTATCTAGTATCTCAGCCAATCCATTGGCCATAAAACTTGTTGTTTTTGCGATGGAAGCTGTATAACCACTGCAATAGTGTAGTTGAGTCCGACCAATTAATATAACAATATATCTCCATTTCGTGTTCCTTGACTATCTGTTCTTTTAATCTCATTGCCATGACTGCCCGTTTGTAATTCCAATCTTGGTATTAAAAGAGGTCTCATCGATACCACTACGCATTTTCATTGTTTCGGACGATAACTGAATGAATATTTTTGGACGATAAAGTGGATAGACCACTGAAGACTTCGTGTTTTCAGATGCGTCAACAAACAAATGAAACTTGGATATATCCCTCGCAGTATTGAAGCTTCTTCTATCGAACTTTTTTGCAGCTACATTTTTTCTATCAATGTTGTTTCATCTCAAGAGTACTGGTTTTTCACCACACTCAATTTTGTTGTCCCAATTTCACCCATTTTAAGTCTGCACTCCCTTCACAGGACGTCTCATGTGAACACTGAACAGAGCAAACAATCTGATCTCGTCAAAATCTGAATATACCGGTGACACAATTTTGCTCTGTTTATAGGTGTTTCAGCTTCCCTGTTAGTAAATCTACACAATTTATGACGATTATCAGTAACAGTTCACGGGGCAACTTTTTTCTTTCATACCTTTATTAATATATGGGCAAGAAATCGAAGATGTTTTCTCTGCAAGTAAATATTCAAACTTGCACAAACCTGGCTAATACCTGGGTAATTCAGTGTCCCTGTTAGTTCCTCTACACACTTGAAAACGATCATCAGTAACAGTCTGTGTAGCTGCTTGTTTCATTTTATTCCCATTCTAATAATATGGGCGAAAACCTTAATGTTGTATATCTTTGCAAGCAAATATTCAAACTTGAGCGAACGTGGCTTTGAACAACACTCTCATGCAAGTAATTAAACAAAACCAGAGGACTGCTTTGATTAAATGATCTTTGAGAACTAAAACAACAACCTATACCACAGGTTTGAGTATTTGATACGTTTCGTTGAAGCCAGTTAGGTTAACTGAATTTATGCTTTGCGCAAAATTTCTCTTACTTAGGAACTTTGCACCTAGGAAAGAAAATTTTTAGAAAATTACAGTTAATTTTCTTTTCAACGAGTCAACGTTAGGTTAAATTTACACTCAATGATATGATAATCAGAAACAAAACACGATATTGATTTTTTACTGCAAAATAAACTCCTTTGATAGGTGCTGTATACCAGTTTCAATAGGACAAATTTTGAGAGTTTTTGCAGAAGTTGGATAGTTTTTGTAGCTCCTGCTATGTTGCTAATCACGCGTGTTTACCTGTCAAAACTACATCTTTGTATAATTGTTGACAAGGATATTAACAGATTGCGAAGAATTTTTCATAACATCACTTTTGGGATTAAAATCGATGTCATGAGAAATTTGTTAACCATGTAGAAGTTTCTTCGAATTTTCCTTCTCAAAGCTGGTTGATTCGCAAAGCAATTGCAAAGAACCTGATGGGACATGGCTGCCGTAGTGTTGTCTTGTTGAGGTTGCAAGTTGTAATTTTGTTTTACTGAGGTTGCGATGGGTCGAGTTTGAGTGTTACTTGATGAATGAGATTTAAGTAATAAGAATAGTTGCTAAATATGAATTTACAATTTACAAGATAAAAAATCATTTTGGCTTCGCTAAAATGTAGCACCGAATTTCGCTTGTCGTTACTGAATTCAATGATTGGTGCGATTTTGAATTGATTTGTTAAGGGTAGCTTCAAAAAATTCCAAACATACCTCTTTAGTTTAGTTAAACATTTTTTAACGTTACATTTTGCCCAAGAAATCTTTAGCACTTTTCAAAATTATAAGTGCAGGACAATTTGAAAAACACAAATCCAAAAAAACCATGCAATGACACACACAACTGATATTATACCCAAACACAGGTGCTTAATAACACACCCCAACAACAAAAAAACTTCTTTTATTGTTGACAATGGTTGGATCTTTGCTCAAGGTTTGTTTAGATCTCCAGTTTTTTCTAAAGAACTAAGCGCGGACGTGTTGAGCTAAGTGTATTGGTGAATATAATTTTGGCACAAAAAAGTGAAATCAAACTTCTGGAAGCTTTCGAATTATTTTTTTAATGATTCTTGAGTATAGGGAAACAACAATGTTTCAGATTCTGGTAACTGTGTCACCAGCAAGATTTGAAAATAGTACTTTTAATTTTTATAGGGTAAATTGGAACGCAAATTGTAACAAATATTAAGTAGTTTTTTATGTTTGATGCTTTTATGACAGTTTTGTTATGTTTAAAGAAAGTTTTTTGTTTGCAATCTGCCTCTTTTTGTCAAGATTTAGAAGATTTTTTATCTCTCTCTTTCTGCATTGTATGCTAAAAGAACACATACCACAAATACTACACACATGAACTCACATACATGTCCCCACACCAGTGCACGCCTACACACAAACAAAAGCAAACAACTACAAACCCGGACACTTAAAATTAAATTTTTGGATATAATTTTTTAAATTTTGTTTTCGGAACTGATCTTTACACGTGGTTTGTTGCCATTCAGTTAAATTTTGTCTGTTTCATTTGAAAAACTAGGAGCTTATGTCTCTACGCCATAGAATTGGTAATTGGAAAATGGACACTAACATTTTGAATAAAGTTTTTTTAAATTTTTTCATAAATTTTCAAAAAACTTTGTCTTTCCTGATGTCTCTCTCATGTTTAACATGGGCTAATTTAATCCCTAAAACTTGCAAAAGTTGCACCAACTAGATTTCCTTAGCACAATCTTGGTTTAAATCGAATTGAAAACCGCAACTTAAGTCAAAGACTAAACAGATTAAAAGTTTTGTAATAATGCTACTCAAACCAACTATGTCAATTTTGGTAAAATTGAGAAAAAAAGCAGCCCAATATTTATTCAGTAGTACTGTTTAGTTACATTGGGATATCTTAAAAAACTTGCACTTTTTACTAAATCTCGGTCATAAGTAATTTTTTTAAAAATCTGCCAGAAAGTATAGCACGAGGTCAATCTCAACAGCATCTTACTAAGTGAGCAAAACAATTTTTTTCCGGCAGGAAATTGTAGGTCTCGTACTAACGACGCCTAAGTCCTAGAAAAATTAGTACGAAGTGTATACTAATGACAGCGAAATCTTAATAAGTTAGTTAGATATAGAACTATATAGCAGGAATCCGCAAGTGGAATAGCCACGGTCAAATGTCCTCCCTAAAACCCTCCAATTTTGTTCTAAGAATGGGGGTAATTTGTTTTTTGTGGATAAATTCAAATAAGAGTGGGAGGTATAATTTGGTCGGGGGTGTGGGGTTGAATATGCTGTTAGAGTGGGCTGCAATGGGAGGACTTTTGAGGAATTATCCCCCTGACTAAAATTGTCATGTAAAAGTGGGCTGCAATGGGCTGCAGTGGGAGGACTTATGAGGCATTACTCCCCTGACTAAAATTGTCATGTAAGAATGGGCTTCGGTGGGATGCAACAAGATAAATTTTTAGTAATTACCCCCGGACCAAAAAAGAAAGAGTGGGCTGCAATGGAAAGAATTTTGGAGAAATTTAGATCTTTCCAACAATTGCTATCCCCCCTTTGGTACCTAGTAAAGAATCCCCCTTTCTGTGCTACACTTTACCACAATATTACATGGCCTACAACTTAGATAGCCGAATATCAGTTGAGGCGCAATTAAGGACCGCTGTTCACGGCCTTGCCTCTCATGCGCAGTGGGAAGTAATCCGGAAATCGTGGGTCGGTTACCGCGCGCGAAGCGTACCCACTGACCCGCCAGTTGGAAATTTTTTGCGCTTTGTATTCGAATTTTGTTAATTGTCATAGCATGGCGTATTTTATTCTATTCATTTTATCATAGTAAACGTATGCGTGGAGAGTTATAAGTAATCTCTGATTGGTTAATAAATTGATCGTTTAAATTCTATTCAATAATATCCCCCCTTTTGCAACGGAAAATTTCAACGGAAAATTTCGAACTGTCTGGGTCGAGGTTTTGACAAAAAATAATGTGAGATTAGCGGTGAATTGTGTTGAATTTTTGTGAGATTTGCGGTTTTAACCGGTGAAATATTTTTTCGCCGCTTTCACCGGATTTTTTACAAAATAGAAACCGCCGTACACGGGTTTGAACCACTGACTTCGTGCATGTTATCAACTTCTTATTCCAGTGCGCCATCTGTCGCATACTTCAATGGTATTACAGTGAATTTAAGATAAGCGTTGAACTTAGCGGTAAACATTTGTAAGCTTTGATATTTCAGCGGTGAAAAATTTTATTTCACCGCCTTCTGCTGTTAGTGGTGAAAAAACTTTTTCAGCGCTTTCTGCTTGTTGTTTTTTCCAATGCATTCTTTCCACTGCATTCTAATTTTCCACTGTATATTGTTTTCCACTGCATTCTGCTGATAGCACTGAAACATTTTTTTCCACCGCATTCTGCTGGTAGCGGTGAAAAATTTTCTTTCAGCGCTTAAGCGGAGAAAAAAAATCTTTCACTGCCTTAAAATTTTTTCATCGCATTCATTGGAATTGAGCGCAAATCTTACACTTTTACTTAAGTTTACCGCAAATCTGACATCATTTAGCAATTTTTAGCGGTGACCCGAGCGGGATTTTATTGTATAAACTCTGTTTCTAGCTTTAAAGAATTTCAGATTTTTATAGCTTTGCGAGACCACTTGTGCGAAGAATACGATTTTTATTTTGAAGATTACTACTCTGGAGTGTCGGGTCTGAAATGTAGGGATAAGTTATCTCTGATACTAAACCTGCATTATTTAGTTGCATAGGAGGCAATAAAAGCTCAGTTCCAAAGCTGTTCATTTTCTTGATCGCCGGGCCGTTATTTCACCGCTAATCCACACCTAATTAGCGGATATTAGGGTGTTATGCGCATTCCAAACCTTATTTATTGGGAAGAAAGCATAAGAGTGTAATTTAACAATATTACACTGTGTTTGCTGCACCCTAACTCCACGTGCGTTTCAGTACTGGGTCAGTATATATGCAATTCCTCGTCATTAATGAATCATAGACTGATTCATGTCACTTTTTGTACTTGTCAGTATTGCTTCCAGTCTGATTTTAGAATGATCAGACTTGTGCCACGTGCAAAATTAAAGATCCGCACGGGGATCGAACCCACGCTCCCTATAAGTTCGGTCTCCTTAAAGCGCCACCATTACTGATGAAAGATTGCCTTTGGCGCTATTAATATACGCTTGAAAGAAGCAAATTTCAAGCGAGCAAAGCATATAACATGGGAGATTTCCATTTACAATTGCCCAGTACTGATTTACACTTGGAGTTAGATACGGTTGTTAAAAAGTTACACTGGACTGATAAAAAATTACACTTTTACACAATTACCATTATAATCAAATTGAAATATAAAGAATGCAAATATCAGATGGCGCAGTAGTTCATGCACGCTGTGAAAGTAACAAGTTTTACGTAGGGAAGATGGGAGGATCATTCCTCACTCTCTCCCTCCACTTTTATTCTTTTAAAATTACACTCTAATAATTACAATCTTCCACCTTTTATTAAGCGGAGAATTAGGTGTGTATTTTTTACACTCCATACACTCTTTTCCGGGTTATTTTTGGGCAAAATTATCGGCCAGGGACCTGAATATAATATCTATGTTCCTCATGTAGTCATTTCGTTGTTAATTTTTGCGGCATAGAATGGAATTAATTTGAAGAAAAAGAATAAATCGAATGCAGAGAATTTCCTTTTCTATGGTTGTGAGGAAATCTGAGTATAATTGGAGGGGAATGAAGGCATAAACAAACCCAAAAATAAAATGATAACAATAAAAACGCCCGCAAAAATGAAAAGGAGCCCTCTAAAAAATTTTTAGCGATTGAATCGGGAAAATCTGAATCATGGCATATTAAAATATTAACTTTTTTTAAATCTGGGCTCTGAAAAAAAATCAAATTCTTCTAGCAATTTAATAAGCAAACGTTGTTGTCAGCTTACTAAATTAACTGCTAACGTTCGCTTTAAATTAAAACCAGTCTATATGGACTCCCAGTTACTATACCCGGAACTGCGACCAGGTATGCTACTGTTGCTCCAAATCTCCGCAAAAGTAGAATTTTTGACATTAGCATTATGTTTACCACGGGCTGTGTTACTAAAATAAATCTTTCAAAGAAAAAATATCACGCCTTAAATAGGTATCATTAAATGTTTTAAAACTTGATTAGAGTAACCAACACCGTTTTCGATGTACCATGCACCATTGATCTTATCCGTCTCTATTTCGCTTATACTGTTCTTTGTATTTTTCCCACCATTCACGCACTTTATTTTGGTAGTTATTCTCGTATCCTTTGGAAATCTTCCCTCGCCTTACACCGTCATAGCAGTCATCGTGACAGTATTCCTTCCGTATAGCATCCCAAATTCCACCCTGTGGAAGGGAATCAACATCTGGGAATTCTCCTCTTCGGAACTTCTTCTTACATATCATTTTCAGCAGAACCTCTGGAAGATCGAGATCTTTCCATTCATCATATCCAATTGGTGATTCCAGTTTCTTCCAGTACCAGAAGTCGGTGTTGTTGATGGAAGGTTCGTCAATCGCTTGAAGATATAGGAAGATTAGTTTCCGGTAGCAGTGAGGCAGGTCGGGGAGTTCCCAATCACACGAACCGTCGTCATCGTCATCGTCATCGTCATTGTCGTCGTCATCGTCGCCGTCATCGTCATCATCGTCATTGCCATCATCATCGTCATCGTCGTCATCATCGTTATCGCCATGGTCATCGTCGTCGTCATCATCATCATCATCGTCATCTCCGGATCCTGTTCCGCAATCGGAGTTATCGTACTTTTCCCTCAGTTTGTCCCATAGATCTCCTTCAGGAAGGGTGTCCAAATCCGGCATGGTTCCAGAACTCTCATATAAGCATATAATATCCAGAAGACTTGCAGAAAGTTTTGTCTCGTAAGGCCATGAGTCGTAGCCAATTTGCAAGTGCCTCCAGTATCGGAATTTAACCTCATAAACATCAGGATCTCTGTACACTTTGAGATATAGATATATCAGCTTTTGAATACAAAACGGTAGTTCATCCAGCTCCCATTCACAGGGCTCGGAATCGTCATCGTCGTCATCGCCATTGTCGTCATCGTCATCGTGATCATCATCATCATCATCATCATCATCATCATCATCATCATCATCATCATCATCATTATCATCATCATCATCGTCATCGTCGGCTGTAGGTTCCTCATAGACACAATCATCAAACTTATGTAACTTTTTTGTATACATTCTTTTAATTTTCAACCAGATCTTCTTGTATGTTGGCAGTGAATCAGGATGAGGAACTTCACCTTTGGTCAAGTAATTGCATATTATTTCAATCAAAGCATCCGGGAGGTTGTTCACGTCCCAGTGCTTCCTCTTGAACACCTTGTATTGCAACCATTGGTGGAAAGTCAGTTTCATACAGAATCGGTTCCGACTAAGTTTACCATACAAGTAAATCAAGTATTTAATGCAATCAGGAAGATCGTCAAACTCGAAGTCTTCCAAATCACATTCAACATCGGGGGGTTCCGTCGGAATGACAGGACATGAATCATTGCTTGGGTTCTCGGGGAAGCATGTACAAGTACAGGTGCAGTTGGCACCTGTTGTGTTCACAGGCACGTCAGGATCTGGTGTATTAACTGGGGGTTCAATCGTGGTCTCGATAGGGTTCTCAGTTGTTGGACCTTCCCCTGGGACCTTACACTTCTCGCAAATTGTTAAATGATTGCGCAACTTGCAGTCTACGTCATTGACACTGTAGTTCATTGTCATCAAGTTGCTTGTCGCCACGCATTGCTCTTCAAAGAACATGTTGTCACCAGGAGCACCGTCTTCCCAGAGACTCTCGTTCATGACAGTGCGAGGACAGTCGTTGTAGATTTCGAGGAAAAGGGTCCGGTCAGATCTCTCTGGAACTATGGTTCCTTCAAGGTGCTTTCGGGCATAACCCAACCAGATTCCACTCTTGATGAAAGTTGTCTTGCCGCGAGCAAAGTCGACTAACTTTTCAATGTCTTCCACTGACTCAGGAGTCACCAATTGTGCCTGAAAAGAAAACGTTATTTGTTTTTTTTTGAAATAAGGAAAAGCTTGTTTGGAACTACTATATTTCCGAAATCTGAGATAGCTTGCTTTTTGAAGTATTGATTCAAAAAAGTTCAATTTCTCATAATGACAAACTTATCCAGGGCAAGATTCTAGAATGCAATATTTTCCTATACATCGTGCAGTACATGTTACGTGACTCTGTTTGAAGTCATTGAGTACTTCTTATTGAGCGCTCAAACGTTATTGCATACAATGCCACAGGTTATGTTTTTTTTTTAAATTTGCTAAATCTGTGTTTCACGCAACGTGATCTGACTCTGCAGAAGTCACTTCGATTTTCTGGCTGACATCTCAAAATCCTGGGGGATTGATGCCAGAAATTTTCAATGGCTCATCAGAATTTACAGAAGCTCCAGCAATAAATAAGAACCTCAGGATTAGGTTATAAACTTTTCTGGTAGGTTCATTGTAGCGCGTTTTTTCTACTGTTATGCAAGTTAAGTTCAAACGCAAATTATGTGACTATTTTTTTTTTCTTTTAAAATTGCTGATTTCATTTAAACCAACATCTTCCAAGCCAGTAAATACTCGAAAGGTTGTAAAACGCAACTCAAGTTGAGGTACCAGACGCGGAAACCGGTATGTCCGGACAGTCCCAGACGGAAAGTTTCTACGTTCAGAACGTCCCAGATGGAAAGATCTTATGTCCAGACTTTCGTGCGTTCACAGACTTTCGCCCGCTCATATCCAGACCTTAGTGCGTTCCCCATTCGTTATTATAGTTTCTATGTTAACTTATGACACATCTTTACCTGCCAGTAATCACAAAAGCACTGTGCCATTGCAAAATTACCAACTGATTCCTCCACCAGTTTGAAACATTTCGTATCATCGCCCACTCCTGGGATCTTTGCAAAGCCATCCGAACAATATCCGTTCCTGTAATCGTCTTCCGTGAAATTCGTCCCTTGTACCATTTGCAATCCCGAGACGAAAAGTAACCCCAGAACTATATCTAAGACTATTTTGAAATTTTTGTACCGCATTTTCTGAAAACTTCGATGCGGCTTGATTAAAATTGAAACAAACTAAAAATGATTCTTCAAAACTTAGTTTTTGGGCCATCCAGACACCATGGGGTGAAATCTGGCGTATATTTCTGGAACAGTTGTTGTCAGTAATTGTTGAGTTAACAAAGACTCCGAAAAAGATATTACATTGTCTCAATATAGCTGTTGTTAGACATCTGTGATTTGGATGAAAAGAGTTTGACGTGATTGATTGGTTCACATTCAAAGAAAATTCGCATTCGCCCGCCCCAATAAATTCACAAGTCGAAACTCAAACTCATTTATACGATTGTTGTGTTCGAGACGATGGGGAGGGGGTTCTTTTGGTAGGATACGTAGGCTCCAAAAGGAATAATTAGAACTAGAAAATTCAATTAAAGAACAAGTATAACTGATTCCCTGTAGTCAGAGTTATTTCTCTAAGAGGCCACATAGACTATGAACACATTGTCACCCAAAGTTTGTCTTTATTGTGAGTTTTTTAGTCTTCAGTCGTGAAATTTCGATTGCTAATTTCAGTTGAAAATTAGCACACCAAATAGCGCTAGTAGATCCTTAAGGAAGTTTTTTTTTCACATAGTACAGAAAAGATTTTCTTATTTATAAGTTTTTTTTTCGGTTCTCCTGATATATTTATGGCTTAGGTTCTATATGCAAGCCTGGAATTTTAACAGGCTTATTTTAGCTCATCAATATCTCTTGTAGTGGAAAAGGAAAGCTGTTCTATTGAAAAACTCTTGAATTTAAATTAGCTTTTGCATACATTGTTTATGATTTTG
>NC_134469.1:13421044-13446044 GCF_964194025.1 Convolutriloba macropyga | reverse complement strand
GTTTACAGGCACCGGAACACAAAGTTTGCAGTCGAGGAAAATTTGTTTGTTTTTGAAGTCCACAAACAGCATTATTATTGACAAACAAAGCAGCGTGAACAAACAATAACAGCTCGTGAACTGAATTAAGAGACTTCGTGATGTTGCAGCTGATATTAGGCAAACTACAGGAAGTAATGTCAAAATCCATCCCAGTAAATTGTTTCCTAGATTTTCCCATTGGGTTAATTTCATTTTGAAGTTGAGTTTGCCCGAATTATTGTACCCGCCTATAGGCGTGACTTTGTGCATTCGAGGCAGAACTTGATCAAGTTGTAAATAGTTTTTCGCATTGTGGTTCCGTAAATTCTCGTAATTGAGGGTTGAAAAATTGAGCCGATTCAGAAACCCCTGAATTTCTCTCGTGTATATGTTCGAATTGAACAGTGCGACTACTTTCTCAACGGTATAAACTGAGCCCATGCTGAATGTGTCCGTCATTGTGACGTCATCAGACAACTCACTTCCCCAGTCCGATCCACCCAATGTTTTGAGGTACTGGGCTCTAACCTGAAACGCGTTGCATTTGATAAATGTTGTTGGGCTAATTATTCTTTTATTTAATCTTTTATGAACTTCAACCATGCATGCAATTGTTATCTGCTCTTTTAGCAAATTTGGCAAAAAATCTGTTTAACGAAAAAGCCTCGTGCGATAATTTTTCCCTCTCTGAGACTGCGCAATTTTCAAATACGACGGTGAGTTTTTTAGACTTCAAGTTAAATACCACAATGTATTCTGTAAGGGAACAAGGCCCAACTGTCTGTTTTTTCTCCTTTTTTCGGCATCAGTTACGTACAATTATTAATGAAATAAAAGAAATAGGTCAATCCACCATCTCTTAATTTAAAATCTAATGTAAAGAAAAATAAACAAGCTCATCTCTTTGACAACACAAGAGAATATTAGCAGGAGATATAAAAATGGATCGCAAAGACACCCTAATAAAGACGACCGAATAATAATGAAACAAGGAATGTTTGGTCTATTCGATTTCACTTTTATAAATTTTTAGTGTGTTTGGCTTCATACATATGTGAAATCGTTGGTACGTTCGGTCTGGGAGGAAAGGAAGTTTTGCTAAGTTTGGTTGCTTACGTTCCGTATGTTCGGTTTCAAACGTAAGAAAAGTATGTTATGCTTGATTTGAAGCGTAAGAAATTGGGTTTTTTTTGTAAAAAAAAGCTTGGTTTTATATTGTTTATAATACAGCCAAGAGTTTCAATAACTTTCAAATGTTAAGAGCTACGAGTTCCAAACGTACTTCATGGAGACAGTTTAATAGAAAAAAATTGTGACAAAAAGTGAATTTCACATTTGCTCTCTAACTTAAAAAACTTGTTGAGAATTAATTGGGATTCAATTAATTAAATCAAACTCCCCGGGTCTTGACAAATTTTAATGAAAAATCAAGTAAATAGGTCATTTTTTTGTGACTAACAGTTGTTTCAAACGAAACATGCCAACAACTTCTTACATTAAAAACCGATCTCACTGACGACTTCTTACATTTAAAATTGAACAAATTGAATCTATAAAACAAAACATACCGAGGATTTCTTATGCTTGAAACTGAAAAATTTTTGGAATAAATGGTTTTCCTTGTTTCATGAGAAAACATAATTGAATTCTCACAAAACAACAACTTTTTCGAATTCAACAGTAATAAACCGAGAAGTAAAACAGACTCTCTCTCTCTCTCTCTCTCTCTCTCTCTCTTTCTCTCTCTTACACGAACAGTAATCTGATCAAAAATCAAGTGATGATTTATTTCTCATAAATTTGCAAAGTCGCGTTTTCTGTGACAATTTGGTTTCTTTCATCTAAGAGGCTAAATGAACCCACCTTACAGAAATTAGTGGCTTTTAAATGCATTCAACATTCCTGGAATCATTCCCAAAATGCTTGGATTTTCCTCAATGAATGCAAAAATCAGATACAATTAAAAAACTGATAACGTTTTTGCAAACCTAGAAATTTGAAAAAAGATAGCATTTTACTGTTTCATTTTTTACCGTTACGCGCCTTTAAATGTTGAACCTTCAATGTGTTTTTTTGTCTGCTCATTCAATGGAGTTTTTTCTAGTCTGATATCACTTGTTTTTTGTAAACAATGGCAGTCAATTGACTTTGACTTCTGAATTCTAGTACACGCTTGAACAGTTGTTGCAAGATGAGTGATCCCGATTGAAAATCAAAAACAACTCAATTCAAACGGAATGATAACCTTTTAGAAGAACGTTTTTTTAAATAGTTGAGTTGAATTATCCTGAGACAATTCCGGAACAGTTCTCTATTGTTCGCTTATTTGATAGCATGCTGTCAAAATAGTAAATTTAGGAAAAACACGTTGTTTTGTCTTTAACTTATAAGAATGAACTTCAAGTGCAAATAGAGAACCAAAGAAGAAATGCTTCGGCAGGTTACTTAAGAAAATATTTCAACACAGTTTATATACTATGAAATGATATGGGTCAGCGAAACCCAGTGGTAGAGAATCAAATGTGAAAGGTTTTTAGAACTATCAATATTTCTGCCTTTGAAATTAAATTACGCTATTTACGTTGAAGACATCTCTAAAAACCACAATAAATGTTTTCACTATTGAATTTAGCAGATGGTGATTGATATATATATATATATATATATATATATATATATATATATATATATATATATATATATATATATATATATACATGCACTGCATTTAATTTTGCGGGTAGTTGCTCAGTTTTCTCGAGGTAGAAAAATTGTTGAGCAAAAAATCATTCATTAGATTACCAAAATTTATCAAAAGAGCTCTTTTGAAATGGCCTGAATGGTTTCGTATTGTGATTTCGTCTACTTCTTCTCAAGCATGTTAATCATGTTAATGACCTAATTTTACCCGAAAATTGTCAAAAACGCTTTTTCGCTAGAAAAGAATTAATGTTAATTTATTAGGAACAATGAGAACATACGTGAAACATATGTCTGAAACATAAATGCTGATAACTAAACAAAAAAATGTTGACTTTGTGGTGTTGGTTGAGATAATTATTTCTTGAGAATTCTTAAGTATTCTTGAAAAACGTGATTTCTTTTCTTAAGTGGACAATAAAGGTTATTACATCAAAAGAACACCAATTTGCTGGAACCGGGAACATTTTTTTCCTAATCTTGTGTTCCTGAGGATTCTTGCAACTATAACTTTTTGTGTAGCATTATTGGAGACAGGTTTCGCGTTGAAAAATCAACCAGTGAAGCGAAATTTGATACGCTCTGACAAGACAAGCAAGATATTAAACTCTAGACAAAACTTGCGATGTCTAATAGGTTGTCAGTGGTTAATTCTCACAGAACAGAAATATGTGAAGAAAACGAGACAGAGGCCGGTGTACGGAACAAAGACTTGTCAATTCTTCTTCTTATTATTTTTTTCTGTTTTTTAACCCGTGAGTTCAAGTTTGTACATATCGTGATGTTTCCATGGCAAGTACCATAGCAAGATCTTGATATGATTATCAATTTCATGTTTCTCATCAGAATATCTTAATTGGTTTCAGTGGGAATACTATAATAAAGCTGTACAAATATCAGATTTAAAGCATTATATTTTATCGATAAAAAACAATAGCTTTGCATATTTTACCTGAGTGTAGTGATTTCTCATAGATCCCCGTCCAATGGGCGCATGCAACAAAGCACTGTTTTTCCGGACTTTTGCCGAATTATCTGGAAAACTCTTAACCGAAAATTCTCCATCTTCGTTTGTGGTCATCATTGTATAACCCGGTTTTGATTGGTTCTCTACTGAAGTCAGTTTTAAGTGTTCGGTTTGAATAGTGGAATTATTTTTGCTGTTAAATGACGTCTCATAAACTGTATGAATAGGCGTGGTGTTAAATCTAGAAGCTTGATTAGACATTTTGAGGTTAAATTGGACAAAATTGATATAAATTCTGATTACAGTTCTGTATATCAATTAATAACTGCAATGGTGACTTATATGTAGTACTGATGCTATGATTGCGCCGAAGAAGAATATATTTGATTAGAAGATTTTCTTATGCTTTGTTTCAAATTCAAATTTCGAGTAAGTTTGATTGTGAAACATGTGAAAAAGAAATAGGCTGACTGTATTAAGGTCAAACATGTTCCCACGACATATCACAAGTAAAGCACGGCATTTGAGTAATGCATTTTACAAGCAAAGAGAAAGAAGAAGATTTCTGTAGGGAAACAGATAAATGGAGCAAGAACGATAAGTTCATTGTTTCATTTGACGTCTGCTAGATACTATTAGTTTGGTACAGGATTATTACAATTGACAAGAGAAAGTAAGGTTAAACACACGCAATGTGGGTTTGCATTTCCATATTCAGAGAATATCTTCTTGCGCTCTTGAAAATTATGTAGCTATTTGCCGCAATATTTCAGTGGGGGTACTAAACAGTTTTTTGTTGATCACAAATTGATATTTTAAAATTCGGAATTCTAGATCTCTTGTGTAACTAAAATTGCCTGCTTTTTGCGTTTTTTGCAATGAATTTTTGCCACTTGCTACAATAGCGCTAATAATTGTTGTCACTTTCAAGGGTGAGGTCCTCGACCAAAAAAGGCAGGCATGGGCTAGATGGACGGCGTGACTAAAGCTTTGTTTAGTCTATGGTATTGGGTAACCAACAACTACATGTCCTTAACCCAAGACCGTCTAGCCCATACCTCTCTTGGTCTTAGGACCTCACCGTGAGTTTACTCATATCTGGGTCCTTGTTTAGAGAACTTCCGAAATCTCCTAACATGACTTTGGTTGAACTTGTTTGCAGTGAAACAGAATTGAGTGAATTGAACTTTAAAAACTCTAAAATTGACGGAAATCGTTGGCATCCTGGTTTATTATTCCGACTCCTCTTGAGGGGGGGGGGAATACATGCTCAAATGGGGTTTCTGTGTTCAGTCAATTTTGACCGATCGACATATTCATCGTAGAGAGTTGTGAGTGATAGCATTAAAAAAACCCGTCCAGCGTAGAATATGGAACTAAACAGATTTTTGTTGAATTTCCTTTTCTAGAGCGAATTATTAACGATTAATTCCTGTGAATATTACACCGATTTGCGTTCTTTTTATTCACATCTTCCGGAATTTTTGCATAAATTTCATCAATTTTGCAATAACTTGTTATATTTTTTAGAATAGCGTTGTTAATTTTGATTTTAAAGACAAAAAGTATTCTTGACTATTTTTATTTAATTTTTTGACAAAAATTTTGGCTAAACATTTCAAAATTCAGCCTTTTTCATCAAAAATAGCACAAAAATGCTTCTTTAGTCAACTTTGATTAAATTTGCTGGAAGTACATACCCGAAAGCCACTAACACAATTCTTATGGAGTCAAAAGGGGGCCAATTCTACTGCCACTTTCATTGAGAGTGCTTTGTAATTAAAATTTTGCAGTTTTTTGCTAACTTTTTTCGTTGATTATCAAAAACGCAGCCTGTTTTTTATTTTTAACTACCAAATTATCTCTATCTATCAAATTTGTAAAACTAATTGTTCCAAAGGACGGACTACTAGCAAGGCCAGTTTCGGACCAATCTTGGACTGTTACGACCCAAAATTATTTCGTATTGTAATTAGGCGCACTTTTTCTTTAAAAAAAATACTTGGTCTTATTATATCAATTAAAGAAAAGATAATTTCAAATCAATGCCCAATAGTTACAGGTCCAAAGGGCTTCCTAAGCAGCTGCAAATTATTGTGTCTGGTTTCTTACTTGAGAGCTTATAGAAGTTATGAGTTTTTAATTTATTTGGTTTTCAAATAAATAGTTTCTTATTGAACATTGCTTCCACTTTTTTCTAAACTTGTTCATAATTAGTGTCAGCAAATAATGAAAACTTCTTTTTTCTACTGAATTTTTTTTTAATCTCTGTTGCGGTTTTAGGCCTCAAGTAATGGTTTTCTGGCTGTGATACTAATAGCTTTCACATTTTTTTTATCTTTCGGCCTTTGCCCATTTTTCAAGTTTTCACTTTTTATCTTATTATCAGATTATTGACACTTCACATATAACTTTTTTTGGCGTTCAAAACGAGACAATATCAAAATCTTTAAAGTTATGGATTATGGTTTTATGGTCTTCTACACCATTTTCTTTAAGAATTTAAATGGACTTTTTAATTTCATCTTTAACTGTCGTCTATGATGTATCTTTTTAGTCGTATAAAAATCACGTATAATGAAAATTTTCATTGGCCTTTTATGGCAAAATTGATGAGCTTTTACGCTGAAAATAATAGATATCTGATAGCTTTCATGACTTTGAAATCTATTGTTTTCCAAAATAAAAAAAGACTATTTATATTCGCAATTTTGTTCTTTTTGTTGTATTTGTTACCTAGTCTCGTTTATTAGAGGTCAAATATGACATTAATGGTGTCATTGGAAAATGTCAAAAAGAATTGTTGTACTAAATTCTAATGTTTTTTGAAGAATTCGTTATGGCTTTACTTTGGTAATTAATGGCTTTCGTGACTTTGGAATACTTTTCCGAAAAATACAAAAGTATTAATTAATTTTGTTGTTTCCCCTTTTTGTCTACTTGTTTCTTAGTCTCGTTTATAAGAGGTGACATACTACATTATAGGTGTTGAAAGGTGCCAAAAAATATAATTTGAACGGCAAAATTTGGCATTACGGCTTCAACAGCGTTTTCCTGCTTGTTTTAATTGAACTTCTGTGTGTTGTCCATTTGTTGATCTTTTTGTACCGGCATAAAAAAATTGAATAAAGACGGACTTTAAAGCCCTTCTATAGAAACATAGGGTGATCTTAAACCTGTGTGCATATTCTTAGTTGATTTCTAATTGCTTTCAATACCTTGAGATAAAATGTTTTTAAAAAGTTTAAGCGAATTTTTTTGCATTTACTGTTTTAGTTCTCTTTTGTCTAATTGTTACCGGGCTTTTATATGGACTGGTCCCATATGTTTTCTAATGATCCACAAATTTTTTTAAAATCAGTTTTATCTGACGCCATTTTCAGTTTGTTTCTATTTTTTTTTTAAAAACGGAAGTAAAATTTTGGATGTAATTAATGCTTGTTGTTTTTGTTTGATTTTGCTGTTCGTCTCGACTCGCTTTCTTAATCATGGAAGATCTCATCAATCTAATGCGTAATTGTTTACTTCGTAGAGTTATGTGCTTGGGAGGCTATCGTTTTGTTTTTATACCAATTTTAAATACTAATTTTATTAAAAATACTTGAATTTTTGGTGTTTTCCATCCGTTCCTCATTCGGTAGACAAATATGCCAAAAATGTGGATGAGCGGGGTCAGAACCTTATGTGGAATCGCACAGTAGTTGGCCTGTTTCTGTAATATGACCGTGAATCAATGACACCTAGAACTAAAAATTTTGTAACAGCTGTTAAACTTTGATCACTTGTATAATGTAGAATTTCCGCCCAAATTTAGAGCTAATAATGATAATAATGTAGATCAGAAAGCGTTAAAAACAGATTATTTCACTAGTTTTGATAACAAAAACTGATAACACACAGATACAGACTAAATTTTTCTCGTGTGGGCTGACCCAATTTTCTTTCGTGCAATGGTCAACTCATAAATTTTTTCTAGTTATAGGTGCCAACCCTGTGTCTTCACATGAGGAAAACTTACTCGGGTTGAAAAAATAATAAACAATTTTAGGAGCAAAGATGACTTCTTTTTATCCAAAGTCTGATAGCAACCGGCGCTTTTTTATGACAATAGATCACGGCTTCAAAAATGCACATTAGTATGAGCATGTTGTTTTTCTTACATAGAATTTTTTGTGTAAGACCCCAGAAAATACCGTGCGTTTACATACAATTTTTAGGAAAAAAGTTAGCAAAATTGTACTTTGTGTGCCTTCTTATGTCATTTCACATGCATCGCTGAATCTCTCGGATAGGACATCGTAACTTTTCGTTTTCAAGAAATGTAAAGTCATAAGATTTTTTGTATGAAAACACGTGAATTTTCACATCAAATTTTGACTAGTTTGCACGTGAGATTTCATGTGATTCTATACAAACTTTTAGAAGAACACTAATTGAAATCATTTGAAAAATCACAAGGGCCAACTCGGGAGATTCATGTCAAAGTACCTTCACAATCAGATAACCTGCAAAGTTTCTCATGCTCTCATGCGTCACTTTTTACCATTTTTTTTGTCAACACGATGTATCTTATAAGATTACCCGAGAAATCATTAGAGTTTACTTGAGTCCATGAGATGCATTTCATTTGTTAGGACATTTTGCAAAAGCTCGGAAAAAATTTTTTCCACGGGACTTTTCAATAAAATGGACACCTAAAATTTGTATCAATTAGCTGAAAAAATATGCAGGACTAATATCCAGTTACTGTTTAAGAAACCAAAGAATTATGGATAGGAAATCAAAATTCAGATAATACTCGGAACTTTCCTGCTTAATAGTCGGGAGCCGACTTTAGCCGGTGCGAATTTTTCAACTCAGATTTTTTTGTTCGCCTATGTTTGATAGAGCGTTGCATTTTGATCAAAAGATGTATTTTGAGTATTTCTGAGAATTCTTATGCCTTTTTTGTGTTCTTTGGACTGTTTCAAAAGAATTCATTATGAATAAATTATGTATGATTTCATTTTTTTTCTTGTATGATTTTTGCAAATTTTTAGAGAAATTTAACATCAAAACTCGTCTCGAGGAGACTGGAAAAATCTCATTTGAGATTTCAATTACTTTATTTGAAGGCTTTTTGGGTTTTTCCTTTTCCGTAAAGCAAAAGATTGTTATAAGGAAGAGGAAAATTTTCTCAATTGAAAACGGATTATAGCTGTTTCAAATATGCTGGTATTAGCATATTTGGTTAATGAAGACCTTGCGTCCGTAAACCTAGTTTGTTGACGTTTACTAACAAAACTTTTCATTAGAAATTTTTCAAATGAGTTACTAAAATGGTCTTCTTTGATTGGCCTGAAATAGAAGTTTCGTTTAAATCTGAACAGTTTACGAAATAAATTACATAATTTGGCGCCAAAAACATCTCACTTAGAATTTTCTACTGTTTTCAAAAATTTTTGTATATCTAACACCACTTGCTCATAGAGAGAATCGGATGCGTTTGTTTACGTGCCTACTATACAGAGGACCCATTCAAGTTCACTGATTTTTATCAAATCTTTTAAGCAAAAAATCGCATTCAAAAGCTAATAAGCTAATAGTGAAGTTATCTTGCGAAAAAAGAGGGGGTTTTGATTCTTAAATCTCCATTACTGAGATGAAATTTCAAACAAGTTTCCAATAGTAATTCCTTATTTGGTGTCATGTGACTGAAAATTGAAAATTGTGCTTTCTTTTAGGAATTTTGGTATTCATTAACCTATTTTAAGCTGTTTTTAAACTTTCTCTGCGTTTTCGTTTTGATAACTGTTTGTTAAATTATAACAATCACTTACTTTTCATACCTTTTAAAAGTCCTCAAAAGATTACAGTAATGCAACAGTTTGACAGATTTAAAACCCACCATTCTATTAGATTTAAAGAATTTGTTTTTTGAATTCTTTCTTCTCTTTTATTGTTGTACAATTGAAGAATATGAGATTTCCCTATAATTGGCGAATATGACGACTGACTGCAATTGCACTCAAGTGACCTCATTTGCGTATTAAAACTTTTTCTCAAGTTAACTCAAGAATAAATTGTGTACTGATTATCATTTCAATTTTTTGTGGCAATTAGTTTGCGAGTAATTAATAAATTCTGTTTATTTCAGTACCAAAAATGTTCAAATAGAAATTAATAATGGTGTTTGTCTTTTTAAAAACTATCATTTTTTAAAATTCAACAGAAATCTCGTAGCGGAGATCGAAGAAAAAATTATGCAAGAGTTTAAAAGCGCACAAAAAGACAAAAGTTTCTGTTTATTCTGCTGGAATGGTATCATTGATTTTAATGGTAAAACATCTTTTGTACTGTTTGTAAAAAAACTCAAGACATTGGTTTGGTATTCAAAGTTTCGGTAGCATCGCTTTTTGGACGCAAAATTCCTTTGTATGTTTGGTTTCAAACGTAAGATATTCTGGGTAATACTGCTTCATAGTCGTAAATTTTGTCGTTTTTAAGGTACAACTTTTTTTCAAAATATATAGGTAGATATTCTACCTATAATATAAAACAGTTGAGCAAAATAAAATGAGAGGTTTTTGCATCTTGAAAGTTGCCAAAAAAACGGATGATTATAGTAAAACGCACATCTTAAACCGGTTAGGAAAACTGCGAAAAGTAAAATTGAGGAAACGTATTAATTTAATTGAGAAATTTTCTTAATTTATTTATTCAAAAAACTATAAGCTTATTATGAGGGAAAGAATCCTTTGTGAACATAATAGATGGGTTGATTTACCTATGATGGGGTTTTAATTTCCTCAGTTCAGAATAACCTAGCTTAGTTTTTTGTTTACAAATGCAATTTTACGTTGTTTTGTTTTTGAATTTGGTTACTAAATGTTCTAAGTTTTTTTGTAAATTCATTAATGTTTCTAACTCTGAACTGTTAGGCAATAAATTGGATAATTTCAAACTATAAGGCCAATCTCACCGATCATTTTTCGAACAGTTTCCTAAATTTGACCCCAAATGTATAAAGAGAATCGCGTGTCTACTATACAGGAAAACTTTTGAAGATCAAAACGTTGAGTAAAGTATTTCAGCAAAAACTATTTAACCAGTCCATCTAATTTTGCAATTGTGTTCCGATTTCCAGAAATTAAGAATCAATTTTTCGATACTAATTGCCTATGACTATATTTACACTGTTGTATATTAAAACAGCGTAACCTCCGAAACTTTCGTTTAAAAGAAAGTTTTGTCGTGATAATCAGTTATCAGTGCAGAACTGGTCAAGGAAATTATTTTGAATTTTCATCTTTAGCCGAATCAAATTGTATTGAACTTGTTGACTTTTTCATTGCCTAAAATTGAGGTCATTCAGCCAATGCATGTTCAGAAGTTCTCAATTTTAATTGTTGTTCGACATTTGTTCTTATTTCAGTCGTTACTTCGTCTTTGCGCATTTATACATTCAAAGCTAACAATTATATCCAATTTCTATGTAATGTCGCTATATACCAATATTTTCATTTTTTCACCTTTTCATTTCATCTTGGCTGCGAGCATATCTTAAGTTTGGCTAGACGTTCCGTGTTTTTCTTTTTTCGGTCTATCTCTTTCCCTTTTTCTTCTTCGTTTTGTTTTTCTTTTAATGTTCTGTCGTCTGGCAAGACTTGGTTTTTTAAAATTTTCCCCCTCTTTGCATTCTTGGTGTTTTTGTATCACTGAAAGTTTTTCAAAACTTTTATACTGTTCTAAAGTTAGGAATCAAATTTTTGATTTATGATATTTCATTATTCTCGACTTTACGGCGTTTTTAATTTCTAATATTTTTACAAGTTCATCAGGGTTGCTTTTATTTGGGGGGGTCAAAATACGTTTGCTTCACTTTGCTTTTCCGATTGGCTTTGAAATAAAAGTTTGCCGCCAACGGCTGTGCAGTTGTTCTTCATCCGATTTTCAGTTGGCTCCTATCGTGCATTGTATTAGAACCTTCTGCGAGTCGATTATTTAAGGTGTCCCATTGTCAGATTTTTAGTTGTCCCATTGTCAGATATCTAAACAGTTTTCATTCAATAATTTCTTGATATGGCCTTTCATTGATTGAAGAATATTATGTGAACTTTAGTTACTGTGACCCAATCTTTTCAAGACATTTTGACCCGAAATTATATAATTAAAGCAGCACAAAAATGGGTTTTATATGAATTTCGTTCAACAGTTGTTTGTGATTTTTGATTCTATTTAACTTATGCTCAATCTCAATTGTCTTATTTTGAATTGTTTTCGGACCTGTGACCTAATTGTTGTTAGTCTAATCAGAGGGTCATCTCCTTGACGTTGCATGTGTTATATTGATTTGATCGTGTTTTTTTTGGTGGTTCTTTTCAAGTCGGAGTCGCTATCCCTTCCTAGTTTGTTTTCTTTTGTGTTTTCGCTCAGAACTAAGCAAATATAACTCTTAAGATCCATTGTCTTCATACAATTTTGGTAACATATTGACAATTTTCCTTTATGTAAATTGAAGAAAATATATTAAATTTGGTACGATCTCTTGCAATTTGGGGCAATTTTTATTGAACAATCTCTGCAAAATACTGATTTTGAGTTGTTTAAGTTTGGGTGAAATCAATTTTCTCAATTTTGTTTCAATTTGCTTATTGCTTGCTCAAATACGTTCTCGGGAGCAAGTCCTTCTGCTGAGCCTCGCGCTCTCCTGTTCTTCTCTCGGTTTCCTGTGCTTCTCCTCTGCCAGGTGGCAACCTCACTTCTGCTGTTGGCTGCTGTACCAGGAAAAGAAGAGAGTTGTAGCTAGAAGATTGAATTGAAGTCTCCGTCTGGAGAGGGTAGCTGAAGAGAGGGCCAAGTCCGTTGTGGAAGCTCAAAAGTCCCAATCAATTAATTTTGAATTTTTCAGAGTCTTCCTTTTATCCCACTTTTCCATATGGCTTCAGATTAGCATATCAAATTCATTGACGTCAGAAATCTGCTTCTCTTTTTGGTAATACGTACTGCATGAAGCATGAACTTGGAATCACCGGCCCTCTCCTCAGCATCTCTTCCTATTTTGTTGATGCATACAAAATTCAATCGGAACCACAATCACATTTTTCAAAGAAAAACACTTTTTTGGAAATTGCACATATGTGTTTCTACTAAATGAGGTGTATGAAATTTTAACTTCATTCAAAAGGGTAGTATAATTTGTTTTATGGTGTTATCAAGGCCGTATCTCTCTTCCTATAAACTACACGCAATAAATTTCTCTCTTCAGTCTTCTGTTGCTCTAATTCCTTGGCTACCAATAAAATTTTAAAAAGGCAGATTGATCCTACATACTTGATCCTGCAAATTTAAATAAAGCAACTGCAAAAAAGTTAGATACTCAGATAGAAAAGTTTCTTCCTTTTCATTAATCTTGCTGAACGTGACTCTTTCTACTGCTGGTGACTCTTATTTAAATTTAATCGCAAGAAACCGCCAAAACTTTGCAAGTAGCTTTCAATGACCACAAACAGCTCCCAAAACAACTACCAACAGAATAGCGAAGAATATAAAACTGTTGAAGGGAACTATCCCGTGTTGCATAAGCTCTTCGTTGTAGTCCTGATGTTGAACTCTTTGACGCTGTATGAATGGTTGCGCCAATTGAAGTAGTTTTTTGGCGTCGATACTTTTTTCCGGTAGATGGCTTAGTGTCAATTTGACGGCTTGGAAGATCTCAGATCTCATATAATTTTTTTGGGGGCTGGTGCCAATGTGAACGTTTCTCCACATGATCAAAATTTCCTTTTGAATCCCAGGTAGTTGAGTGTTTTTTATCTTTACAGTATCAATACTGCACGCCTCGGGTTCCGGATGAGGATCAGACCACCACCAGGGAGCTCTAGAAGACCATTGAAAGGTGGTTGCATCAAACAAACTTTACATCCTGCTATTTGGTCTACTTGTTTATCCATTGTCACGCTTAGAAGATGATAATTGTTGTGTTCCGACTGAAGAAGAAACATAGACTGCTTCAGATATTGGGCTGAAGTATTAGCCCGCAATGGGACTATTTTTTATGCACACAATTTTATCGCGTCAGTCTTTTGGTCAAGAAACAAGATGATAAGACACACGCTCTTCGCTCATCTTGTTAGAGAAAACAAATTGCTGTAGAACCGAACACAGTCAGTGCAATGGCATGTGACTAATTTAGATCTATCCAATTCCACAAAGATTTCCTGCCGTGGGCAGATGACAAAGCGTTCACTCTCAAAATCGTATACGGTTGCTGTCTTTCCGCTGCTCAGTGGTTGCGGAATTGCCAAAGTTCGATACACCTTGTATTTTGTGTAGATGTGATGAAATGAATTTTCGAGTTCAATATGGAGTCCATTCGATGTTAGTTCGGCGCTTTTTTGCAAGTTCAAAATGGTAATTTGCAGACATATCGCTCTTTCTGATTGCTGGGAACTATCAAGTTTGTTCCATCTTCGACACATTTAACCTTTTTCGTGGTGGCGTTGGCAAGCTGGCTGGTAATAGTCATTTGGTTAGAGAAACTAGGGCATCGTTTAGGAAAAATTGCAAGTTGGTCACACTGGCTCGCTGAAAAAGAATTTGCCCCTGTAATTCGGATGCAAGTCTTAGCAATTTTTCGATCTTCAAGTTGACTTTCCATAAATCTCCAATACGCTTGTATTATCTTGAATCCCCAATTGCTCATGCAATCTCATTTTTTCCCCATTTCCTTGACTTGGTTGACAAGCCTGAAGTATAAATTTCTGTCGGTATTGTTACTATTAGTCTCGACAGGAGTGCACGTAGCGAGCTCCTCAGAACTCAGAATATTAACTGCTCTGCTTCCCGTTTGGCTGTTCAGAATGTCTATTCTCCACATGTTTCTCTGTTTTTCTTCAGGCAGTTGTTCTATGTGCTTTGGTTCCTTTGATCTGCAGAAACCGAATACGGCGATGAGTTTGCAGCTGACTGCCTCCAGCATTTGACGAAGGAGGAGTGCCGCGCCAGCCGCCAATAGCACGTTAACTTGTCTCTTTTGCCTTGTCTCGTTTGTTAGCACATTGATTGGTTGCTAAACAATGACCCTCGGTCACTGAAGAGCTGATAGTCCTGTTGAAGTTGTTGATGTTTATTTTCTAATTCAATCACAGCGCTAGCAATCAAGTTTCCTAACTCTCCGTGACCACCGTGGAAGATCAAATGCGTCTTTTGTAGTAACCATCCCATTGATAGGTCACATCTTGCGCGATGTTGTGTTTCTAGAGTTGTAGTTGGGTAACGTCGATACGTGTGAGATCAGGAAAGGGTAAAAAACACTCATTGTCTTGAAAGAAGAGGCCACAAACACCATCGCATCTGGAATGAACACCACTCTTACTTCTAGGCGATTGTCATGAAAAAAATTACCAGATTTGAATAGAATCAACCAGTATCTGAGAAGGTTTCTCAGCCTGTTAGCACTCACAAAGTTTTACCGAGCAAGATAAGAGGTAGGGCCAAGAAAAAGTCAACCAGAAAAATTATTTTGAAAGAGAAAGGTCCGCTATTCATACCATGCAAGTTGAAAACTAGCCAATAGGATTAGTACTGTTTGTGATTGGTTGGCGAATTTTACCTAGTACTTTGTATAATACCATTTCAAGCCTCCAAAATTATTTCCTCTATTTTTTTATTACACTGTATAAAATTGGTATCATGTTCGCAATCGTAATTTTTGCCTTGATATTGTAATCATAAAAATTTATCATGCAAGACTTAAAAGTTTGAGAGTCCCAATCGGACTTCGCGTTTTTCTCGGATATCGACGCTGTTCATCATCATCAATGTTGTTCTGTTCGTCTGCAACGGTCACCAGTTGCTCTTCAAATGCATCGATTGCTGCTCCCTGCCCTGGCTTGATTTCGTTAGCTGTTGGTTCTTCATTACCATTGATTTCTGGTACTGGTGTCATTTTTAGAGGTGGTTCAGCGAACAAAAAAACTTGGATGTCCCCACCAGTGTGATCGTTGTCCCAGATGTCGTAAACAGGCTTACTAACTCAACTGTGGATTGTCCAATTACGTCGCAGCAATGCATCATCTTCATCATCGCTAATTGGCAAAATATCCGCTTCGTAACGTTGTTTTGGTAGTCTGTCTGCAATTCATGTGGATAAAACGAGAGGTTGATTATCATTGTTTGATCATTCTCTGAAGGGTTTAGTATGTTATAGTGCACAATCTGATATTTCTTTTTGTTCTTCACGGAAAAAAATTGTAATTAATTTCATTATTTTTTCTTACAACCGTAAATAAGCCATGGGAGGTTGAATTTATTTGACTCTCAATTGAGAAAAAAGGGCTACACCTTGTTGTCATTCTGATATGGTTTTTGGTACGTTTTCTTGACAAAAATGTCCTTCTGTCGCGTGAGCAGACATGTGGGCTTACCAAAACTTCTCGTTCAAAAATCTAGTGTACTCGAGTACTGTAAGGTCTGTCAGAGGGTTAGGAGATCATTTAGTCAATTTCTCAGATGGCGTCGTCTCCACACATTAGCGAGAATGTGGTTTTCTCTTGTTGACTTTTGGACAGATGTTTTGTACGCGAACTCTACGTATGGGAGGATTAACTCCCATTGTTTTGGATTTTCTGAGCAGTATTTGCTGATCACATCAGCCAAAACTCCATGTGGCGTTCCACTTGCCAATTTTTTTGTGGATGATACCGAGATATCCCGGTTCTTTCTATGTTCGGGAGGGTGCACACTTCATTCATGAGTTCGCTGCAGAAATGGTTTCCTTGCTCTGTATACAACCTATCGGGGGATCCGAAGAGCAAAACCAGTTTCAAAACGACTGCCTTCACCACATCCGCCGGTGTTATTGTTGAGAGAGGGACAGTGGTTACGTATTTCGTAAATTAATCAGTTATGACCAAGATAAATTTGTTTCTCTTATCTTGGTTACGCGTTACTGGTCCCAAGATATCGGCAGCGACTCTCTCGAATCGTACCTTCAATGTGACTGACTGATTGCAACTCCGCTGTTAGGTTTCTGCTCACTGTCGATTGGGCCGCACATAGTTTACAACTTTTGACCCATTGATCAACGTCCTTTCTCATCATGGGCCACCAGAACCGTTGTCGAGTTCTATCGAGTGTCTTATGCAATGCCAAGTGCCCAACTGTCACTTTGGAGTCGCGCAGTTTTTTTTTACGCTGCGCTTTGCAACTTGTAGCACAACGATAATTTCTCGATAGCCGCATGAGTATACCACCCTTTATCATAAATTGCTCCCGTTTAATGCACAACCCGAAGACTTCGGGTCTCAGCTTCTGAGCCTGTTATCTTGTAATTGGAATTACTCCAAAAGTATTACAGTTGTACTGTGTGTCATTCAGCGGTACCGTAGATTTTTGCAGAACCGTGCAATATGCAAGAATTGTTTCCATTTAGTCCTGATTTCACTGCTAGCTTTGAAGTCCACTCAGGTAACGTTTTTTTCTAAATTCTCCGTTGTTGTCAAAAAACCTCTGGTTTTCGCAAATTAGATATTGCCGTCTCCAGGTTCATGAGTTTAGGGCAAGATCCAATTGGTGTCTGTTCCTGGAACTCCTGCCACTCAGGTCACCTTGTTGCTTGCCGAGAAAGAGCGTCTGCATTGCCATGTCTCTCACCAGGACACTGAAATACTTGGACGTCAACACCTCAATTATGCTGTATGTCATTCGGCCAGCATTCTGACAAACGAGCCGTTCTAAATTTGCGCGGTCTGTCCGAAGTATAGAGGTGACACCCAGCAAACAGGAGCTGAACCACTTTACTGCTTGGACAACTGCCAACGCCTTCCTTTCGTTGTAGAGCAGTTGACTTTTGTTGGAGTAAGCACACGCATAGCGAAAGCTAGTGGATGCTCGGTATTGCTGTCAAGGTTCGACAGAACGGCTGCAATGCTGTTGTTAAAAGTTTTAGTGTCCAAATCAAAAAGGCAGTCGTAACTTGGATTGCCCAAAATTGGTGCTCCAATGAGTCTTTTCTTGAGGTCTGGAAAAAAACGCTGACAAATCTTGGTCCAATAGAATTGATGGTGCTGCTTAGTAAGCACATGCAGGGGCTTCGCTATACCCGCAAAGTTTTAACAAATTGCCTGTAGTAGCTACAGATGCCATCGAATGACGGTACTTTTGTTGTATTGCTGGGTTCAAGTCACTTTGATAGGGCGTGCAGTTTCCCTTCGTCTGGCATTATTCTATCCGCTCCAATGTGATATCCAAGGCAGGACAGTGCTCTTTGAATCAGCTGGGTTTTCTTGGCTGGCTTCAGTTTCAATCCCGCTGACTGTGGTCTCTCCGAGACATTTTGAGATGTTGGAGGTGCTCTTCGAGTTTCTGACTGTAGATGAGGACATCATCCAGAAAAATGGTCACAAAATTGTACAGCTCTTCTTTGAACAATTGATTCTTGAGGTTGCAGGTGTATTGCACAGTCCGATTGTTAGCCACTTGAACTCATAGTGGCCCCGTCTGATGTTGAGAACTCTGTTTTTGGTCTCGCAATCGCAGTGAGTTGTACTTGCCATTAGACTGCCGCTAGGTCCAAGGAGTTATAAAATCAAGCCCCTTCCAAGCTATCCAAGATCTGATCAATTAGTGGCAATGGAAAAGCGTCCTTCTTAGTGATGGCGTTGATTTTGCGGAAATCTAAATGAAAACTGCCATTCTTTTTTCCCACTAAGACCACTGGAGCACTGTAATCACATTTTGACGTTTAGATAATAACCAAATCGAGCATCTGTTGCACCTGTTTCATAATCTCTGCAAGCGTAGTCGGAGTGGTCTTGTACGCCAGTATTCTGATTGGCGCATTGTTGCTGGTGTCAATGTTGTGCTCAACTAGGTTGGTCACAGCCAATTCATTGTCATCTTTTGCAACATTTGCTCTAAAATTGTAGACAATCTGCTCCACTACGTTTTTCTGTTGGTTGTAGGCCTCTCTGCGTTCTCAAGGAGTGCCTCCGTGATTTCGTGTACGTCAGCGTTGAACTGAGCGTCTGCGTTGATTGTAGAGAGCAGTGCATGGGCTTCCTCTATTGAGTCTTCATTAAATTTTTCTGCATGGATGATCCAAAATCTAACCTCAGAAATGCGAAACATTCTAATGCACAATCGTGCACGATCTCCATATTCACTCCAAGGAGCTTAATGTCCTTCAGACCGATTCTGAGCTCCATTGTGTGGTATCTTTCGGCTTTTGTTCGAAGGTTCAAAAGCACGTGCTAAAGATCATTGTACAGTATCTTATCTCCCTGTCGATACCAAGAGCCAGTGTAATAACATGTATTGGTCACGATGTCCCAAAGAAAAGCAGCCCCGATTCGTTTTCCGAATAATTTGAAACGGAGTCCAAGAGCGTTTTCAGTTTATACTAAAGTGCTCTCCGTTTTGAGCAAATTGGGCACCATTTTTACCAGTGGCATTCTGCGACGTTGTTCAAAAACGTCATCGCAGTTTTCGTACGCTAACCGATTGAGGATGGGATTTTCGAATTCGTAAAATTACTCGAATTCTACATAGTGTTTTCTAGCGCCTCTCAGTTCCTCAGGCAGGCAGTTTTCCTAGCTTTGGCAATATGGGCATCCGATTTAACACTTTTTTTGGAATGGTTTTCTATGACCACTTCACCAAGGCCCCCTGCCATCACAAATGTAAATTCCAGGAATTGCCAGTAAGGACTTCTTGGGTCAATTCATTTCCACGACCAGAAATTTTCATCGAGACATGTTTTCGCCGCTCTCTGAGATCTCAATTCCTACAGATATTCTCCCGTAGGGCACTTATTATTATGCGTTCAGGCATCTGGCTGTCAAGAGTCCTCCTTCGAAGACGCTCATCTCATTTGGCCCGTGGTCGATAGTCTTGGCAATCTCTTCGGTCTTGAATCGTCTCCTTCCTCCTCACAGTAGCCTCTCTGGGACCACCACTCTAAAATTTCCTATTGCGTGCTCTAAAAAGTTCCAGGAAGAAAGTCCTGCTGCTGAGCCTCGCGCTCTCCTGGTCTTCTCTCTGGTTCCTGTGCTCCTCCTCTGCAAGGGGTCAACTTCGAATCTGCTGTTGGCTAATGTACTAGGAAGTAGAAGAGAATTGCAGCTAGAAGATTGAATTGAAGTCTCCTTCTGGAGAGGGTAGCTGAAGAGAGGGCCAATTCCGTTGTTGAAGCTGCAATAGTCTTAACCACCTGATTTTGAAAATTTCAGAGTCCTTTTTTATCCTTCTTTTCCAGCTGCTTTAAGTTAAGCCAATCAAAAGCATTGACCTCAAAATTCTGCTTCTTTTCTTATGGTAATACGTACCGCATGGAGCATGAATTTGGAAATACCGGCCCTCTCCTCAGCATTCTTTCCTTTTTTTGATGCATACAAAAAACAATCTGAATCACACTCCCATATTTCAAGTAATTACTTTTTAAGAATTTGCACATATGTGTTTCTACCAAATGAGGGTAGATATTGGTACTTCATTAAAGAAGGTAATACAATTTGTTTTATGATGTAATCAACCATCTGAACCCATTTCGCTTTTCCTATCAACTACACTTCTTAAATATTTATCTCCATTGTTCTGTTACTTTACTCCGTTGCCTACCTATGCAATTTTGAAATGGCAGCTCGATCCTACAAACTGCTCCCTCTAATCTATTTAACAATTCTGTACTTACAAACCTGTACGAAGCTTGGACAACACGTGCGATTTTGATCTAAGTCTTACTCAACCCTTGCAAGTTCGCTCCCACGTCAAAATCAAAACTTAAAATATTTCAAAAAAAAATCTGAGCCAAGGAAAAATTCCGTAAAGTGCTGTTTCTTTTCTGTGGGACATGCACCCTATCAGCGGGTACACATTTCCTCAAAGAAACCTTTTTTTCATTGATTTTTTTGTTTTCGCTAGTAAATAGTGCAATCGAAAATCATTACAACGCATTAACACAGTTTTAGTGGATCGATGTCAGAATTGGCATCAAACCTATTCCGGCTGGTTCATGGACTGGCAATTTTTAGAGTGCGTCTTTCGCTTGCCCTTTTGAATAGAATAACTAGTTCGGTGCACGCCAAAAAATTCATGTGAAACTTGTATTCATTAGTCCTAAAAAGGCTTTGTTTTTGACATGAAAATACTTGGAAAATGATGCTTGGTACTTAAGTACTTTTTTGGGCTGCATGCAGGCTATTCAGTGTCACAGAGGTGTTTTGCAGCTGAATACAGAAAACTCAAATTCAGAGACAAATCCAGAATATAGGACACAAAAATTTATGTGAAGCAATTTTGGAATCCCTGCCATTTTTTAAATAATTTCTTGCCTATTTTTTTGTTTATTTGGACTTCCATAAACAAGTTTTCATTTTTCTTGCATTTGGATGATATTTTTTTAGTTTGGACAACTACCTGGTTTTCTGGCATCTTCTGGACCTGTGCATTTGACGATTTTCTACCTTAGTTGACTTGTATTTAGACTCTGCAAGTCACAAATTTGTACCAAGACTTCCTAATTAGCCTTTTGTTGAAGACGTGTACAGGAGTACAATGTAATAAAACTGACATGATCATAGCTGTGATCCAGTACTGAAACCAGTTGCCCAGTTCTAGAATTAACAATGTTTGCTTGATAAATTTGCCTGAAAATGCACCTGAGTTTACCTGAATCGTTCAGGCAAATTGTTCTGATTTGAGCAACACCTGAAAGCACCTGAAATTTCTTAAATTTTCAGGTGGCTAAGCTTTCACCTGAAAAATTCAGGCCCCATTGGGTGAATTTTCACCTGAACATGCCGGAAAAAAACACATAAAAAATGCCCAAACAGTTCAGGCAAATCTTCCTTCCCGTTTCAGGTGTGTTTACCTTAAGTTTACCTGAAGTTTTCAGTTTGGTTAGCATGATAAAACCAGGTAAAATTCGGGTAAAAAGATTTGAAGATGAATTGTTTGCCTGAATTTATCAGAGAGTATTCTAAGTCATTTTTACCTGAATTTTTACCAAAATTTCAGATTTTACCAGAATTACACATGAACTCGTTCAAGTAAAAATTTACCTGAACTATAGTTCAGGTTCAGGTGTGTTTCGGACGTCTTTTCATCTTCTGTTCACCTGAACTTCGGATTACCTGAACTTCGAACACGATTCAGGTAAATTTTCCTGAACTGTTTTAGATTGCAGTCAAAACTTTCAAGTCCACCGAAAATTTGTCCACTTTTCCTAATTTCTCTTTCTTATTGTGCAAAAGGTCTTGTTTTCTTTCAAATGTTTCTCAATCAATTTTAAATGAAAGCCTGTAAAAACGAGAAAATTCAGATTATTTACAATAGAAATAAAGCATCAATATATCAATATTTACGTTCATAATCGGTTTTTAAATGTTCAATTAAACACAACTAATCGACAAAGTGTTGCCAGCTGGGTCATTAAGAAGACGAAGAGGGAGAACTGCGTAAATTTCGGAGGCTTTGTTAAAATTTGTGCTGTTGTTTGAGTAGAAAAATGTGTGCTGCTGTTTTTTTTGGCTCATTCTTAAAGCTAACTTAAAGCTAAGGAGGTTTCAATCCTTTTCCAAAAATAAAGTAAAAATGGAAGTGTGCCCAAAATTATTGCAGCCTCGCAGATCACACGAAAGTTTATGTCATAGTAATTTCTAAAATCCATGGAATAATAAGCACTAATGTTAAGTGTTTTACAGTTCTCCAATGTTGATCAAATTCAATTTTCTCAATGTGTGCTTCAACTGTTCTTTTATATCGTCAACTCCAATTATTCCCAGGTCCCGCCCCTGGTCCGAATCCTTCCAGTCAGTAAAATAAAAGTCATTCTTTGGCAGGGTTTCTTCTACCTGAGCTGTCGTTCCAGTGTTCCCGTCACGCTGGTACTTTCTAATCTGCCTCAAGTAGTGATCTTTCATGCTATCGGCTGTTATTCCTTCCTCTCTCCAGCTGCCGATACTAGATGCACATCGATTGAAGCAATACACCACTTTCAGAACCTTCGAAGACTTTGCAACTTCTCTTATCTTCATCAAAGTGTTTACAGTATCCTGATCAAGGTCGCCACCTGGATACTTGATCACAGCAATGAGAATACTGGTCATGCATTTGGATCGACTGAACGTTTCTCGGTACTTTTCGAGACTGTTAACTCCTGGGAAATCAACGACGAATACGTTGTCAGAGATATTAAAAGCAGTGGCATGTTCAGTGTGTCTAGTCTCACCAATAATAACCTTGACCTTTGACCCCCAGAGTTTTTGGATAAACAAACTTTTGCCCGAATTTTGTGGGCCGACAACAACAATGAATTTTTGTTGCATCAAAATTTTTCGTATGTTATGCATTTCTTCCGCGCAAAGTATCCTCTCAATAATTATTTTTTTTGTGTCTTCTGTTAAGCAGCCGACTTCTGATTCTAACTGAGCCAAATCAGTATTCTTCCTATACAATTTGAGAAGCATTTTTTCTATCTTAAGAATGCTCGCCTTCTGCAATGGTTGTGTTGTCTCGTTGTTTGACGTTGATTGCAATTTCTCGACCAAGTATTTTAAAACTATCTCATAATTTCCATGTTGATTTTTTTCATCAGAGTTCGCCACCATCGTTAGTTGTTTCTCAGTTAAAAATCCTTTAAATGTGCTGGAAAACATGCCTGCAACTGCTGCCACCGATCCGAAAAATCCGGCGCTTGCTGCGCCTGAAGCAGCTATGCTTGCTGCAGCTACTTCCTCTGCACCAAGTGTAACTCCAACCACCCCTGTCAAACCACCTGTAACATTTACTCTAAAGCCCTAAAAACTGGGCGGCACTTTGTTGAAGCGAATTCTGGCTCAACGACTGATTCAAACCTCACTTCATTATCCAATAGCAATTCTGATTTCGCACATGCTAATTGAGAACCCAAGGTACCTAGCCAGAAATTGTCAATAAAAAATCTAGCTGGCAGTATAAATAAATTCTTGAAACGATTTATTATCCAATGGAAATTCCTCCGAGGTAGAGAAATTTCTCATATACAAATTTCATGTCACACAATTGTTCGGTGAATAGATAAAACATCACATAAAACATCTCAGACAAAATAGTCCGAAAACAGATAATTAGACAAATTAGAAAAAAAATTGCAGGTTTAACAGTGGAAGTATGTACGGTAAAAATGCTACTTAGATAAATCAGAAAAAAATTGAAGTATAATCCTTGAAAGAATGTTTGAAGCCATAAAAACTATATCAACGTAGGTAAGGGGCCACTGTCTCGGATTTCCTTTTGAAAGTCGCTTTTTAAAAGATGATTATGAAAAAAATCAAAATAAGAGGGCTAAATTGGAATATCTAGTAAAAGGTAAAGTACGCAAAACCCTGTCATAATTGGAATTGAGGGGAAAAGAAACAGCCTTTATCAAATTTTTGTTATAATCAGATCACTTGTAGGGGTGGGTTTTTAAAATGATCACTTTAAGAGGAATCATAAGAGAGAAAACGGATCAAAATGGCACAAAAATTGACAGTTTAATATTATATTTGCAGTTTCTCAAAATATCAATTATTTTGTGAACATGTGCTGGTACATTTGTGTCTCCTTTTGTGTAATTTTCTTTTTGCTCTCTTAATTTGTTGAACAGATGATATTTTTCCACAGTTTTTTTAAGTATAAATGAGACCCTTTAATGTATGTTCAATTTTTTGTTCCACCTATTAATTAATTGGAGAGCATCTCAACTAACATGTATATTACAAAATTAAAGAATTTGACTTTCCATAGAGACAAGTTTGAACAATTGAGATTTTTTGCAGTACGTTTGACCTCGTTCCAATTTGGCTAATATGACAAGCTTTGTCGCTTAGTTTAAAACACAAATATATCAGGAAAAGCAAAAAACAAATGTAATTTTTTGCAAAATTTCTCGTCAGTTTAGTGTGTTTTGAAATAATTTGAAAATTTGATCTGCAACTCTAGTTTAATTTTTATCCTTTTTTGGAAGATTATATTTATTTTTAAATTTGACGGAACAAATTTTGCTATAAAAAGTTTTTGTATTTGCCCTATATTAAATTTAACATCAGCGATCTCTGAGAGAATCGATATAAAAATTGAGGGCAAATTCCACTTGAGGATTAACAACAAGTTATATCTGTTTCCAAACAAGGCAATTTTGTTGGTTAAAACGTTTTTAATTACTGGTGGCTTGTAATTATTCTAGCCAAACAGTTTATACTTTCGTTTAACATTTATAGCATTCGTTCAGTAAGACGTTTTCTACTTTCACTTGTGTAATTATTCGAAGCTTGTATATTCGGTACTAATAAAACAAATTTATTTATTATT
>NC_134469.1:13418148-13420844 GCF_964194025.1 Convolutriloba macropyga | reverse complement strand
ATCACGAAAAGCAAAAAGGGAGAAACAGTAAGAACAATTCTAAATTTGTTTGTAAGAGCTAGGAGAAAATTAGAAATTCGATAACTGGACTGGGACGAGGGAGCGATCATATAAAATTTTAAGACAAAATATTGGACAATGATATTCACAAGGTAATTGCTACGCGATACAGTGGTATGTGACAAAGCTTGAGCATAGCGATGAATAAAGGTATACAAATAAAGCAGCAGCAAATAATACCCGATAGGCTCCACGTTAGTCACAGATCACACCCTAGTCGAGACCTGGAATTTATGAAAAGACCTATTAACTCCAGCAGGTAGGGGGTGAATATTGAATTAAATTACATGGTCGAGGACCATAGTTAAATTCGAGGCTAATTCTTTCCATAAGTCCAGCCAATTTCTTTTCATATGCAAAAATGAGGCAAATTAAAAAGTTCCGACAACACCTGGGTTCGATCCCGTGGCCTTCTCCAATCTTGCGCCCAATGCTCAACCAATTGCTCTACATGTCTTTACATTTGAAGGAAATTGAAAACAAGTCACTATAACGTTCGCGAGCGTAATTCCTGGACATGTCTTATTGTCCAGCCAAATTCCAGTAAACCTTTAATGTCCAGCCAAATTCCAGAACACCTTTATTGTCCAGTCAAATTCCAGGAGGTATGTTTTAGTTCCAGCCAAAGTCCAGGACATCACATTAGGTCCAGACAAATTCTTTTCATACCCAATATCTGTCGAGGACAGTCTTTTCATACCTTAAATCTGTCGAGGACGGTCTTTTAATATTTCCAGTTCTCGACTAGGGCAGGGCACTGTTATCAATCCCACAGGAAAAGAGTTCAAACACGCACCATAGTGGACTAACACAACGGAGAGATCGACTAGTACCGTTCATTTCTAATGGTGAAAATTTAGAGGACAAAAATGCTATCGATAAATTACATATCTAGGAAACCAGTCAGAGACGATATTACGTCCTCAAACTACGATGGCGAGTTTGTGGTTGCAAAAGTAGAAACACTCTGCCAATCTATTTAATTTTTTGGCGAGACGATGTAAAAACAAGCGGCGGTCCCCGAAACCGCTTCTGCAAAGAAGTCTCACGACTAATGATGAGAAATCGTATAAGATGATGACCCACAAACAATTCAACTAATTCAGTCCCAAACCGAACGTAAAGCAATCAGTGGATGCTACTCTAGGACAAGATAGTCATTTTCAGCAACTTTTTGACGGAATCAATAATCCCGTTAAGAAGAAGCATTCGTCCAACGAAAAAGAGCGCAAACTAATAGAAAAATTTGCCGTACAATCACAACAGTAAGCGCATACAGTTTAAGGTGACGAAAAAAGTGTTTCGATGACGTCATAACTCTAACTCAAAGCAGCATTAATATAAATAGCGAGAAAACAAGTGAACGAATGCAATCATCAGCCGTTACGCTTAATTGCGTGCTCAAAAGTCCAGGACATCACATTAGGTCCAGACAAATTCTTTTCATACCCAATATCTGTCGAGGACAGTCTTTTCATACCTTAAATCTGTCGAGGACGGTCTTTTAATATTTCCAGTTCTCGACTAGGGCAGGGCACTGTTATCAATCCCACAGGAAAAGAGTTCAAACACGCACCATAGTGGACTAACACAACGGAGAGATCGACTAGTACCGTTCATTTCTAATGGTGAAAATTTAGAGGACAAAAATGCTATCGATAAATTACATATCTAGGAAACCAGTCAGAGATGATATTACGTCCTCAAACTACGATGGCGAGTTTGTGGTTGCAAAAGTAGAAACACTCTGCCAATCTATTTAATTTTTTGGCGAGACGATGTAAAAACAAGCGGCGGTCCGCGAAACCGCTTCTGCAAAGACGTCTCACGACTAATGATGAGAAATCGTACAAGATGATGACCCACAAACAATTCAACTAATTAAGTCCCAAACCAAACGTAAAGCAATCAGTGGATGCTACTCTCGGACAAGATAGTCATTTTCAGCAACTTTTAGACGGATCAATAATCCCGTTAAGAAGAAGCATTCGTCCAACGAAAAAGAGCGCAAACTAATAGAAAAATTTGCCGTACAATCACAACAGTAAGCGCATACAGTTAAAGGTGACGAAAAAAGTGTTTCGATGACGTCATAACTCTAACTCAAAACAGCATTAATATAAATAGCGAGAAAACAAGTGAACGAATGCAATCATCAGCCGTTACGCTTAATTGTGTGCTCAAAATTAAAAAAAAAACTTGATAAAAAAATTCAACTACTAATGCAATTAATTATTTTTGCACTATTAGAAAAAGCATGCCAACCCTTAAAAACAGAGTCAATCACGGCCAGAATCAACAGAAATTTAGCAATATCAGCATATCGACAACCACTCTATCGCCAAAAAAACAAAAATTTGGCCTTCCGCGGGAATGTAAACAATCCAAAAGCTTCCCTTCGTTTTGAAGTGCTGGAAGGATTCGTTTCAATAAAATATCCCGAAGCTTTATCCGATAAGCGTCCCGAGTTCAATTTCCAATTTGCACAATTTTGCAAAAAAAAAACAGCAAAGTTCAAAGGAATCTTGTTACAAACTAGAATTTTTTCTCGAGAGCGTTCCTAACTCTGATTTATAACAGCGAAGTGCGATCGCGTGTTATTTTATCTTACGGTCTGCAGAAAAAATTCTTTTTAT
>NC_134469.1:13338148-13413148 GCF_964194025.1 Convolutriloba macropyga | reverse complement strand
CACAAAACGTGTTGAAGAGTTGACCTCACTTAACAGGAACAAGCAAAGCAAAAGCAAACAGACACCAAACAATTCAAGCACAACCTACAGAGAGGAATTTCAATCAACATCTCAAAGGTACGACAAGAAGTTCCAAGATTTAGTGGAAGAAGTTAACACTAAAACAGGGATTGGCTAAAAAATAATTGAAGATTCAGATCGACCCAACAAACTAAAGGTCCTCTACCAACAGACTATTCACCTTCTAGAGGGAGAAATACCCAAGCAACTGCAGCGTCGAAACAAGCTTGTGCCCTCAAGCTAATTTCGTTGAAGAGCATCTGAAAGAAGCAAGGAAGTGCAAATCAAGTTTGGACTATCATTGGCTTGCATATATAAGCAAAGGCACGCAACCAGCCATGAATGCAGAGCAAAGCAACGCAACCCAAGCAGTGAGTGACAACGAGAGCTATAACAACAACCCAACAGACAACTCAGTTGCTCAAACAGTGCAAAATGGAGCAACAGCAAGAGGCCAAGAGACGGAGAATGTTTTGGAAACATCTTCAGCAAAGCAAAGGCGCGAGGAAAGGATGAAGAAACTCGATATCGAATTTGAAACCAAGATGCGACTGGAACAAGCACGGTTCGAGCGGTGGAGGCTAGAGCTGGAAATGCAAATGAAGGAACTGGAAACCAAGCACCAACTACTGGAGGAAGAGCGCGAGCTAGAGCGCAAAGTGAAGAGAACAGCATTAGAGAACGATGATGGTCGTTCCCAATCAACTGGTGCTAAAGACAAATCACCCTTCAACTGGACCCCAAAGAAAAGAGATTTCTCAAATTGGGCCAGCAGGATCGACAACCTTCTAACACCAGAACGAACAACAGCTCGCTTCGAAGTAACCCCTGAAGTGAACAGGCATAGTTACTTCTCACGTTATCGCAGTTCACGAGACCGATCCTCAAGTGTTGAAGACCGAGACTTTTACCCCAGAGCTGGTCTACAATAAAACAGTGGCTATTCAGGTAGTAGTAGCCTACCAAAGCTGAAATTGAGCAACTTCGACGGAAACCCTCTCGAATGGCCGGCGTGGTCTAGTATGTTCATTGCTACAGTGGATCAACGACCAATACCAGACTCAGAGAAGATGAGCCATTTGAAGACTCTACTGACAGGCAAGGCAAGATCAACAATCTCGGGAATGGGCTATTCTGGACAGTTCTATGGTGCTGCATGGAATATTCTTGAGAGGAAGTTTGGAAGGCCTCATGTGATCATTGATGCACAACTGGAGAGTCTTCTCAAAGCAAGTCAGGTGAAACCTCACAACTCATCTGATCTGATCAGTTTCTCAGTTATTGTTTCAAATTTTGAGAATGTGCTCAAAGAGTACAAGCAGATCGGTGATCTGCAATCAAGCTCGACACTGTATATAGTAGATTAGCTACCGCAAGTTCTCAAAGAGAAGTGATGGTTCTATGTTGATGATAAAGATGAAGATTGGCCTGATCTGATTATGATTGAAAAGTTGCTATCTAGGATAGCATTCATGCACGAAGGGTATTCAGATTTCAAGGGAGAGCGAAGAGAAGAAGCACAAATAGAGACAAATGGCTCTCGAAAACATCGAAATTCAGTGCAAGTTCGAACGTGAAAGAAACGAAGCAAACGCAAAGTGATCACTGTCCACTAGCTGAGGGCACTCATAAAATATGGAACTGTCCACTATTCAGGAACATGAGTGTGAATGGTCGGTACGCAGCAGTGAGGAAGCAACGCTTATGTTACGGATGTCTAGGCAAAGGACATGCAATCAAAGATTGTAAAGTCAATGCGTGCAGTATCAATGGATGCATCAAGAAGCACAACCGATTGCTACTCTCTGAAAATCAAATGGACGAGGGCAATCACGCAGTCAACGTAAGCGCGGCAACAATCAACCAGAGTAACGAAGTTACTAGCTTTCTTCAGATAGTTCCTGTCTCCATACAGAACGGTGGCAACAGGCTGAACACATATGCTTTCCTCGATAGTGGATCAACGGTTTCATTCATCGATCAAAGTGTGAAAGAGAAGTTACGAGCCCAAGCCACCGATGTGACGCTCAACATAGCTGGCATACACGGAACAAAGGATCTGAAGACACAAAAGTTTCCCCTCAAAATAAAGGGACCACATTCAAAGGTGCATTCAATCGAAGCGTTTGCACACCCGTCAATATCTTTGGGAAACACCAACTACAATTACAACAAGCTGAAGAAAAGCTTCAATCACTTGAGTGTTCTACCCAACAAAAGCTTCAACTTGATGGAAGTTGGCATCATCCTTGGTCAAGATGCTTATGAGCTACAACGCCCATTGGACTATAAGATAGGAACACGAAGTGAACCTTTGGCCGTTCTAAGAGCTAGGATGGGTATTCAGTGGACCCATGACGACCAAAAAAAGACAAAATGTTTGTCATTTCGCCTTCACTGAAGATGTGAAAGTAGCTGAGAATATCCAAACCTGTTGGGACATAGAAACTTATGCTTCCAAAATCACAACGTCAGTTAGTCAAAGAAGGAACTTCAGGCACAGAAGATGCTAGAGAGTACGACAAAGTTCACAGGCGAGCAGTACGAAGTGGGAATGCTGTGGAGTGAACCAGAACCAATCCTACCGAACAACTACAGCTCAGCCCTGGGTCAGCTTTACTCACTGGAGCGAAGATTCCAAAGGGATCCAAACCTGAAGAGTTTGTATCAACAGTCAATAGATACAAATGTAGAAAAGGGATTCGTAAAGATATTGGACGAGTCTGAAGTGAAAGGCTCCTTCGAGAAAGAACGGTATTTGTCCCACCATCCAGTGCTAAACCCGAACAAGCCTGGCAAAGTAAGACGTGTTTGCAATGCCGCATCAAAGTACAAAGAAGTATGCCTTAATGATAAGCTACTAGCAGGACCCCATCTGCTACATGGCTTGATTGGAAAAATTTTCAGATTCCGTGAAGGACCAATAGCCCTAACAGCTGACATCGAATCGATGTTTTTACAAGTGCAAGTTCCCGAACAGGATAGAAGTTGCTTGAGGTTCTTATGGCGTCCAAGAACTAACGAACTTGTTCAGATATACGAATATCAGCGTCATGTATAAAGAGCTAAAAGTTCGCCAACTTGTGCAAACTATGCTCTCATGCGAGTGGGACTGGACAACGAAAAGGAGTATCAAATTGCAGCAAAGACAATACAAAACAACTTTTACACGGACGATTTCATCAAATCAGTAGAAACCCCTGAAGAAGCAATTGAAGTGTTCAATCAACTACAACTTCTTCTCTCACAACATAGTTTTGAATTGAAGAAGTGGATAAGGAACAACGATGCAGTCACCAAAGCAATCCCAGAAGACATGAAGTCAATCAGCAACACGAAGCAAGTCGAAGTGGAACCCAATACGGAGGGATCTTCAGTGCTAGGACTACAATGGACCGTTACTGATGATAGGCTTCAAGTGTGCAGAGGTAAGAACAAAGTGGCGGAAACACCTACAACCCAGAGGAAGATTTTATCATTGGTATCTTCAGTATTCGACCCGATCGGATTGTTTGCTCCGTTAAGCGTTTTTATGGTACGACTTCTGAAAGGCATCTGGACTCATATTGGACAACATTGGGACAACGAAGAGGAAATTAGTGAAGAAGAAGAATTCCTGAGATGGAAAAAACAACTTCGAATAGTGGCTGGAACATGCATCGATAGAAGATATTTCAACAGAGAGAGGGATAAAGCCGAACTTCATGTGTTTGCTGACGCATCTGAAGACACGATGTGGGCAGTGGCCTATCTACGTTCACACCAAAAAAAATAATCAGCTGAGTTAGCATATGTCATTGGAGTGGCAACGATGAGGCATCTTTCAATACCGCGATTGAAATTGCAAGCGGCAGTCATGGCAGTGAGGTTGAAAGAACAGATAGTCAAGGAACACGAAATGAAAATAAATAGTTGCAGTTTTTGGTCAGACTCAACTACAGTATTGCAGTGGATACACAGTTCCCATCGTAAACAACAAGTGTTTGTGGCCAATCGAGTGGCTGAGATACTAGATACAACTGATGTTTCACAGTGGAAACATGTCAGTGGTATTAACAACCAAGCGGACATTAGCACCAGAGCAATCAACATTGAGGAACTCAAGAGAAGTGAATGACTCACTGGGCCTGCCTGGTTGAAACGACCAGAAAGCGAATGGCCAGAGCAAGTGAACCTCATTTTTGCCTCAGATGAAGAGATTATACCCTCATCAGTCTTCATGATACAGACTGAAGAGAAGAAAGCTGTTATTCAGTGGGAACAATTCAGTAACTTCAACAGACTAGTAAATACAGTGGTATACGTACGGCGAGCATTTAGCAAATACAAACCAGCAAAACTCGTAGTCAGCATTGAAGAAAGAGAAAAAGCAAAAGCAACAATCTTCAAACTACTACAGCAAGAACAGTTTGGTGAAGAGATGAAATCTCTGAAAACTGAAAAGGAAATGGCAAAAAGCAGCAAAATCCTACAATTCTCACCTTTCCTAGATGAGGAAGGACTTAATTGAGCCTAAGGCAGAATAGGCAAAAAGTAATTGGACTTCAATGCACAGCATCCAATTTTGCTACATTGGAAACATCATGCGGTTGAATTATTCTTGCAAAAATAGCACAAAGACAATCAACACGAGGGCACTGAGCAAGTGAGAAACATTGTTCAGCAGAAAATGTGGATCCTGGGCATACGGAGCGCTTTAGGATCAATCAAGAACAAGTGTGTTACCTGCAGAAAAGGCAGAGCACAAACGATAGCACCAGTAATGGCAGATCTACCCGAAGAGCGGTTAGATGCTTCAACAGCCTTTACAAATGTTGGAGTTGACTACTTTGGCACTTTCATTGTGAAGATTGGGCGAAGAAATGAAAAGCGATGGTGTTGTCTCTTTACATGTCTAACTATGAGAGCGGTGCATTTAGAAGTTGTACCCAAGTTAGACACAGATAGTTGTCTCAATGCAATAATGAGATTTATTGCTCGAAGACGCAAACCAATTACAATCATCATCGACAACGGGACAAACTTTGCTGGAGCTGAAAAAGAATTTGCAGAGTACGTTGCGGCATGGAACAAAGAAGGGATGGAAGAACATCTAGTTCAACGAGGAATCAGATGAAAGTACAATCCACCCGCAGCACCTCACGTCGGAGGAGTATGGGAACGGTTGGTGATAAATTGCAAGAAAGCAATAGATGCAGTATTGGGAAACAGATCAGTCACCGAGGACGTTCATTCAACAACGATGTGCATCGTTGAGCAGACTTCGAACGCAAGACCGTTGACTCCAGTCAGTTCGGACGTTAATGACTTAGAAGCATTGATCCCCAATCACTTCTTGCTTCGCAACGGGAACGTTTGCTTATCCTAGCTACCATGCGCGGAAGAATTTGTTGATCATCGAAAGCTCTTTCAACAAGCTCAAGCCTATGCAAATCTCATATGGGACAGATTTCGTAAAGAATATCTGCCAACTCTGAAAAATCTGCAAAAATGGTGATCTACAGCAAATGGAACCCTTAAAGAAGGCGATCTCGTTTGGTTGATCGAAGACAAAGATAAGCGTGGATATTACAACCTAGGTCAAGTTACGGAGACCATCGATGGGTCTGACTGTGTGATTCGATCGGCGATAGTTCGAAAGAACGACGGAGTGTACAAGAGACCAGTAGTGAAGCTCACCCCAGTACTAACTGGAAAAGATGTTTTCGCGATGGAAAACAGGGCCGGCGATATTGCGGCTAAGCTTAACAACTCAAAAATCAAATTGACTTGCGCTTCAAGGCCTTAAAGCTAGAATAGCATGACAAGCGAAATTTAAAGCTACATTCTGCTGAAGCCACATAGATTTGTTCACGTTGTTCAACATTCATATTTAGCAACTATTATTAGGACATAATCGTCATACATGAAGTGAAACTCAAACTCGAACTACCTCAGCCACCAGCAAAGCAATACTACGACTTAACAGTATTGCATCAGATTCGTGGATTTTAAATCAACCTGTAATTGATACAGAATATTTGACAAAACTTCTACGGTTAACAAATATATGGTTAACAAATTTCCCATGACATCAAATTTACACTGAAAAAGTGACGTTATGGCAAAGTGTTCACATTCTGTCGACATTATTATCTACAACCAATCAACAGTTGAACTTGACATGTAAATCCACGTGATTAGCAGCATAAAAGGAGCTTGAAAAACTACAAACAAAATCAGTTGAAACTCGTTAATTTTGTCTTATTAAACTGACATACAGTGCGTATTGAAGCACACTTTCTTGACCGGTAAATTACTTGTTATTGTTTCTTGTTTCTGTAGATCATATTAGTGATTGTGCAGTTTTAACTTTACTTTGACTTGCGAAAAGAGAATTAACTTTGATATTCTCAAAACTTTCTTTCTGAGGAACAAAGTTCCTAAGTAAGACAAACTTTGTGCAAAGCATTCAGTCAGTTGCTCTTACAGGTTTTAACGAAGCCTACTCTAGTTCAACTTTGGTGTTATTGAAACCAATAGAGAGACTTGCTAACTTTGAAGTTAGAAAATTATTATTGTTATCAGATTTGCAACTGGTAAGACATCCTGTTTTACAACTGCTAACTGTAGCAGGTTGAAACTCTGCATAGTTATAGCCAAGTTATAGGGCTACAATTTGTACGAACGGGAATTCCTATTTTCGATTTATAACTTGAGTTATTAACAAAAACTCAACAAAATTTTGAATGTTTCAATTTGAATTATTTTGGTATTCGGAGAGAAACACGTTTGTTTTACAGCAAAGCTGAGCAATTAGTTATCAAGAGTAATAGAGCAACAAGTAATGCAACGGTAATCTACAGTATAATGGATAATACACTTCACAAAAGTTAACTGCAAAAACAGAATATCCGGACGGATTTGAAACCGCTGAAACGAACTGTGCGGTGTAAAGTTTTCCTTGACTTTGATAAGAGAGCAGCCGTTACATCAACACTTTTAAACACTTTTCACAATTTAGTTTTGAAATGGGAATCAGCTTGCAAGTTTTATCAAAGTCTCGGTCAAGACTTGCCCTACTTGTAAGACTTATCTTAAGAAATGCAGTATTAAAAAACACTAGTAACTTTAAAGCATCAATCTTGCCTAGTACTGTTGGAAACAAGGAGTTTGGTACGTGAAGGCATATTTTTGTTCTGAAATGAATTTAATAGTCCAACAACAAGGGGGCAGACATTGAGGTTTTTGTGTCGTTCCAGAGGAGTACAAACTTAAGTTTTCATATCAAATTGGAGGATTGGGTTTAAGTAACATAATTAAAATTGAAAATGTTTGCATAGTGTAGTTTGCAACCCTGGTGATGAGCCTGCAAGATGATTCAAAAGTTGCAAGATTCTAGCAAGAATTGTGCAAGATACCAATCCAAGCAAAAAAATAAGTCAGAGTAGAAATGTTTACTGGATAACGTTACTGGATAAATCTCAAAGTCAGTTTTTAACTGGAATTGCGGAAAAGCTGTCCGACACAATATCAGATAGCTCACTTTAACGTTGTCGTTTTCAGCGTCCTCATTCCTGTAGATGGTTACAAATAGGATTTCAAATTTTGCAAAAGTCCTGCAAGATAGATTTGAATTCTTGTATGATTCTTGCAGGATGGATTCATAATATTGCAAGAATCATACAAGATGGGTTCAAGTCTTGCTAGAATCTTGCAAGACTGCTTGCAAGCTTCTTGCAAGATTAAAAAATTCTTGGATCACTTGTAAAACTCACGCACCAGACAGCAACGCTGAATGGCATCATTAGCAGCTCTCAAGTGCTTATAGGGGGAGAATGTCTCACCCAATGCTGGATAAAGGTACCCCTGTGCTAATTCATCCGATTACGTTTTGACGCTACGTTCAAAATTTTTAGACAATTTTTAATTGTGTACGGAATGAAATGGAGTGATGACTCGCTCGGCTTGGCTCATTTGGAGCTAGGGGGACTATATATGTCGAGATCAAACTAAAAGAGAGTTGGTAAAAAAGCAAATTAACAACTGTGGAAGTCTTCAAAGTTGCCTTTTTTCATTGGCTTTCTGTTAAATCACTTTGTAGCGCTTTTATATGAAGGTCATGAAAGACAAAAAATAGTCGGGGAACGAATATTTCGCTCATTGGGTAGATATTTTGCAAGCAATCAATTTGGAGCAAAAAGGGGGTAGTCACGCTTAATTTTGTGCGACAGTAAGAGGAAATCATGGTGATTTTGGCGTTTGTTTTCAGGAGTTACGCACAACAACATTTTGTTTGTTAATTTTGACCAGTAAATGTATTAGCAAATCAATAGAAGCAAATGCAACAATAAAAAAGAGTGTCCCCATTTTCACATTTTAAATAAGGAAGTCAAGAGATGAAACGATAATTTTTTTTACTCAAGCTGCAAAATAATAAAATTCAAACTATGTTATAGCAAAAAAAATTCAACACAGAATTTGCGCTTGATTTTATGCTAAACTGATTATAATCGGCCTTCTTTCTAATATCACAAAATCCAGCGTTTAGAGGAGCAATTTTTTGTTTCTAATCAATCACTAAGAGCATAAAGAGTTAGTGGCCCCAGCACCGATAAAATCAAACAATCAGAAAGCTGAAAAGTTTGAAAACTTTCTCCCCACATTTTTGGTAATTGCTTAACAATACAACAAACCAGTGCTCAGCGCACATTTTACCCTGCAAAGTAATACCATATAATTATCATCTTATTTATATAATTTTCTTTATTTTTTTTAAAAAAAAACTTGAGTTAAAGTGGTTTGGAATAATTAGGATTTAAATCGTGTTTACGTTAATCATCATTCTATTATGTTCAATGTTCACTAAATGTTACCAAAAATTCCTAAAAAAAGCAAACGATCTATTTTTAGAACTTTTGTTGTTTTTTTATAGATACCATAATGCATAAGAACGGAAACATGAAAAAAGAGAAAAAATTCCAAGAAAATATTCTGATCGTTTTGTCTAAATTTTTCAGTTGATTGTCAGTTTTTAATATATAATTAAGAATTTTTCACTAAGGGAGTAAATCTACAGGACCAATATATTTTGAATCGCACAAAAAAAACTACTGAAGCCTTTGTAATTCGTTAATTAGACATTCGTTTATCTCAAATTCACTTTAAATATTCTACCTATGTACTGTTCTGTTGCTCACTGCCGACTACAATTTAGAAAGTTAAGACAGTTCCATATTGTATTATAATTCGATAATCAAAGTGTCATCATAAATAGGAAGAATTTTGTGAAAAGTAACGCAAAAATATCGTGGAATTATTTGTCTTCCTAATATATGTTAACTAAAGTTCTTTTGATTATTCAGGGTTTTTGCAGGATTTAGGTATTTACTGTCTCTCAATTTTTATTTTTCGGGAAACAGTCAGAGTCGGGAACGTTTTGTGGAAATTTTTGTGTGGAAATTTGGGAGAACGTTTAAGGGAAAATTATTTAATCAGTTTTATTCAAAGCAACCGGTGTTGAACCGCTGCTTGATGGCAGATTCATTGTCATTTTTCATATTACAAAATTTTCATGCAATTTTTTATTTTTTTAAATGTTCTTACCTGGATAAACGATTCCATATAAAATGTGAACAGAAAAGCATGAACCTGTGGCCTAAAACTCAAATGCTGGGAAATTTGTCGACTAACTAACGACTTAAATGAGCGAACTTTTTAACGTATATTGGTTTCTAAGATGTCATATATCCCAAAATTATTTTAAATTCTGCTTAACCCGGGTATATTTTGACCAGCTCGGTTAGACAATTTGTGAAAAAAGAGGTAACTTCATAAATCAGAATCTTGACGGGGATGTCAGTACCCTGACTACAGAAGTACACGTAATCCAAAATTTAAGATGTTAACGAACTTTTAATCTGAAGATTATCGAGGATATTTATGCAAATATAGAACCAGCTGCGCAGCTTTGGATAAATGCTGCTCTCATCAGTTTTTCGACACGGTAAATAAAGTCATAACTAAATAAAATTTTTTAACATTATAATCTAGCTTTTTAAATCCAACATTCGAAAAAATAACAATTTAGATGAACTTTTATCTATTAAACGTGTTTAGGAACCTCGGTGATACCTGCACCCTCATTGCAGACCACTTCAAACCCAGGTAGTTTTAAGTAATTGTTTGAAACATTCGCAAAAAAATAACAATTTAGATGAACTTTTATCTATTAAACGTGTTTAGGAACCTCGGTGATACCTGCATCCTCATTGCAGACCACTTCATTTTCAGGTAGTTTTAAGTAAAGGTTTGAAACATTTGAAAAAAATAACAATTTAGATGAACTTTTATCTATTAAAGGTGTTTAGGAACCTCGGTGATACCTGCACCCTCATTGCAGACCACTTCAATCCCAGGTAGTTTTAAGTAACTGTTTGAAACATTCGCAAAAAATAACAATTTAGATGAATTTTTATCAATTAAACGTGTTTAGGAACCTCGGTGATACCTGCATCCTCATTGCAGACCACTTCATTCCCAGGTAGTTTTAAGTAAAGGTTTGAAACATTTGAAAAAAATAACAATTTAGATGAACTTTTATCTATTAAAGGTGTTTAGGAACCTCGGTGATACCTGCACCCTCATTGCAGACCACTTCATTCCCAGGTAGTTTTAAGTATTTGTTCGAAACATTCGAAAAAAATAACAATTTAGATGAACTTTTATCTATTAAACGTGTTTAGGAACCTCGGTGATACCTGCACCCTCATTGCAGACCACTTCAATCCCAGGTAGTTTTAAGTAATTGTTTGAAACATTCGCAAAATTAACAATTTAGATGAACTTTTATCTATTAAACGTGTTTAGGAACCTCGGTGATACCTGCATCCTCATTGCAGACCACTTCATTTTCAGGTAGGTTTAAGTAATTTTTTGAAACATTCGAAAAAATATCAATTTCTATCAACTTTTATCTATTAAACGTGTGTAGGAACCTCGGTGATACCTGCACCCTCATTGCAGACCACTTCATTCTCAGGTAGTTTTAAGTAATTAACTAAAATTTGCAGTAGCTATAAAATTAGTTCAACTGTTATTTCTAAACTAAAACTTATGTTCAGCTCGCACTTCTTGTTTACGGAATAAAAATTGGTACTTCCTTCCACTCCCGGCCTAACAATAAAAAACTATTAGACGAGGTAAACTTTTAAATATTTTTCTACAAGACCTGCACCACCATCCGTAGAGACAACTGTATCTCCAGGTAATGTCAACAGAAATTTCGAACTGTGAAGTGTCTAAATCTAAATATAAATATTTTTTATGATCTTTCAGTTCGTAGTCCACTGGCGAAACATTTTTGTTTTTGTCGAATTGAGCAATCTGATTAATGAAGATAACTTGATGTATTTCCTTCCGCTCCTAGTTTAACGTTAAAATACCAAATTTTTTGATAAACTTTTTTGTTTTGTACGTATTTAGGAACCACGATAATACCTGCACCTCCAATACAGACGACTGTATTTCAAGGTAAGGTCAACTGAAAAATTGATCTCTGCAGTTAACCTTATATTTATCCTTTGTTGGTGTTTCATTTTCGAGCGTTCTTTCACCTAGAGAAAATCTGGTGTATTAAATGATGGTTCTACTTCTTTTCACCCCGATTCAGTTAACCCCGCATATTTTAACCCCGTATCTTTCAACCCCTCTATCATTTAACCCCTATATCATTTCATCCGCCCATTAGGAGTCGACATTAAAGCCATACTTTGTCATAATTAAGTAGATAACTTAATCCCATGTTCGGTTGTGATAGTTTCATATCAAGTCCCACGGGCCGCTAAGGCATGGCCATGAACCGCGAGGCATGGCCAAATGATTACATTGCTAATTAAATAGTCCTTATTTTACAAACGATTAAAATCGGGGTTAAATGATAGAGGGGTTAAATGATAGAGGGGTGAATAAATTGAGTTAAATGATAGGGGGTTAAATAAATAGGGGTGAAAAAGCAGGACACCTTAAATGATATTTCTAGCCAAAAATTCAAAATATCTAATAATTAGGTCAAATTTTTATACATCAAACGTATTTAGGAGCCTCGGTTATGCCTTCATCACCATCAACCGTTTTTTCAGTTAATGTCAACTTAATGTTTGAATTGCTTAATTAACTTAAAATTAGTCCGCTTTTTATAATATTTTGATTGGTGGTTCACTTCCAATACATTTTTATTGAGCTCAATTTTTTGTTTACGCAATGGAAATATGCTGTATTAAAATCCGCTCCTAGCCTAACGTTCAAAAAATGTAATAATTGTGTCAAAATCTTTTATATTATATGTATTTAGGAGCCCCGACGATGCCTGCACCACCATTACAGACAACCGTTTTACCAGGTAATGCCAACTGAAAGGTTCAGCTCTGCAGTTAATATAAGTTTAGTTTAATTTTTCAAATAATTTCTGCGGTTGTGCTTCACCTCCGTAACCTTGTGGTCGAGATAGTTTCGAGTTTTTCCTGGGGCCCATAAGCAGCGGAGATAGTTGCCTGTTGAAAGAAAATAGAGAAAGAGCAGATTTGTCACTAGTTAAGCTATTTCTCGAGCTCGTATGTTTAATGGGCGTAACCAGAGTAATCTTATGATAACATCATCTTGTTGGTGTGCTTAGTGATAGGGTTTATAACCTGAGTATCAATCAATAACGATTTGAGATGACAACTAGATTGAGCTCGGGTTGAGCAAGGGCAAAGTGAAATTTCACCAGATAATCTTTGAGCTCTCATTAAGGAGCTTTGAATGCAGAGTTTAAGGTTCTGGATCAACAATCTTGAATGCACTAATTTGCACATTTTGAGTTGAGTCTGATCATAGATGGTGCTTGTCTGGCCGGGATAAACAGCAAAAGTTTGTTTCTCTGTAATTTTCTTCATAAGTGTTGTACAGCCGAAGTTTAGATTGATCCGTTTGCGCCGCGTTTGAATCTCATCTAGTTAGAGTAAGCGATTGCGTCGCAATTGCAAGCTTGTTCAGCAAAACTCTGAGTTTTACTTTTGAGTTTAGGAATTCGCGTCGCGAATGACTAGCTGAGTTTCTGGTTTATCTACTGAAAAATAATTTGTTAATTTTAATTGCAACTGAACTCTAGCAACATAATTGAGAGAATGAAACTACATTTACAAAATAAATCAAAACGGGAAGTTTAGAGTGATCACAAGCTGATCACGCATCGAGACAAGAAGCTAACATTTGTTCACAGTGTGAAAAGACAACTTCCTGTGAAAAACATGAACAAATTAGAATTAAGATCAGATCTGCTAAATGAAAATAAATAAGATAAAATTAACTAAATTATTGTCCCTTAAATAAAGAAGTTAACTAAATACGGTAATGGATATTTGTATATTCATCCTGGCCGTATGACTTTTCCCCCTTTGTGGAGAAATAGTGAAGACCATAATAAAATCAAATCAGTAACTGAAATTTTTTTCACCGGTTAAATAATAATAATAGAAGTTATGCCTATAGTTTATCAGGTTTAAGTGCAGTTTTTTATTCAAAATTGTCATCCGGATGTTGTTCTGCCTCATAAACTGTCATCTCCATTTCTGTAGACAATGTTAGGATGGAGATCAATTGTCCAGCCTTCGTTCGGGTTGATGCTGTTCCGATAGAACTCTTGTCTGTAAGGGGCATATCAGAAGATTAAGCGTGGATCGAAAGGATATTTTGTACAATCGTTTGTGTTTACTGGCTCGTTGGAGTCCTCTGTTTATTCTGGCCTTTACTTCTTCTAACAGACGAAATTGCAGAGCCTGATGTATCACTCCTTTGCAGAGTTCTTTTTTCTTTACCCAAAATTGGGGTTAATTGCATTGCGGATGACGCTGACATAGTAGGCTGGGTCGGGCGCGCTGCAATTGGTTGATCTGGACTAAAGTGGAGAACAAGCGTGAGATCAAGTCTGTTATCAAAGACAACCTTGGATTTTGGATTGCGCTTCTGTATCTACATTTTTAGAGCTCGTGCAGCATTACTGGTTGCGGATATGAATGACATTGTCGAAGAAATAAAACTAACATCATCGGTCTGTTTTTTCGTTCGTTTACTCTTTTTACTGCCGAGATTCTTTTTTAAAAGTCTTTTTTATGCTTTAGGATCTTTTGTTGCAGGGTCTTCTTGTTTATTTGGGAGGCCTTTGCGCCGCATAATGAGATAGGTCAGTTTCCCGTTAATGTTTTGTTCTAAACTTTGCGATGTCCGAGTTTCGTACATTCGGCATGTTTGTTTCCTTGATTACGCTCGTAGTAAGATTAAATTTACCCAACGTGATGACACGTGCCTAAACCTCATACAATCTATCAACTTTTTTTTCTGTCTGTTAAAAATGTGAATTTTGCTTGCAATTTTGACCTGATCTTTACGTTTAGTACGAGAAATTGGTCTGGAGATTCCTTCTGACAACATGATTCAATTTTCATCAACCTGTATTTTCTGTTGCTGAGCGTGTGTTTCAACATTCGCGGCGCAAATGACCTTCTCTATTTCAAAATCTGAGCACATTCCTGTGTCTGACCACTGTGCGTCAGATAAGTAGGAGCGCCCAGGATTGTTTTCTTGTCCAAATAATGTTCAATTGTTTTATTGTTATTAAAATGTTTTTACTGTTTGGTTTATTTGCAAAACTGGATGCTGTTGTTTGAATTCTTTTGCCAAAATGTGCCTCAATTGATGTTATATTCGTTGTTTTTTTATTGTCTTAATTTTTGAATGATTGCATCTTTCGCGTTTTGTAGATTAATTTTTCACTGGGCTTTCAAGTATGAATAATTGTCTTTTTATAGTTTGAATGAGACGTCTTACAAGTCCAATTGCCTCTGATCATATGCAGAGCACAAATTATTTCAAAGTTATTTTAGGAACAAAATTCTTCAAGGTTTGTTCCTGTTAAACACCTAGCCTGATCTAATCCAATTGATCACCGTGATTGCATATATGAGTTTTTAGAAATTCAATGAAATTTGTACTAGATGCGGTGTTTGCTTTTTCTACTGTGGGATATTTAGAATATCCATCGATGCCTGGTCAGAAAAACTGTTCTTTTCTTTTTTCGTTAAGAATGGCACCGCCAAATTCCATTTGGAATTCTTCATACGGCTCAAGTCAATTAGCTAGGTATGACCAATTGCTATGGGGAATCCCTGGCTTTAAATTCTTGCCGAAATCCTTGCACGCTTTGCACTCGCTATTTTTTGCCAGTAGATTGCAGGGGATATACGGCCACCATATGCTTCGTGCAAGCGATAGCATCGCAAATTTCCCATATCCGTTGAATGCATGTCCTCAAGATGCGTTTCCTTCATTGCTTTTCGGAATGCTATCCGTTCGTCGAGGCAGAGTGAAACGTGTTCAACACTCATGTCTCTCCAAAATAAGTGAATTTATGGGCTAATGTCCTTCAGTCTAATCTCGTCATTCCTAATCACACAGTCGTGAAAATCCTTTAATATTGCTTCGTTCTTTTTTGCTAAAAACTCCATTGATTGTTTCTGACAACCTTTGATTTTCAGTTTTGAATAATGCGTTGGTTGAAGGAGTAGTTTCCAATTGTAGAAGTCTTGATTTGTGCCGGTAGTCGTGTTCATTGATTGGTTATCCGAGAACGTTACTCGAACTCTAGTTGTAGCTGTTTTTGACAAATGTTCTTGAGGCAATTCTGACGAAGATAACATGGAGTTTAGGTTGGTGTAATTATTTTCTAGAAGATTATGGGCAAAAGCGAGGTTATTTTGAATGCTTGGTATTTACGTTCGAAGTTTTGCTTTTTGATATTTTGCAGAATTTAGATTTTAGAGTTTTGCAGAGTTTTTGGTGATTATTTTATATTGTATCAAATATGGGTTTATTGAGATTTATTGTTCAGATTGTTCATCTTCTTTACTGTCTGATTTTTGCAAGGCATTTGCAAGGAATTTTTTAATGCTACGTTTTAGAGATAATTGTTTGCAGCGCAAATGGCTTCTCGAGTTGTGAACTGGGTGAATTTTGCTTTTTAATATCGTTTAAATTTTGTGATACTGTGGATTTAGGTTCAATAGCTTGTTTAAATGAATGTCGATTTTTAGAATTTGTTTCAACCACGAATAATTCATCATAAATGGAATTTTTCTTTGCTTTCGCAAAAATATTTTGGGAATTGTAATCAACAGGAACAATTTTTCTCCAGGCATGTGTTCTATGGAAAAATTATGGGGGATCAATCCATCGACTCTTTGAGGGAGTCAACTATTTTAGAACTTATTCTAGCGACGATGTTCTTCAAGAATGAGAGTAGAGCTTTATGGTCTGCAATTACTGTAAAGTCTCTTCCAAAAAGGTACTATTTGAAATAGTCGATGGATCATACAATTGCCACTATTTCCAGTTCATTTACACTATATCGTTCTTCTGTGGTGTTGAGAAAACGGGACGCAAATGCAATCCGTCTGGAGTGTTTTATCTGATTGTTGTGCCATGTCCGGAACGCGAAGCGTCGCGTTTAACTCTTACATCCAGTTTTGGGCTATAGCTGCAATTTGCAGTACATTGTGCTATTTTTTATTTGATTGTGTTAAAATGTTTAGCATAAGATTCAATTCGTACAATTTCAGCGTTTTTCTTTTGTGCAGATTTTATTGAGTGACAAAATTGTGCTAGATGTGGTATGAAATTGCTAATGTAGTGTTTTGAACCAAGAAATCATCGTCATCTTATAAGAGTTATTGTTGGTGGAATTGCTATTATAACGCCTGTTTTGCTTTCAAAAGGCGGAATAAAAGTTTCCGTATATTTATAACCCAGTCATTCAAATTCTATCGTTGCTCAGTGACATTTTTGGAGATTGATGCGGAAATTGTCCTCATTCAACTTTTTGATGCATTTAGTAACATAAATAAAATGGTCGGATTTCGACCTAGTACTAAATAGTTTAATTTCGTCTAAGAAACAATACGTTTTTTGAAGGCCGATAAGTGTGTAGTCCAATGCTTTTTGAAATTCAGCTGGCATTTCATTGAGACCACAAAAACCAGTTTTAAATCGATATGTACTAGTTGATTCACCGTAGATGATATTAAAATTACAGAGTTTAGCAGTTTTTTTATGTATTTGTAATTAACTGTATACATATTTGAGGTCTACTGTTAAACAATATGCTTGTTGATCGTTTGGCTTGTTTGGTAAAGATTGTGAAATTGTGCCAATTAACATATCTATGTTGGGCATTTGACATTTTTTCGGTGAATTGATTTGTTGAGGTGTTTAGAATTACATGCAAACTTTATGGATTGATCTTTTTTTATAGTGATTACAATGAGTGTTTAGCATAAGATTCAGTTCGTACAATTTTAGCATTTTTCTTTTGTGCAGGTTTTAGTGAGTGACAAAGTTGTGCTAGATGTGGCATGAAATTTCTAATGTAGTGTTTTGAACCAAGAAATAATCGTCATCTTTTAAGAGTAATTGTTTATGGAATTGCTAATATAACGCCTGTTTTGCTTTCGAAAGGCGAAAAAATGTTTCCGTAAATTTATACCCCAGCCATTCAAATTCTACCTGTGCTAAGTGACAATTTTGGAGACAGATGCGCAAATTGTCCTCATTCAACTTTTTGAAGCTTTTAATAAGATAAATATTATGGCTGGATTCTGACCCGGTACCAAATAGTATAATATTGTCTAGGATACAAAATTTATTTTGAATGAAGATAAATGTGTAGTCCATTGCATTTTGAAATTCTGCTGCCAGTTCAGTGTGACCATAAAATCCAGTTTTAAATCGATATGTAACCAGTTGATTCGTCGAAGATAAGCATAAAATAACAGAGCTTAACAGTTTTTTTATGTAGTTGTAATTGACTTTATGTGTAATTGAGGTCTACCGTTGAAAAATATTTTTCTTGACCGTCTTTTTTTGTTTGTTAAAGGTTGTCAAAGTGTGTCAGTTAACATCTCTATGTTAAGTTTTTGTTATTTTTCCATGATGGAACTGTTGGGGATTTTATAAATCAATGCTAAATTTGTGGATTGATCTTTCTTTACAGTGATTACGACGGTTGGAAGCAAATTTTCATCAGAATAACTTGACAGTTTTTTGACATGACTCTCTCTCTCTCTCTCTCTCTCTCTCTCTCTCTCTCTCTCTCTCTCTCTCTCTTTCTCTCTCTCTCACACTCTCTCTTTCTCTGTCTCTCTCTATCTCTCTCTCCCTCTGTAACCGATCTAATTAAGCAATAACTTTAGGCTGTAAGTTAATTGGAACGCAACGACCTTATTCGTGTTTTGCGCGTAAAATTTTGATGAAGTTTTGACTTAACGATGTGTGTCTTTGATAGGCCAATTCGTGAAACTAGTTCCGCAAATTGTGACGCGACAGTGTGCTTTACTTTGCATGTAGAGTTTTCAGCATTGTAAACACATTTGCTCTTCATGGATTGCTGTTAGGCAACTGCTAGTCCAAAACTACTGAAAACGTCCCGTCCTATGATGTTTTTGTGACCATCATCTACCACAAGAAGATATGCATCGTCACAAATCCAATCTATGTATATAACTGTGGTAGCAAGTTTCCCAAGGACCTTGATTGGTTCGCTTTAAAATGCTTTGAGGTCTTTCTCGTCTTTTGAGAAAATCCGTCGTGCTGTTGGAGTAGTCTTTATGATGTTTTTGGCCAGCAATATGTTTATGATGATACAGAAACTGCCAGATTCGATTATCGAATCCCTGGAATTTTTCTAACTTGTAGTTCAGCATTGAGTGTTTCTAGTTTTCTCTGCCTTTCCACTGGAGATTGACGCGACATAGTTGTCAGAGTCACTGTCGGAATTTCAGTTTTTTACTTGTTTGTAAATTTCTCTGTAGCTTAATATGTAGATTTCTGACTCTTCGTTGTTTCGTTTATCGGTTGTTGGCTTGATCTAGTTAATGTTAGTTTGTTGTGGTGGTGAGGCTTTGGTTTAAGATTTCTTAGGTTTCCTTCAACTCTTTGCAAAATAGTTGAATCTTACGCAGTTGTTTCATGTCTTTCGTTTTGCTGATCAAATTTGACGCTGATTGCTAGTCCAGCACTGAGATCAATTTGCAGATATCAATTAGAGGTGTTTGAATTGCGATTGTAACCATGGCGTTGCTGTTAGTAATTTGCCGTGCGATTACAATTATGAAAACTGTCAACTATATTCACAGATTGAGAGTTTGTATTTAGATTTTGAGTAATCTTTTGTTGGTTATGAGCTCCCTTTTCCAAGTGAATGGCTATTTCCAATATTTTAGTGGGTGACACTGTTTCTTCAAAAAGAATGTGTCGCTTATTAATGTGGTTTCCTCGTCACCTAGAATGGAATTCTCCGCCTGTTTGACGAGTCTCCCGTAGAAACTCTCAACGGATTCTCCTTATGCTGTTTCGATGAGAAAAAGACAAATCCGTCGTATGTTATGTTCAAAGTTTTCATAAATGAATCTTCCATGACAAGTCAGAGTTCTTTCATCAGTTCCTTTTCACCAGGGAAATGAGGGTGTTTGCTTTTGCAAGTTCTATGACCTTTTGAACCGACGCAATTCTAGAGAAGTGAAACAGCTTTCTAATTGCACATATTCCATCGTTTGTCACCACACAGAAGGCCGACTTCATTCTTATTTTTGCATCTGTTCTGCCTTGTTACCTTCAGCTCTTGGTTGCGGATTTTTCTTTCTCTTTTGATTGCCGGTATGTGATTTTCTACCGGTTCCTCTTATACAGGTTCTGATGGAGATATGACTCCTGAGGTTTGTCCGTTTAGAGGAACTTCAAGCTGATTTCCCTCTTTTGCTAGGAAGGAAGGCGAGTTTCCGCTGTTGAGCCTACCTCTACCACGAAAGGGATGGAGTGATTGTTGCATTCTCCCAGGAGGCATCCATGTGAGGAGGAGTTTTCCTTGTATCAACTGCTGACTGCGACATGTTGTACTGCCGAAGTTTAGATTGATTCATTTGCGCCGCCTTTGACTCTCACTTAGTTAGAGTAGGCGATTGCGTCGCGATTGCAAGTTTATTCAATAAAAATCTGAGTTCTACTTTTGAGCTCCGGAATTCGTGACGCGAATGAATAGCTGAATTTCTGAGTAAACTTTTGAAAAGCAATTTGGCAAAATTAATTGCAACTGAGTTTTAGCTACACAAATGAGAGAATGAAACTAAATTTACAAAATAGATCAAAACGGGAAGTTTAGAGTGATCACAAGCTAATCACGCATCGAGACAGGAAGCTAACATTTGTTCACAGTGTGAACAGACAACTTCCTGAGAAAAACATGAACAAATTAGAATTAAGGCCAGATCTTCTAAATGAATTAAAATGAAGATAAAATGAACTTAATCACTACCCGTTTAATAATGAAGTTATTTTAATACAGTAAAGAATAATATTATTAATATCCAGTCCGTATGACATGAAGTTACATATTTGAACAAAATTATGACTTTAAAAAATCAGGTCAAATGAAAGTCAGCGTAATAGTTGATCATTATCTGACACAAAAAGAAATGTTGTACAAAAGTTTTGTGGAGTTTTACAGCAAATTATATGATATATATGTCAATTTGCAATCTCTGGCCGTTTTTAAAATCGACTACAATTACCATATCTGATGTAATGGATTGACTTCTGCAGAAATCTCTGATTGACAATCAACTTTTTATCTTTTAATATAAACACGAGGCATTTGCCCTATTCTTTTGTCCTAGTTCACCCCGCTGGATGAAAAGATTGAGACTACTTAGTTTCGATCTTAGTTTCGTACTAAGTCTATATCAATTAATCCAAAAGATGATCAAATCTTCTACAATTTTAGGGACTGAAAAACGCAAAGAGAATATAAAACATACAAGAGTAAGCATATCATAACTTCACTCCAAAAAAAAACAAACAGCGAATGGTTCATAATTCTTTTTCAATATCAATTCGTATTTTAAGATCAGTTTTTTAGTCTTTTAACATTTTTCAATTGAATTAAGTCTTCTCGGAGAAATTTTTAGGAAAATAACCCACATTGCTAAATTAAGCAGAGATCGACCGGAACAAACTCGGCCAATTGATGCAATTTTTTTTACAAACTTAACATTTATTTGCAAAATTTTGCAAATTTGAACTTCGAAGAGATAATTTTCAAATTTTTACAAATTTGGTTTTAACGAACAAAAATTTGCAAATCTGGCCTTAGTTTTGAACTAGGGAACTTGATCAAATGCCTATTTGTGATAACTTTTCAAATTCTCTTATTACTTTCATCTGAAGATGTGCTGGAACTTGATGTCTTTTTGTGACGCGTGAGTGTTTTTTTATCAAAATATAAGATTTCTGACTCACCAACGCACGCAATTCATTGCATACCTGTCCCATTAACGGACAATAGTAGTTGGTTTCAATAAGTTAATTAACTGTTTAGTTTTGCTGCTTCATACGATCTCTTTTGAAGAGATCTTGGCTTACATCCCGTACCGAACCCCCAGAGACCATCAGGCCTGATTCAGAAAAAAATTAGGCAAGGTCCGAGGCCTGATTCAGAGTCTGATCATGTCAGATACAAGACTGCTAAGAGAACACTCCAGAGTCGATCTCTGAGGTTTCAATTAACAGAGAAAAATCAAGACTTGCGGGTCTCTGCCCAGAGAAATCCCAAGTCTTGGGTATCTCTGCCAAGAGAAGGTCCAAGTCTTGGGTCATTCCGTGCTGAGTACAACCAAGACTCGGTGACCTCTTGGCAGGCAAGACACAAGACTTGGGAATTCTCGTTGCAGAAAGGATCCAAGACTTGGATTTTCTCTGCCCAGAGAGGCAATAAGGATTGGGGTGAAGTTCACGAATTTCCCCTGCAAATATGATTTTTTTACAGAAAACGTGTATTTGGGTGCCAAATTTGTAAGAGAGTTGCCCTCATCAAATGAAAAACAACGGATCTTCATGATGTCAACCCTAACTCTGCTCAGAGAAACCCAAGACTTGGGTTCTGCGCTGCCCAGAAAACCCCAAGTGTTGGCCTCTCTGCCCAGAGAAGTCTCATGTCTTGGCTCCGCTACCCAAGTCTTGGCACCTCTCTGCCAAGACTTGGCCTCTGGACAATCTCTGAATCAGGCTTGATGGGCTCTGGGGGTTCGGTACGGGATGTGATTGATGCATGAACTTTTTTTTAGTTCTATTGCTTTTACTGGATTTTTGTTCAAGTTAAATTTTCTTTTTGTTTGAGGTCTCAATTTTGCAGATTGAGGTCGTATGCAGAAAGTCCTTTCAACATCTCTTGATTCGGTTGCTGTAGATTCGGTGATCCAAACGGAAGATAGCTATCAGTTCCTGTCATATAATTTTCCTGCTTTGAAACATAATAGAACGAACGCGTCACAAATCCATCATTACCTTTATCTCTACTTCCAAACTGCTTTACAGAAATTAGGTGTTCTATAAATGCTTGTAACACTTCATTTTTTGCCTTAACTGTTCCGATCCTTAACTTCATTGGGGGAGGGGGAGGAACTATGCACTCAAACGGGTTTTTTGTTCAGTCAATTTTGACCCATCGATATATTCATCGTAGAGGGTTGTGAATGGTATCATTAGCAAGCCCTTCCAGGGTAGAACATAGAATCAAATTATTTTTTTAAATTTCGTTATTTCCATGGAGTTATCACAGTTCCATGGGTTTAAAATTTTGTGAACATTCGACTGTTACTGTTCACATTTTCCGTAATATTAGGCAATTTTTTTGCCAATTTTGCCAAAAATTTGTTAGGATTTTTCATAATAATGCTGTGTTGGTGTTAGCTCTAAAAAAAAAGAGTGTTGTTGAACTGTTTGGTCCAATTTTTGGACAAAATCGTTGCTAAATTGTAAAAAAATTTAGCCTTTTGTCAACAAAAAAAGAGCGAAATAAGCTTTTTAGTTCCTGTTAATTAAATTTGATCACCTAACACGCCAAAAAACTGCTAACACAATCTTCGTAACCTTCAAGGGAGGCAAGTTTTTTAGTGATTTTTTAAAATGTGTTCTTGATTTAAAATTTTTCCTGTTTTTTTGTTAACCTAACGTGATAAATATGAAAAATGCATTATTTATTTTTGATATATCGACTTTTTAAAGTCAAATTGTACATATTCATAAAATTGGCAGCTTTTACGTGTTCGTAATGGACAAACGCCAATAACAAGGCTAGTTTTGGTGTAATCGCCGTTTTTGAAAGCCTAAAAAAACTCGACCTGTAATCAGTCGTGTTTCTTTTTTATATATAATTTTGCGTTTTTGCTTTTTATACGTTGACTACCGAAAATGTCAGGTTCAATTCGTTTCTTATGAAATTTTAGGGAAATCTATCTAATTTTTAGTCAAAAACTTATCGTCATTTTGACATTTTAAACAACACATTTTCAAAAAATATGGAATATTGAGCTTTGCGTCTTTTGGTCATCAATATATGGTGACAAAAGCAGGTTGAATCTTCTTTACAATTTTTTTCAATTTAATGTTTTTTTTGCAATTTTACGTTTTATGCAAAACTTTATCTGCTCGGATACTACCAATTTTAACAAAAAGAAATTGATTTTTTGTCGTTTTCTTGTCTTATTGATTCTTTTTTCTTGGCTTGTCACAATATTGACATTTAAGTTCTTGCAATATTGGTGTCCAGGATGTGGCATAATCAAATTCGTCTGTTTTTTTGGTAAATACATTATGGTATTAACCGTCTTCTAGCCGAAATGTTTTGTTTTTCTTCGTTGGTTGTTCCTTCTGTAGCTCTAAGATGAGTTCTGGATAGTTGCAGGTCTTAGTGCCTTCATATTGATAAACAAAGGGTTCTATTGCCCGAGTTTTATTGATAGCTAAACTACTTTTTTCATGAAATCTAAGGTTTTTAAAAGTATAGAGATTTTTTCTAATTTGAATTTTTTGGACTTCTTGCTACATAGTCTCATTTATTACAGATCGCCTATAAAAATGTTGTTGTTACAAAAGGCACAATTGCACATATTGAAAGTTTTCAATGCATTATTTAATATTTGGCAATTATTTAATTTTTTTAGTGTATTTATCACTCTTTTTTCATGGGTTTTGCTACTGAATTCCCACTGCGAAAAGCAAATTAGAGGAGGATATCGTGTTGTTGTTTACAAGAGGCAAACAGACTTCATGATATATCGATGCATCATTGATGGAACCGATATTCCGGGCCCATAATTTCAGACCGTCAATTTGGTTGGTAAATTTCTGTGAATGGATTCAAAACTGTGACAAAGGAAAGACTCTCTAGTTCTTACCGGGTATATTAAAATTTCGAAAACAGATCCGACGTACTTCAAAAGGGCTGCAACTTTGTCCTTGGTTTGTTTATTTGAAGTCCTTTAATTGTCATTTACTTGCTAATATTCTTTTCTAACTAAACTGAGGAATTAATGGAAAATAATTTAAGAATTATTATGCTGTGAAATCTGGTGAAATATTTTTTTACGGCTGACACCGCATTGAACGCATTTCTTAAGCGCATTTCTCACAGATAATTGGAAATGACAAATTTTTGTTTTTGATGAACACATTGGTGATTATTCATTCTTCACCGCATTCACCTCCAATAACCGTATTTTTGCTTATAATCTCTGCATTATCATTAACCGCAACTGTTGCAAACTAATACAAACCTTGGTCGTGGACACATATTTATGCAATCATCATGTCTTATTTTGAATTCGAGAGAAATTTGAGGCATTCGATCATTCATTCCAGCCCCTGGAGTGGAGATACGAATTTTGGGCTCAAATGCAACATCAATCGACTACGAAATTGATAACTGCCCAGTATCATTGAATGTCACATACAGCAGCAGTTTAAATGGTGAACAAACTGCTCCGCCCTCTCCAATCACAGGACTAACTCCCGGAACACTCTATACCATTTCATGTGGGAATATTGCTAGCAGCTCTACGTGCACGTGTAAGTGTTGAAACTTAAAGGGGGGGTGGGTTCTTCAGCACGCCAACTCTAGATTCCCAGCCAAAGCTTTCCTTGCTTTATGCTTTAAATTGCCCTAAATCTTTAGCACGCGTTGTTATTTTTCAAGACGATATGTGTTTACATAATAGAATATAAAACCTTTGTGTCTAACATCGCTATGGGTTCTACCCCGTCATATCTAAACCTAGCTGTTGCTTAAAACGTTGATTTAAAAAACATAGTTTTCGTCGTCAGTACGCCTAACAATCGAATATATTTATCATTGGGCCAATTTGTTGATTTTTGCTAATATGGCATTGTAAAGTATGATACGAACGCAAAAGTTTTATTATAGTATAATTTATCATAACATATTGTTTAATAAGATGAACCAATTATAATCATGCCTTTTTCGCCATATCCCGAATTGTGAGGCAATTTTATACAAGCGTTACGATATTTTTTGAGGGACTGAAGAGGTAGAATGGACCAAATTGTCCATTTAGTTTAGTAGGGTCGCTGTGTAGTAATGACGTTTCTCAATTTCATTTTGTTATATGATGATCTGTTATTCTATTAGAGCTGGTATCTAAAAAACCTTACAGGTTTTTCTTTCACAAGTTAATAATATATTTAGATGAGTCATCGTAAGCTGAAATCATTGATATTTGTGTTTGCCGCAATACCGTGACCAAAAGGCTATCCTGATTTTTACAATAAAAAGTAATCTTGTAAAATCTTGTTGGAGAAAAGTCACTTAAGAAACGGGAGGACTCTTTGCAGGCTTTCGGTATGATTGAATGTTAGCTCGTAAGAATGTTCTAGCTTTGTTTGAGCTTCTAGTTGTTGATTTATATAATTATTGACCGATAATGCGTGCCAAGGTTAGCTACCCATTTTATGTAACACATATTACAATCAAAAAACCACATTTCAATGAAGAAAATTATTTCAACACGAACACATTATACAATTTTGCTAGTAAATGCTAGATCTGGTTCAGCACCGTTTATTAAGTTTCAAATAATTCTCAAAAAATAGAAATTGCAAAATTTCAGCAGAAATATGTCATAATGGTAATTGTTGAAGATCGATACCCGTGTTGCGAGAAAAGTTTATACTTTAATAAATAGAAAAAAATAGAGAAAATATACTAGATAATTTGACTTTGGCTTACTTGATACCATTTTTTATCAGCAGGCAGTAATATTCAGGCAATAAGAAAAAAATTTGATTTTTATATCTCACGTTTCTTCTGCTTTCTAAATTTTTGACGGCTTCTTTATTTAAATCTCGCAATTTTTTCTACTGTGTAACATGTGATTTCGGGAAAATTTTCAATCAAAATTCCGTTAGAACACATTATAAAAATAAACAATTCGCCGAGTACAGATTATAGTAATAATAATCAAACCTCATCAATTTTGAACGATAAATTGCAAATTTGTATGATTTCACATTTTTTTCTCGAAAATGTGTTTTTTTTCTTGAAAAGGTTAATCAGTAAATTGATTGGCGATTTGAAAGCAGGTTGGTCAACTCAAAAAGTTGACATTTCAGGGAATTAGCCGGCTAAATCTGCCAAAATCTTGCAAGATAATCATTTTTCTGCCAGAATCTTGCAAGATAACCATTTTTCTGCCAGAATCTTGCAATATAACCATTTTTCTGCCAGAATCTTGCAAGATAGCCATTTTTTCTGCCAGAATCTTACAAGATAGCCATTTTTTCTGCCAGAATCTTACAAGATAGCCATTTATTCTGCCAGAATCTTACAAGATAGCCATTTTTTCTGCCAGAATCTTACAAGATAACCCTTTTTTTAAGTACTTCCTACAGCTAAAAATCACGCGCGAAACGTCCTAAAGTGCTCGAAAAAAATATAAACCGTCGCAATATTTGAATATACACATATTTTGGGCATCGACAAAAAAAAGCGGAATAATAATAATTATAATTACATAAAGAAAAAATAAGACAGGCGTTGATATCAGTAATTGCTTTAATATTAAAAACCCATTGCGACTTCGACAGTGAAGATAAAAAATTAAATTTAGCGTGAAATTAAGTGATTATTAAGTTTTAGCGGCGATTACTCTGAATGCAATGAAAACCAAAAGTCTACTGCAGATTAACGGTGAACTGGCATATTTTCATCAATCTGTAAATTCTGTATACCGCGCATGTTTTTAACACAAGAGTTTTATCACTGACTTTTGATTCTCCTGAATTCTTTGCACCACATTCTCTGGTCTGTTGAAAGCTTTTTTGGTAGTTTTTGAGAAAAGAGATGTTAGGGCAAAGTTTTTAGGACTCGTAGAGGACTTAAGGTGTCTTTGGATACATATTAATTGGTGAATTATGAGCGATGCAGGAAGTAAAAGTCAGTGTAGCACGTCAAAATATCTCCTTGGCTCAATCTGATGTACAAAAATCCGATGAGAGAGAAAAAGAGAGTTAAATAAAGAAAATATATGTGAACAAAAACTTAGTGAAAAAACTTAACTTACCAAGTCAGCTTTATAACTGTATTTTCTTAAAATATTGTTCCCAATTTAAGTGTAAAAACAATCTAATCAGGTTCAAAAATTTAATTGGAACAATTTTATGCGATTTACTTAATATCAATTTCTTTTGTTTTGTTTTGCATGAGTAATTAATGATTGAAGAGATACGAATGTTACAACGTGTATGTAGAAAAATTGATGGGAGCTTGCAAAGAATAATGATTTAATGAGAAAAAATAAAGATTTTAATTTATGGTTCTTGCTTTCGTTTCCTATTGTTCGTCTTTTCAATGTATCATTTTTTCCATCCAATGGTAACTCATTCATTATTTTAAATTCAGCAACACAATTTCTTTGAGTATAATTTTTTCAATTTGCAACTTTTTAAAATTTTCAGGCTTATGTTAACAGGCACTGCCCTGCTCTTGTTTGCAGAAAACTTCTTGATTTTGGTCAGTTCTTTTTCTTGTCCGTTGACATCGTCAAGCGAATATGTCATTGGGGTTCTTAAGTAGTTAACTGGATCTCGGGTTTCATAATTTTTTCGGCTAAGTTTTTAAAATGGAAGTGCTCTTCATATTAAGAAAGTTTTAATTTGATGAGATTAAACTCGATATAAATGAGCATCTAAGAGCTATAGATGATTAATACATAAAATGGTTGATGGATATGGACGTAATGGGGGAAGAAGTTAGGAGATTGATTACATCGGTTACATTTGTTGCATGCAGTTGTTAATAGCTAATTATTTCAAGATCTAATCCGTCGCTGACTTAATTGATTTCGTGTTATTGTCCTATGAAACGTTCACTTTGTGTTTCAAAGTTTGACCTCGAAATTACACAAAAACCGCTTTTCCTACCAATCTTTATTAATATTTGCACATCTTCATAAAAACAATAAATATAACCCCCATGGTTTTGGAATTATTTTTTGATAAACAATTCTTTGGAGAATTTAATGAACTAGACCTAATATCATACGTGTGCGATCTGATAATAGATTTTCTTCAGTTATTAGAAAAAAATTATGACGTAAGAACTGAACTGGTGAGACACGACTTCTTATTTGTTTTCAAGTCAAAGTAGCAAAAATATTTAGTCAGATGCTTAGATGAACTCATTATACGTAAATTTGAAGAAAAGACAGAAAAACGTTAAAACTCCAGCAATTCATATAAATATTGAAACTTCTTCCGCAGTCCCCTTCACTTGTTTATGCCCCCAGTCTATAATCTCATAATTTTATTGTAGTTTCCTTGAAAAGGCATTTGGTCTGTATGGTTCCAGCTTATTATATCGTTGTAGTTGGAAATTAAACTGGTAAATTAAACTTAAATATTTTCTTTTGGGAATAAATGTTGATTCAATCATCAATCGATGCCAAATATTTTTATAACTAACTGACAGGTCTAATGATTAGATAAGAAATCTCATTTCGTATTCCATTTTTATCAAGGCAGTTTTAAGAAAAGTATTCTTGTAATCATTATTTACGTGCACGATTATCAATCTGATGCTTTTTTAGCTATTGCATAAAGTAACTACATGTTTTAGCTAAATTGATCTCCCATAGATACGCAATTTTGAATGGCCGCTAAAAATTATGGAAAATTAGGAAGTGTGAATAAGGTATGATTCAAAATTGAGCTTGTGCTGGAACAAGAAAAATTTTTTATTTATTCTCTTGATAGAATTGTCTGCAATCTGGAAGATCAAAAAGGGCGCTATGAAATAAAAAGAAATAAAATCAAAAATCAAAAAGGCGCTATGAAAACAAAAAGGGCGCCAAAGATGAAATAGATGACCGTATTTTAAACCTCGTTATAAAATCAGTTTAAAACTCTATAGGGAAATCTGACTCATCATTTATCGAAAGACTCTGCTGGGGCTAAAAACTAATTAACCTCTTTATTCTTTACGTGGTCAAGGTTCCAAAACAAAAAGTTCTATAATTTTAAATTGTGTTGAATCGAGACACCAAAACGATTCCCCACTTTTCACGATTCACCTACCAATTTCCATGATGAAATATAATTCCACAAAACGTGGAAATAAATGATATATATCGTAGAAATGGTCTACATTTTGTCACAATTATTCTCGGATAAACCAAAACCCAATTTCGCCATGTTGAACCAAATAATAAACCTAAAACTTTTTGCCCGAATCTTATTAGTAATTAGAAAGGGCGAATGAGTTGCATATAGTGTGGAAATTAAGGACTCATGGTGTGGAAATGAGTAACGAATGATTGTCCCAGGTTTTCAAGCGAGCCCCGAAAATACGCTTAATGAAAATTGAGAGCAGAATACATTTCTAATCTAAAACCATGGGTCATGAAAAAGATCGACAAAATCGAGTATGTATAGTCGATTTCTTGGAATTTGACCCCATTACATTCGCATCTTCAGTCCGTCCAAAAACTCAATATTTTAATCCATAAGTTGGCGTAAACACTGCCATAAGACATAGTAAATGCTGCTGTAACTGAAATACTTCTGATATACGTGAAATAAAAACAATCGACTTCCTGTTACGTGTATTGAAAGGAAATGTTACCAATGATATGGGACTAAGGCAATTAAGGGTACAAAAAAAACAACAATAAGACCAAAATAACGCCCGATCACTTCGGAGCTGTTGATAGTTATACCACAAAGTCCTTATTTCCGAGTTTTGCTCGGAAATAAGGCTGGAACGAAACGCTTAACAAGATTTTTTCCAGGCATGTTTGACAATAAAATCAAGATCGTGCACGCCCTGGCGATCTGCAGTAATTTTTGTATCAATGGTTTATGATTAATCTGGTGTTTTAGCTCCAAGCGATCCGGTATTCACGGTTAACGGCAACGGAGCTCAGTTCTATGAAAATCTGATCCAAATTGACCAAGTTAACTCATCAGGATTAGACCCGCAAGTAGATGAATTCTACGCATATGTTGAGCCCCAATCTCGAGTGCTACCTGGATACAAAAACCTTTCGGGGATTCCTCTAAACAGTACCAATATCCGTTTGACAAATTTGGAAGCTGGTATTGCATACACTGTGTTTGTGACTGTCAAAAAAGTAGTCTGTGGTTCACTTAACAAAACAAATTCAAATTTTGAAGCAACTAGCTCGGTTGTTGCTTGCACAGGTATGAAAATCAAAATTTATTTTCACAAATCTAGGAAAACAAAAAACTGATTAATTACACTTAGATGCAATCGCTATCAAAACTAAACATATATATTTATATAAGGAAGATTTTTGACCAAGTTTCTTCAATTTTTTGTTCTTGTCGTTTTCCTTTCTTCCATAGGAGTTAGCAAACATTAGAAGTTTGCAAACCTCAGAAGTCAAATTGCTCACAGTGAAATAGTAAAGGGAGCGAAATATCGAGTAGGTCTGAGGCACGAATTTTTCAAGATACCTTTAAAGTGGAGTGAGAAATTGGTGTTTAGACAATTTGGCGGTTTTTGAGTTGGATTTTTTCAGGTGCTTCAATTTGACCTATGTTTTCAGAGTTTCCTCTCTTTTGCTTTTAAGACGGTACATATGTGTTCTAATTCTGCCTAGTTGCTTGAAATCAGTTGCTTGAATTCAATTGCTTGAATTCAGTTAGGGGCAGCTAAAACTTTTAATGCCACTATTTGTTGTCATAAAATATCAGTGAGTTTTAGATTTTGCCCACTTTTTTAAAATTATCTGTTGTCTTATTTTTTAGTATCATCAAGGAAATATCTGATTGGTTGCTAGCGAGGCATAAAAGAACCTAATTGATGGATCGGGTTTAAAGCTAGTTGTTTTCATGACTTTGACATTACTTCTCAAAAATTTTAAGTGCAATTCTGAGTTCTTCAAGTAGTTATTGTACTTCTTGATATCTCATCAATTAGTCTCATTGAGGACAAGTCTCTGATGCTGCTAATAGGGGTTCAGTTTTTCATTTAATCGTTTTTGCTTAAAGATAGTGTTTTCTATGACTTTGACATTAATTGTTTTCAATAATTATCGAACTTCTGGAAGTTTTGCAAATTTATCTTTCCAAATTTGGCGTTATAATCCTTAGTATTACTATCGACAGGTCTCATTGTTTGCAAAAATGTCTCAATTAAAACAAATTTTTCAATTTACAGCTATTAAGTTTTGCTGGTGTATGTTGTGCTGATTGCTGTCTTGTCACCTAATCTCATTGATAACAGGTCTCCACGGTGGTCTTTGAGGATTCAATTAATGGACGGAAATGTATTTTCAAGTAGGTGTTGCGTTCTCTCACTTTTATACTAAGTGTTTTCAAAAACTTTCAGCGTCTTTTATTGCGATTTTTGGTTAATTTTGTTTTATTATTTAATATTATTTGTCTTAGGACTTATCGACATTTAATGGCAGGTTGCTAGTGAGAAATAGAGGAATATAGTTGGCAGTTTGCGTTGAAAGTAGTTGTTTTTGATGTCAATTCAGACTTTTCACAAAAAAGGTTTTTGTCTGGCTTGTTTTTGTTGTTCCTGTGTTGTTTTATTGCTTAGTCTCGTTGGTAACAGCTCTCATTTGCCTTTTAAAGCGGAGTAAATGATTTTCAGTTCGTAAATTAATAGCATTCTTTGAATTGTGTTTCAGGACTTGCCCTGCCAGGTTTTTTACAATTCAAAGAATTTGAATTGTATTGGGGCGCTGTCTTTTTTTTTAAGGTCTGTTCACACATTTTCATGGTTTTTCAAGTCAAATTGGAGTAGTGATTTTGGTCACGCTGAAACAGGAAATGGAGCGAAAAAGCGAACGGTTTTGCGGCGTGATATTTTTTTGCTCTAATCTTAAAGTAGAGTGAGAAAACGGTGTTTGAACAAAAATTTGCTTTCTCGCTAGTGGTTTTTTGTTCACATGCGGCAATTTCACTATGATTTTTACTGTTTCTTTTTCAATTTTTTTGACCGGATTTTTTTCTAACTGGTTTTCCCAACCCATACACAGCTCTTTCTAGGCCTAGTGTTTTGTTTGCAGTAAATTTTTTTTTCTCGCTAGTGGTTTTTTTGTTCACATGCGGCATTTTGACATTGATTTTCTGTTTTATTTTCTTATTTTATCTGATTTTTGAAAAAATGGTTTTCTCGATTCACTCATAGTTCATCTTAGGTCTAGTTTTTCCGTTTAGTCAATGAAAATTTTTTCAATTGTACGTCAGGACTTGTCCTGCTATGTTTTTCAATTTGTTGACTTCATCGATGACTATTACGACCTGACTTTCTGGAATTGACCTTTTCAATGACTTCAGTAACTTCTACTGCTTCGCAATTAAAATTTGTGTGCGTGAAGTCATTTCTGCTTTGAGGTCAATTGCGTGACTTATCTCACTCAAAAAGATGACTGCTAAGCTCAATTATGGAACTTTTAATTTCATGATCATTTACTAAATAATGATCAATAGTGTGCATCTAAGTAGTGCCAAACTTATATGCCCTAATTCTTGAGTATTAGTCTTTAGTTTTTAATTTTGAATACGACTTTTGAAAAAGCTTTTTTAGGGATTTTTCTTTATAGACTGAATGTGTCCGAAAACTGACAGTTCAAATCTAACCCAAAAGGTCTAGTGGTCTTTTGAAGGACTGGTGGTCGTTCTGTCTATCGTATTCCTGTGGTTGTTTCGATTCATGGAAGGCCAGAAGCTTCTATCGCGGCTTTTTTCCGGTAATCTACTGGCTGTGTTTTATTAATGAAGGTGAAAATAGTTTTTGCCCTCATTTTTTTCTACAAAAACTTGGAGGACTGAAATATAGAACTTTTGAATCGAAAAATTAAATTTCATATTGCTTTGCAGCTTATTTCAATGAATCTTTAGATGACTATTGATAGCACAGCCAGAGACTCCAAAAAGAAAAATTGTGAAATTTATGATTCAATATCTTCTTTTTTGTCAAGGTAATTATCGGAAACAGTTGAACAAGAAGTTGTTCTCTCTAAAATAGGAACCATGCCGCTGTTTTTCTAATGAATCAGCTACAAGCTTTCAGGCCTAAATTAAAGAGAAAATGACAAACGCGTTTTTCAAATACTGATTCGGAACAAAGACTTCAGAGAATGGTTTTATTGATTTTGACATTTTGTCATTTTTTTAGTTATTGCCTTTAGAACACAGCAGAAATTGAGTTTAGCGCGCTATTTACAAACTCTAATATCATTTAACAAGAGTGGACGGTATATGAGGAACAGAGCATTTATAAGGTTAACTGTAGAGGTTCATAAGCAAATAGTATAACTCAAACTAATCTTCCAAAATTCAGTTGTGAAGAAGTTTACATTCATCATTGCTCCGACCCCTCTTGAGCGGGGGGGGACTATATACTCAACAGGGTTTTTTGGTCAGACAGTTTTGACCAACCGATTAATTCATCGTAGAGAGTTGTGAGTTGCATTATTAAAACCCCGTCCAGCGTAGAATATAGAGTTTTATTTTTTAAATTTGGTTTTCTAGTGCGAGTTATCGTTGCTTAAATTTTTGTGAATGTTAGACCGGTTTGCGCTGTTTTTTATAGCGTCAATTTTGCTAAAAAATAGTTGACAATAGTACTGATGATTTTATTTTTAAAGACAAAACTATTGTTGGCTATTTTGTTTTAATTTTTTGGCTAAAATTTTGGCTAACTATTTAAAAACTCAGATTTTTCATTAAAAACTGCCCGAAATAAACCCTTTAGTCCACCTTAATTATTTTGCTGGAGATACATACCCAAAAACAATTGACACAATTGTTGTATGCAATCTTTGTCCTACTTCAACTTCCATTGAGAGAAGTCTGGAATTAAATTTTGCCCTGTTTCTGCTAATTTTACTTTATGATTATCAAATACACAGCCTATAATTTTTAATCTTTTAGCTAACAAATTGTTTAAATCTAAACAATTTGAACAACTGGAATATTCTGAATGGACGAACAGCAATAGCATGACTGGTTTTAGTTCAATCTTGGACTGTTACAATCCTAAGAAAAATTGTATTGTAATCAGTCGGTATTTAAAAAGAATTTGATCTTTTTTATGGTAATTAAAGAATCAAACAATTCAAATCAAAGCTCACTTTTGATAGTTCTAAGTGGCTTCCTAAACAGTTCCCAAACAATATATGTAATTTCGATACTCAAAATATTAAGAACCTTTTGACAATTACAAATGTTTTTAAATAAACAATGACTTATTGAACTTTGCCAATATTTTTCTCTTTACTTGGTCTGCTTGTAGCTTAGTGTCCGCAAGGAAACTTTGTTCCTTCTTCTTTTTTCTACTGAGTTGAAGTTTAGTTTTTTTGTCGTTTTATGCTCTAAAATATGGTTTTCTGTCTTTCATATTAGTAGACTTCACAATTTTTCATTTTTAGGCCTTGGCGGACTTTTAACGTTTTTTTCTCGTTTTGTCACATTATCAGGTTACGGACAGTTCAATTTTTGACATTCAAAGCAATAAGCAAAATTGAAAGTATGAAAGTCTTGAAAGGCATAGATTATGGTTTCGATAGCTTCGACATATTAATTGAATTTTTTACAATTGTCACTAAATGTCGTGTTTTCTTTGTCTTTTTAGGCGTATGAAATTTGCTGGATATTTGCAGGTTTCACTGAATTTTATGGAAGAAATATTGGGCCTATAAGCTTATTTGAGCAGAAAGCTGATGGTTTTCACGACATTGAAAACATTTGTTTCCAAAAATTAATTAAAAAAGAAACAATTTTTAAATTCGAAATTTTGTTTGTTTTCGTCTATTTGTTACCTAGTCCCCTTAACTACAAGTCAAATAGGACAAATATGACTACAACTCATTATTTTTGACAAAAAAGCTGCAAGTCTACAATGTTTACTAAAGAATTTTTCTTAATTTTCTTGACTTCGACAAATGTTTTTTGCAAAAAAGAGAGCTTATTTTCAATTTTTGTCTAAACGTTATTTTTGTAGACGGAAGGCACACTCGGAATATTTACAGGTCCCCGGCACTTCATTTCGACACATAGACGAACTTATTCTATTTTTTTCAGTTTTTAGCTCATGGCTTTAAAGACTTTGAAAGTAATTGTATTCGAAAAATACAAAAGTATTACGAAATTTTGCTCTTTATCTCTTTTTGTCTGCTTGTTACCTATTCTCATTAATGAGAGTTTCTATTCAAAACCTTGGCGTTCAAGAAGGCTCAATTGAAACTATTTTTAGGGTCGAAACTTGGCTTTACGTCTTCAAAAGTGTTTTCTCTCAAGTTTGAATTGAATTTCTGTTTGTTGGCTCTATTCGTAACGACATAAAAATGAATAAGGACAGGTCTTTATGCCCTCCTATAGATGCGTATGTGATCTTAAACTTGCTGGATGTTTTCAATTGCTATCTAATTATTTTCATTACTTGCAAATTATTGTTATTAAAAATTATAATCGATTTTTTTTACTATGCTATTATGTTCTTTATTATCAAACTGTAGCCGAACATTTTTATGGAGTGGTCCCATATCATAAACATGCTGGATGGTTTCAATTGCTATCTAATTGTTTTCCTTACTTTGCAATTAATTTTTTTTAAGAAATATCAGCGAAATTTTTTAACATTGCTTTTTTTCGTTATTTTTTGTCAAATTGTTGCGGAGCCTTTTAAGGAGTGTTCCCATATCTTTTCCAGTGAAGTACAAGTAAACTTGTTTGATTTCAGTCTTATCCGACGTGTGTTTGACCTTGTTAATATTTTTTTAATTGGACATAAAGTTTTGGATGTAATTAATGTTTGTTGTTATTGTTGTTTGATTTTGTTGTTCGTCTTGACTTTCTACCCTTATAATGGATGATATCTCATCAATCCAATGCAGCTTTTTTATTCCACTTAGTTAATTATGTTGGAATCAATCTTTTTGCTCATACACTTTTTTTTGCAAAATATTTGAATTTTTGGGGGTTTTCTATCTGTTCCTCATTTGGTAGACATTTATGCCAAAAATGTGGATGAGGGGGTCGGAATTTTACGTGTGAACGCACATTACTGGGCCTCCTTATTTGATCATTTATATTTCATTCGACAGTTAAACTTTTTTAATCATAACTGACTATGCGACTAGACGAACAACGATGGGAGATGTGAAAGGTCACAGACAGTAAAACACGGAAAAATGGTATATTCTGTATAAACTGTCTTGTTTTGTCTAAGGTTTTTTAATAGTTCTTGATAACGATTTTCGGCTAACTGCATACAAAACCATTTTTCAAGAGCCCGAAGAAAAAGCCTTTCGCCAATTTTGTGAATAGTTTAGGTTGCATGTTTTTCAAATGTCAAAGAGCTCCGAGGATGTTACTTCTGCATCAGATCAATGGGGCCCACTTTAATGTGCTTGCTATGCACCGTTTTTGCGTTTTTCAAGCTCTAAGGCTGCAATAAATTAAGTTTTTCATATAGGTTGAAGCTATAAAAGTTGAAGTACAGTTCAACAAATAATGATACATTTAAAATATTTTCTACTTCTCTCTGTAGCATACATCTTTCTGATAATGATATTAATGATTTGAAATTCAAATTCTGCGTTTGTTTTCTGATGTTAGGGAAAAGGTACTTGATATGGCTTTCCTTGCCGCAAATGCAAGCTTGTTGTTCCGACCCACTTCATTGGGGGAGGAATTATATACTCAAATGGTTTTTTTGTTCAGACAATTTTGGCCGATCGAGATATTCATCGTAGAGAGTTGTGGGTGATAGCATTAAAAAGCCCGTCCAGCATAGAATATGGAATTAAAAAGATTTTTGCTGAAATTCGTTTTCCAGAGCGAGTTATCGACGTTCAAATTTTTGTGAATATTAGACCGACTTGCGTTATTTTTTTCACCTTTTCCGGAATTTTTGCATAAATTTTGTCAATTTTGCAAAAACTGTTAATTTTTTTCAGAATAGCGTTGTTAATCTTGTTTTTAAAGACAAAAAGCAATGTTCACTATTTTTATTTAATTTTTTTGGCTAAAATGTTGGCTAAATATTTCAAAATTCAGCCTTTTTTTATCAAAAGTAGCACGAAAAATGCTTCTTTAGTCCACTTTGATTGAATTTGCTGGAAGTACACACCCAAAAGCCACTAAAACAATCTTTATGGACTCAAAAGGGGCCATTCCTACTTCCACTTCAATTGAAAGTGCTTAGTAACTAAAATTTTAATGTTTTTTGCTAAATTTTTTCGTTGATTATCGAAAAGTTCGATCCGAGTTTTTTGGCTAGAATTATAGCCGAATTTTTCAAAATTTAGACTTTTTTTGTCAAAATGAGATACAATTTACTTTTTTAAGCCCACATGCTTTCCGTTTGCTGGAAGTATAAACATTAAAACTGCGGCTATATTCTTGTGAAGCTTGAAAAAGAGCTAGTTGTACTCCCGTTGGCTTTAGGAAATATAGTTGTTTCAGTTTTGTGCATATTTTAACCGATAATTATACAAAAATGCATTAATTATTTTCGTTAAAATGAAATATTTTTTTGAAAAATGATATATTCGCAACCATTTGAACAACTGCGTGTTTTGATAGACGCGCAGCAATATCTGTGTTGACCTTGATCTAAACAGTGATGCTTACGATAAAAAACTTTTAAATTTTAATGCGACGCGACCTATTTTTCCAAAAACTTCCGCTATGTAAATGTTTTTTATGCAAAATACTGATGAGAACTTCAAATCGGGGGTGAATAAATGACAGATAATATTTACAAAAAATGAAACCGGGCGAGATTATATTATTGTTTCAGAGTTTAGCGCATGGTTTTTATGGCTCCGACCAATTGTTTTTGTAAAATTTTTTTATGGATTTCATGAATTTTGAGATTCATTTGATAGTTTTTGTAGCCCCATGAAATAGTGTCCCCAATCAAAGATCAGATAGGTTATCAGTGAGGTATAATGAACCTCGACAACTATTTCAGTTGTTATCTAATGTCTGTTAGGACTTTGAATACTTTTGTTGAAAATATCGGTGATTTTTTTAATTTTGCCATTATTTTATTTTATTTCTCTCAACTTAGTGGACAGTGGCAGCAAAAACAGGCAGAAATCGATTACTTGTAGCTTTTGAGTGAATTTTGATTACGAGTTTTTCTTCAACTAATGGTTTCTTTACTTTGATACAACGCCTTTTCATAAGGCTAGAATTATAGCCAAATTTTTCAAAATTTAGACTTTTTTGTCAAAATGAGATCCAATTTAGTTTTTTAAGCCCACATGCTTTCCATTTGCTAGAAGTATAAACATTAAAACTGCGGCTATATTCTTGTGAAGCTTGAAAAAGAGCTAGTTGTACTCCCGTTGGCTTTAGGAAATATAGTTGTTTCAGTTTTGTGCAAATTTTAACAGATAATTATACAAAAAAGCATTAATTGTTTTCGTTAAAATGAAATATTTTGTTTGAAAAATGATATATTCGCAACCATTTGAACAACTGCGTGTTTTAATAGACGCGCAGCAATATCTGTGTTGACCTTGATCTGAACAGTGATGCTTACGATAAAAAACTTTTAAATTTTAATGCGATGCGACCTATTTTTCCAAAAACTTCCGCTATGTAAATGTTTTTTATGCAAAATACTGATGAGAACTTCAAATCGGGGGTGAATAAATGACAGATAATATTTGCAAAAAATGAAGCCGGGCGAGATTATATTATTGTTTCAGAGTTTAGCGCATGGTTTTTATGGCTCCGACCAATTGTTTTTGTAAAATTTTTTTATGGATTTCATGAATTTTGAGATTCATTTGATAGTCTTTGTAGCCCTATGAAATAGTGTCCCCGATCAAAGATCAGATAGGTTATCAGTGAGGTATAATGAACCTCGACAACTATTTCAGTTGTTATCTAATGTCTGTTAGGACTTTGAATACTTTTGTTGAAAATATCGGTGATTTTTTTATTTTTGCCATTTTTTTATTTTATTTCTCTCAACTTAGTGCGCAGTGGCAGCAAAAACAGGCAGAAATCGATTACCTGTAGCTTATAAAGGAATTTTGATAACGAGTTTTTCTTCAACTAATGGTTTCTTTACTTTGATGCAACGCATTTTCATTTTTTTCTTCTTGAGCATAATTGCAGATTTCACGAGTCCATTTTGTTTCCTAGTCGAATTATAACAATTTTGACAACAATAATTGATGGAAGGCCTAGAATGGAAAAATTCACAGCGTTGGAAAAAGGCGTATCTGGATATGTTAGGATATGTCAACTGTTTTTGTTGAATAGTTTATTGTTTTGGACTGAGACACAGTTATCTCGCAGAATTTTGTGTTTTCTTTTGGTTTTTGCTTATGTTTGTCTTTTTTGTTGTTGTTGTTGTACGCCACATACATGATGACGATAGGTCTCAATTTCTTCCCCAGGAGGTATAACGCAAAATCTGGTTGAAGATTACAGTTTTTTGTTTTTTGTTTTAAAAACAGATTTTTTCAACCGTCTCCTTTTGCTATCATTTTTTTCGCCATTTAATTCAATCTCACTAACGAGAAGTCTCAATGATTTTGTTGATTCAAACTTTTTTTAAAACTTTACACATTGACTGATTCACTGATTTTTTCGACCGTTCAGTTTCTTGAAACTTTACGTAGTTCTGTTATAAGGAAGACTTGTAGCTGTTAAGTTGACTAGAAAGCAATGATTTACATTTCTTGCAGTAAATGTCTTATAATTGTAGTGACTTGATTAGTGTGATGTCGTAAAATTGTTTGAAGTTTTGGCTTCTTTATGTATTTGTTGTTATTTTGTGGGGTCGTGACTTAGTCTCATTATTAACAGGCCCAATTGGCTCCCTGAGGTGTTGCAACCCAATTTGTTGCTATTTTTGAAATCTGAAAACTGTTATGACTTTTGAAAAAATTTGTTTTCAAGAACATGTTTGTGTTTTTTAGCTTCGTCATTTTTTTCAAGTAGTTTTCTTGGTCGATATATAGCTCAGTCTTTGAGAAAACATCTCACAACCCGTTTTCACTGAGCTATAGTTCAATCTTTATAACGGTTTTAGCTTCAAACACTTGCTTCTCGGCTTTGTTACTACTGTTACTACGAGATTCCTTAAATTGTTTAAGATTTTAGATGTTTCTTCATTTTAAAAGATTTGTTTTCTTTTTAATTTATAACAAAAATTGTTGGTCCCATTGGTTTTGAAATTTTGCCCAATTTAACACTGGATGACTACATGTCTCAATTGCTTCCTATGGAAATATAAATAAACATTTTAGTGATTTCAGTTGATGTCTAATGACATGAATAATTGTGATATTAATTGTTTTCAAAAAATAGAAAAGTTTTTTGACCCTCTTTGCTCCTTTTTGTCGACCTGTTAACCAGTCGCATTGAGAACAGGTCCCATATATTTTCTAATGAAGCATAGGTTAAATTGTTTTGTTTAGCTTTTTTCTGATGTGAGTTTAATTTTGTTATGATTTCATTATATACATCGAGTTTTGGTCGCAAATAAAGTTTGTTGTTTGATTTTTATTATTGTCCTTACTAGTTCTTCTTTTATCAACAACTTTCATCGGCCCTTTAGCGTGGCATTGTTGTATTCCATTGGTTGTTTTTTGAACGATATGTATGTTTTTGAAAGTTTTCTATCTCTTCATCATTTGGTAGCCAATTAAGTCAAAAATGTGGATGAGCGGGGTCGGAACATTATGTGCGTACGCACATTACCGAGCCTCCTTGTTTGATAAGTCATAAGATATAATTTTGATTACTTCATAAGTTTAATCGAAAAGCGCATAAGTTTGATTACTTCATAAGTCTGATTACTTCATAAGTTTAATCGTAAAGCGTATAAGTTTGATTACTTCATAAGTTTAATAGTAAAGCGTACATATGTACTCCATATATAAACCGTGAACGGTTGAGAAACGGAATGAGTCAATTTTTCAAGAACTTTTCATCAGTAACCTGTTGGTATCTCTCAGCAAAAAATATTGATTGGTCAAACTTTACTTAGCAAAGAAGCCATGATTGCGTAAATTTCCTGTGCTCCCCATCAAAATAAAAAATCACACTAAAAACGGAATGAAATTTTAAAAAAGCGGAATTCCTTCCGTTTTCACGCTGGACGAATTATTGCACAGAAATTCGACTGGTAGCAGTTTCATATATAGCAATGACCACCAGTTGAAATATATTGAGTTATAAAAATGCGACTCAAATAATAAACAATTCGTGGCCATTTTGTTGATTGTCTGAGAAATCGCAAACGATTAAGTTTATATTGGGTAAACCTAAACATTTGAGATAATCCGCAAAAATCCGAAAAATAAAAAAAGTAAATTTTCCAGAATTCAAAAACTTGCAAGATTCTTGCAAGATTCTTGCAAGATTTTGAATCCAGGCTGAAAAATTTTTCATTGAATTCGGTTTTGTAATTTGTTCAATACACAAATAATTTGCTTCAAAGATGTTTTTTAAAACATTTCTACCCTGATTTATTTTTTTGCCTCGATTGATCATTTGTAAGATTCTTGCAACAATCTTGCAAGTTTTGAATCAGCTTGCAAGATTCTTGCAAGTTTTAAATTCACTCATCACTAGGGTAATAGCAGTGATCACAACTACCTTCATGCCATGAATAATTGTTGTAACTGAAAAAGACCAAATTCCCTATTGTACAATAGAGGTCTGTCCAATTGTGAATCAGGGTATAAATTGCAATCAGTAGGTCAAACAAAAATGGCAGTCAAATTTCAGCACCATTGCCACCCGACATGTCAAGTGTGACTTTGCAATCAACCCCGAACACAATCACAGTTGTGGCCTCAACCAACGAATCAAATGTTCTCCCCACTGGCGGCCATATTGATGCATACTCGTATGACAACGACAGTTTAGGATACTCGACAGTCGTTTCGGTGGCGTTGAATGAAGACATGACCGTATATGGATTAGAGCCAGCAACTCGGTACTATTTGTACTTCTATGGACGAATTAGTTCATGCTCTGGAGTCATCTCTAACTCTTCGACCCGCATTTTGTCTGCGTGCACAGGTAGTGGACATGGTCTACGTTTATAAATTTAGTTTCCACTCATTATTCACTCATAGTTTACACAAGGAACTGGGATTTTAAGAGCGCCAAAGATAACTCAGCAGGAATTTTTCTCAGCTGTCAGAGGGATTCGATTACAGAGACGATAAAACCGACAAACATTTTGTGCTTGAATTTTCCGTACATTAAATGGGTGACGTCTTAACAAATAGACGTACCAAAATGTAGAAATTTCAACGAATGTGATTGGTTGACAAAATTAGAACACTCTACCTTTATGCGTTCAATTAGCCTAAATGTGACTTAGCCTAATACCAGATTATAGATTTTTTTCCGCATCTAGCCATGCCTCGCGTGCCATGGCCATGCCTCAGCGGCCTGTGGGACTTGATATGATTCTAACACAACCGAAAGTCAGATCAGTTCCCCCCCACCTCAAATATAATTTTTATCTTTCGGCTTATCAAGATTTTTGAGCAATTTTACGTCAACATTCATATCCTATTTTAAAACATGGAGAATTTGTTGACCAATCAGCCAATCAGAAAGCAATATTCTCATTTTCTCAATTGTGATTGGCCATCAAAAAAATTTCTATATTTTGGTATGTCTGCCATTTTCACTAGCGCCCATCAAATAACGCCAACACGATTTCTATTCGTAGTCGAGAGCTGAATAGCAGTTTAAATGGCGAACGCAAAGCAAGCCGAAGTAAAAGTAAGCCGACATTAAAGCAAGCCGAAAGTTATGTAATATAGTTATGTAATCTATCAGAATAAATACATTGCTAACTGTTAATATCAACACTGAGCGTAGTATCATAGTGCATAATGTATTCCAATGCACCAAAGAAACAAAAATACGTCAATTTTTAGACATTTAGTGGGTACGGGCCTCAGCGGACCGCTGTCCATGGGCATGCCTCTCATCCGCTGTGGGATGTAATCCGGAAACCGCGGGCAGGTTACCGCTGCGAAGCCGCGACGTGCGCAAAGCACGCCCACCGGCCCACCAGGGGCAACTTAAAATACCGTTATCTCAATTTTTTCTGCTTACTTGACCTCATTTTCAAAATTCGGCTCGCTTGCCTATAGGCTTGCTTGACCACCACCGGTTTAAATATCAAAGAAATATTGATTTCTGCTTTTTTATAATTATTGCTTAGTCGTTTGTTTAATCTCTACTTTTTTGCAGCACCAGCGAAGCCCGTAGTCCTGTCGAAGGCAATATCACCATCTGAAATTGAAGTTACTATCAAATCCAGATATTACGACTCAGCTGTAGTCGAAATTAACGGAAATGATGGAGAAAACTTGACCGTGACCTTCAATTCAACGCATACTTCGACTGTATTTTCGGCGTTGACTCCAGAAACGACGTATCGAATTACAGTTACTCTAACCATTGGAGGTAAATATCCCGGAGAAAAGCACCTGGATCATTATCTAACCGATCTTCAGCAATAGTTGATTGTAATGACACAAAAATCTATTGCAAGGCTAGTGTCGGAGTTCTCAAGTCAATTTACTCGATTTTGTCAGTATTTTCCACGCTAAGTAACTCATTTCCACATAGATAAGATAGTGACAATTAGATCGAAATTAAAGAAATCTTAATTGGTTATTAATTTCAGAAATGTCCTTGGCAAAACTAATTGTGGATTTGCTGTTGTACAATAACCCATAACATTGTTCTCATGAAAAATTAAATTTTTGAATTGGTTCTCAAGTAATTATAAATAAAATTTGGTCAATAAAGTCTTAGGCTAATTACTTGAGCAAAAATGTGGAATTGGATTACATTCAACCGTGAATACTAGCGACAAAATGTATGCCTATGACGAAGTTTGTCTGTTCGGACAACGTTCTAGTCGTCACGTTCTATTGCTGCAATGAGACTCTTTAATCTTTTCCACATTGCACACCATCGTATGATTTATAGCAACAAGAACACCTTGGTTGACAGCTTCGACTCGAACTTTACGACCTACTTAAAAAACTCCATTTTTGTATTTATTTTTGAAAAAAAAAATTTCCATTTGGAAAAATTTGCAAGATTAAAACGACTTCGTTCTGCTTCAACTATACGATGCAGCTGATTCCATTGAAAATAAAAAACCAATTGATAAAAATTAAAATTAATGTTAATGAGTTCTGATTTTGAAAAACGGTTAGAATCATATGTCTTCATTTCTCAACAGAAATTGAAAGAATGGTTCCTTATCATCAGAATTGATTCAAAATAGAGCTTTTAATGTAAATTATTGTTTAAACTGGTCAAAACTTTAGCTAAAATACAGCAAAATAAATAGCTACAATCACTTACCTTTCATTGGTTTTGAAGCATAAGCATATTTGTTCAAAGTTTACCTTGTAGCGGGAATGTTAAGCCTTGACTTTCCAAGATATTTCAATCATTTTTTCCATTTAAAAAATATGAATTTTCTCTTATTGATTTTTTGTAGCTCAAACATCGCTTAAATCTTTTTCAATTGGTAGGGTCTGACCCTCAATAAAAAAGTCATCAATTGAGCAATTATAAGATTGAGGTAGAGACACATAATGCAAAAAAGTCAAATTTGCAGAAACTGGAAATTAATGCAAAATTTGCAAAACGTGTTTGTATTTATAGCTAATCTAATACATTATTATGCGCAGTTCACTAACAGAGCAGAAAATATTTATAAGTTTGTCTCTTTGTCCTCAGCCACAAAAATTAAACAATTCGTTTTTTTTCTTGGTCTACAGTTCCGATAGTTTTTGAGTTTTTAAAGGAAAATGTACAAAACTTAGATTGTCCAATTTTTGTGCCAAACGTTGTCACGGAAACAGTTTTCACCATCCGAGCAGCATTTTTTATCAAATAAGGAGCGTAAAACAGGTCGCATAACTTTTCAAGCAATTACGTTTGAATTTTGCAACAGTAATAGCCAACAGTTTCGTATTTTCTTTATCAAGCAGACATAATTGAGATTGATTGACTTTTCGTTGAATAAAAATTAAAATCTTATATTTCGAAAAAAAACATGAGATCAGTTGAAATATTATTTTATGTAAAAGTTTCTATTTTTGCATTACTTCCTCAGAAAACTACAATCTGTGAAATTTCATAGCAATTATATAAAATTTGAAAATTTTGGATAGTTTTGTCGGTACCTCTATCTTTGGAGCACAAAAAAAATAGACAATAGTCCTGCACAAAAGGACCGATCCATTTTTTTAAATTTTTATCACTATGCAATATTTTTCAATGAACCCGAATTATGAAACTGATCTGCGTAATATTCACAAGTCACGAGGAAATTTTAGCATGTTTTTGCATTGATTCCTGTTTATCGGACAATTTTTAAGGCTTCGCCTTGTTTTAAAGTCCATTCTGTTTTTTTAAGTTTGCTATTTAGTAGCTTTGTTTTTGTATTTTTGAAATTTAATGACTGAAAAACAATGTTAGTTTTCAGTGTTCTGGCCAATTTTTGTCAACATGGTAACGAGTTTTGTCATTTTTAGACCCAAAAAAAACCAACAAGAACAGGCTATGTACATTGCGTTTACTCTATATGCTGTTGATGTTGCCAATTTTTTTAAGAATATACATAGGGCAAGTTTTTTTAATCAAAACTGGTTGAATTGTTTTATTGTTTTCAAATCTGAATTCATCTTCCATGAATAAACAACAAGTTTTATATGAAAAGGGCATGAATATGTTCTGTGGGAAGTTTCTTTGAAAGATTGGTCAAGTATCAATAAAAAGGAAAAATTTTTTTCGATGAGTTTTATTAGGCAATAGTGAAGTAGAACTTAAATTTTGTTTTATTTTCGTTGATCACCTCGCAAATTTTCAACCTATCTTTTGAGTTCGAAAAAAATGGTTTGAGAAGCTGATTTCAACTGTCTAAAACTTATTTGTTTATTCAGTTTTGCATTTTGTCAAAGTTTTCAATATTAAACTGGAAAAATAGACAGATAAAAAGAGTCATTTCTTGATGAAGATTTGGCATCAACAGACACTTCAAATTCCCTGAACAATTTTTAAAGACACAATTTGCTGATTGTTGCGAAATTTTTGTTTGTAGTGTGACCTGTCTTATATATGCGGAAGCTAATGAACTCAGTTTAAACTCGTTTTTTCAGTGCAATCATAAAAAAATTACAAAAAAGTTATAAATTTAGATTTAAAAAAACTACTGAAACTACCTATTCCATTCAATGACTTTAAATTCCTCTTTGTCCTCATTGTGACCCAAAACAATAGACAGGAAAAGCGAGAACAAAAACACAAAAGAGCGCAAGAATCTGTATTCTTTCGTTTCGTAAACCCAACGTATCGGCTGCTTCGGTCACTGTCTAAAAAAGCTCATTCATCTCATCATTTACGGTGTTTTTATTTTAATGCTTTAAATTTTTCTTTTCTCTTTTACTTTTAATTTATTTTTTATTCGGTTTATGGTGCCACGATGCTTATTTTTGTCCACTGAGCTCATATTTTTTAAGCAGCAATTGGGTATAAAATAATCTCCTCTTAGTGAAAACAACTCTTTTTTTCAAATTTTATTATTGCTATTATTATTTTAGTCATAAAATTTTTGACCGTTAAATGTCAATAAGAGATTTTTATTTAGCTAATTCATTTATCGGCCCGCGAGTGGGAAAAAGAAACGATGCGGAAATCAGGGAATATCTTCACAAAATTGAAAAAAATACGTCATGGCTTGCAACAAACTTCTTTTTGATAGTGAATAAAAGTAGACAGATCTCGGATTATCTTTATATCCAAATTTTTTAATTTAGCTTCCGTGTTTCTCTAACTACTTTCCGTGTAAAAATTTCACGTATTCCATTTTGGTATAAACTGTCTGCAGCTTAAAATTTCTTATCTACAATTTTACTGTCACAGCTGTCAAACTTTTCGATCATTTTGTCCCTGATCAAAAGTTTTGCATATTTAGAGAAACTGTTTTCCATGTTATAAGCATAATATTCAACTTTCATTTATTTCAAAACATCCGGTTATCCCGGATCGGGACTATTGATTGAAAAACTTTAATTTTCAGCGCTGAATGCGGTGAGAGTGGCGAGAGTAAATTTCTACAAAATTAGAACATTTGATGGCTAAAAACACAGCAAGCTCTTTATCGGTAACTTTGTAAAGTTTGCGGTGTAGTGGTGAGGCTTTTATTTTCACCCTTTTCTGTTTGTTTTGATGAAATATAACTTTGCACCACTAAAGCCGTGAAAGTTTGAAAAACCATCTGTAAAAACCGCTATTCACCGCAAAAATTAACCACTAAGCGATTTTCTCTTATGAATAGATTTCACAATAAATTTGAGTTGATCTTATATAAATACAAAAACAAATGGCTTATACGTGAATGTTGGCACCATTTAAGAAGATGCGACTTCCAAAATTTTGCAGCTGAAAAACTTCAAATGTTATAAAATTTCACCGCTTACACTGCACTCGCTGCTAAAGTTTTCTGCGTGCTACTCAATTTTTATAAACAACTGTTTACTTTCGCCACTATTCTTACGGCAATTTTTTTCTCTACAAAACGTCGACCCGGATATTAAAAAATTTCTTACTGATTAAGGTTTTCGAATTATTATAGATCAGATATTAGTTCGAAATATAGTTCAATTTGTAAACCCGTGCGCGTGAATTGAAGTTATTAAAGTGACTTGCAACGTTTAGGTACTGGAGGACGATACTGTATCCAAGGAGCAGTCAGCACTTCAAGCGTCTTCATCGAAACTACACGTAATATTTATAGTTTCTAGCCTAAAAAATCAGCCACCGACTTCCATCCCATTTCCCGAATTGCTGTCAAATTCGCTGGTTTGGCGACGAATAGCACGTAAAAAGTTTCAAGATTTCAGAAAATGTGACAAGTATGCTTCTAAAAACACAGTAACTATGTATAGTGAACTCAAAATTGTTAGCCCACAGAAAATATTTTCATGTACAACTTCGAGCTACAAAGTTAATAAGGGTTCCTTCATTAGCGATGCTTTTCAACGGTATAATAGCTATTATGGCTATCCTGCGTTGGCCTCATTAATTTTTAAAAGTTCCATTACGTGGCCAATGTGTGCGTTGTCGAGTAAATATGCTCACCTTTCGTACTGTTTTCGATGACCATGTTTTAAAATTATAAGCTGTGTGGAAACTATTGAGATTAAGCAAATTTTGCTCAAATTTATTGGATATCCTAAATTATTTTCCACTATATTTTGTTTGGGGCTAGCGTGCCAAATAGCGACAATGCTTTGTAGCTAACTTTCATGCCATAATTAACTGTTCTCCAAGCGTCACTTCTCTCCTTGGTTGCAGTATCTAATAACTAAAAAATAAAGAAAACCTAATTGTTGAGAAATTCAGAAATGTTCTCATCGACACTAATTATGCAGTAGATAGAGAATTAACAGTTATTTCATAACCCATATCACCGAATACAAGAACAGTGAAGTAATTGATTTTGGTCTCAACTAAATACAAATAAAATTCGCGCAACAAGATTTTACGCTTATAAAATTCTTTAAACTGTTGGTTTGGGTTGTTGAAACCCATTATAAAATGTAAGATCTTTCAAAAAAGAATTAAATATTTCTTTGTTTTGAGTAACAACATTTCATCGTGGAAAAGGGTTGCACAATCTTAAAAACAGTTACGAAATATGGCCAATCGTTTCAGCAAAACGCCACGTTTTCTGAAATTTAGTTTTTCGTACGTTGTTCACTTAATGTAAACACAATTTCTTTCTATGGCGTCTATGAAAAACATAGTAACAGAACTTTCCAAAAATGCGCCTCAAAAAATTTCAGAAAGAAAAGAAAAAATTATGAAGGAAAGCAAGCGCTAATAGGGAATTTTTAGTCACATATTTTTCTACTATAAAAATAGAATACCGAAACACGTTTTTTTCTTTTGATTTGTTTGAGCGTGATTTTTTTCACTGAGAGCTGGCTATCCAGGTCTCGAAAAGTAACCTTAAAAGTAAAGGGACGCTGGTGGTCTGAGATAGAAGAGAGGTCTCATGCTGGGCACCTTGAACATTGTTTTTGTGCTTGTGGTTTTAACAATAAGAGTCTGAAAAAAAAATGCAGAACTTTTATTACGGAAAAAAAAGATTGTAATCTCAGGATTTTTGCAATACACAAAGGATATATGCCACATGGACCTGGTCTGTTCAGTCTGGTTGATACTTTTTTGCACCTTCTAAGGAAAAACATTTATGCTTGACGTCCTCTTTTGAGAGTTTATTAAAAAAAATTGACGCTAATTGGAGTTTGAACAAACTATGTGTACCGGATCACGCTCAGAAAACCAACCCATTTCATAGTTTGATATTGCGTATTCAGATTGATCAAAGTTTTTTTAGTTTTGACCCAAGATACTGTTTTTGTCTGTTCGGGCAGGCCCAAGGTATGGTCTCCTTCTCGGTCAGACGCATAGTCATTCTTTGGGTCTCTTTGGTCTGACTCATTTGGGTAGATGACCTCATCCTGAGTGGGGATATACTATTTGAAATTCATATGATAACAATTTTTAAGCAATTATTACTCGATGCAGGGTTTGAATTGCGCATATTCTCAAAAATGTTCTTGATTTTTGTTAAAAGAGAGAACATTGGTTCAAAAATTTTGCCATTGTAGATTAATTTAGCTATGGTCATCAGTTGCTGGCATATATGTTAGATGTTAAAGAAACACACCAATTTTATTTCCAAAAACTGCGTTGTTCTTACATCCGATTTTTTTCCGTTAAAAGTAGTGAGAAAAGTTCAGCCTACAAAAATAACGCATAAATTATAGGCATCAAAAAGTGCTTCTGCGTTTTTAAGGTGGTTCGACCGATGATCTGTCTTTTCTCTTCAGTCTAGCACATGGTCTGCTCGGTATGGCTTAGAGTATCTCCGTGGCTCTGCCTGGTCTATACCAGCATCTGGGTATGTACGGTCTGCCTCTAACCTATTTTTGGTGGAGGACTTCAACATGAGTCAGCATCTCTGAGGGTGAATTCTAGAATTTTCTAGCCAAAAACGACAAAAGCTTACGATTTTTTTGTCGGTATTGTCGTTTTTGTTCGGAATTAAACATATATCGACAATTTCTTACGTTTGAAACCGAATTTACCGAATCTGGCTAAACCGAACATACCGAATCTCGCAAAAACGATCATACCGCAGCTTTCTTACGATCTAGACCAAACATATCGACAATTTCTTACATTTGAAACCGAACATACCGAACAAACCGAACATGCCGACCATTTCTTACGTAGAAAACCGAACATACCGAACACTTATTGAGTCGTTTTGTTCGGTTTTCTCAACTAGGGTAACATTTGCTCAACCAGGGATTATAATAGCGTACATTTTCAAAAACTCTTGATTATTTTAAGAAGTGGGGATTTAGTTTCATAAATTTAACTAGTATCCCAGTCGAGACCTGGAGTTTACAAAAAAAATTACGAAATCAAGGTGGTAAATTTTGACCTGAATTGCAGAACCGAATATATTTTTAAAAAGTCTAGACGGATTCCTTTCACAAGACAAGTGAAAATTTTTTGATAAAAAAAATGGTTTGTACAAAAAATTTTACAGCCGTGAGCTCTGTGCCTGAACTTAGCCTAACTTTGTAAGTAGTGAGCTTACCTCAGGAACCACACCACTCCCGAAAATTTTCATATTTGGTAACCCATATATAATGAACCGCAATTAGATTTGCAGCCGCCTAAAGTCAATACAGTTTCAATGGTTGAGCCAAGCTTGAGGTCAAAGCTTTGGTTTCTGCCAAAGTCAAGGACAGTGGTTTAAGTTCCAGCATGAAATGAGGATATTTTTCAGCCGAATCAAAAAATTTTCATTCAGTGGTATGGGGCACTCAAAGACGGTCCTGTGAAGGACGGTTTTTCTATGGTCCCGTCAATGATGGTTTGTTATTGGTAGAAGACGATCTTTCCACATGTCTAGACCTTGATTAGAGTGTAGATTTTTTAGCTATGGGCCTAACTCCAGTCGATTTGAGCTTCTCTTTCGTGACGTCATCAGTATGCAGGTTGATATGGAGAGCGAGTCCAGCTTTCATCAATGTGACGCAAGAAGACAGCTACAATGTTCTTCTCAACGGACAATTGTTCTCAAAAACTTCGGCTGACAAAGAGTGTATGGTAGTTTTTATATTCCTATCAGTTTAGCCGAATTCTTGTTTGAATCTCACTCTTGATCAGACAGGCTCGAATCCCGTGTTGAGAAATTCTTCGGATTTAAACATAAGAAATTGTCGGTTTTCGTCGCTTTTACTTCGCCAAAACCGATCAAAGCCCTTACGTTTTTTTCGACGTTTTGATCGGTTTTCGTCGGTATTTTAACGTAAGAATCGTCGGGTTTTGCCATTCTAAAAATCTCTCAAACGCGACAGTCCCTGCCAGGGTTTGAACCTTGGACCCCTATATTACTAGCCACCTTCTCCTCCACTGCACCACTTGTCACTTAGTTTTTCTCTATTTCTTTTGTATTTAAAACAAATTGAGACTGACAATACCGACAAAAAAACGACGACAATCGACACTTCTTACTGCCAAAACCAACAATACCGACAAAAACTACGACACTTCTTACATCAAATACCGACAATACCGACGAAAACGTGGATAATCGACATTTCCTACATAAAAAACCGACGAAATCGACAAAAGTCGACCAAAAACGACAGTTCTTGCTTCGATTTCGTCGCAATTCCTCAGCCCGGGATGAGTACCTCTTTTTTCTATGTGCAAAACTATCTCCCAGGTTGAGAAGTCAAGCATATGAAAAAACCTATATAGTTGAGGAGGCGGGTAAGTAATTTTTTACCTAAAATATGCAGTCGAAAACACAAGAGACTTAGATCCAAAGGTTTTTTTAAAAGTCGACCCACGTGTCTTTTTCTTCGTTTTTTCTTCTGATAAAATTGCGATCCTTGACGAGCATTAGAGAGTAATTAAGGAAATTGGCAAAAGCTAGATGTGGTGTTATATTTATTCATTAATTTGAAATCAATCAAGTGATTTTTTCTTCAATTTAATTTACGAGACTCTACCTAACTTGACAAAATTTTCCCAAATTTTTTCAAATTTTTCAAGGTGGCAAGATAGAAAGTGTTAAATTATTTTCCGCGCAGAAAGTTTCTTGCTTAGTGGTATTCAAAGCTCAGGCAAAATTTATAACTACATTTTATTTAAAAAACACGTTTGATGATTATCAAGGGGATCTGTTCTTAAGTCAACACACGGCTTTTCATAAGTTGACCCTCGGCCTTCGCATAAGTTGACCCCTGGTTTTTGGTAGGTCGAACTTGGGTCTTTTCGTACATTGACTATTGTTCTTTTCATTCGCAAATAAAGCTTGCTTATGGTCATGACAATGGTCGACTCATGGTTTTTTAATAGCTAATACGTTCGATCAAAAGCTTTTTTCATGAGTCTTTTTACCCAAATAACTGCTGCACTTTCTTAAGATCAGCAACGTTTTAGAAAAAAAATCCCTTAATAAATACAATTATTTAATACTCCTTATTGGTCAACAACGGTCCTTTACCAACCAACTACGGTTTTTTTCATAAGTAAACCTCGCAAGAGTTGGTATGAGAGAGCAAAAAATGCATGAATCTGATCAGAAATGGATGTTTTTTATTATTCACTGGCTGCAAGTATACGCGTATTTATTTGAAAACTGATTTGGTAAATATTTGGTGATTGATTTTCAAAATATGGATTGATATCCAACTATAGACATTTTTACTACTTTTTCTTTTCTGTAGTTAACTATAGTCACTTCGCTTCTGTTCCATTACTCTTACAGCTATAATTATTTTTTCAAACTTTATTTGGAGCTCAAAATGCAAAATAAGAGACTCGTCTTACACTTGAAAAAGTTACAGTCTCTACGTGAAAAGCCAGTTAGTATACATGAAAAAGTTGTATGCTGATAAATTAGTAATTTTACAAAAAAAACAGTTAATTCTTTTAAAAAACTGTGTTCAATTCAGCAGATTTATAAGCTTCTAATTTTGTTGTTTTTATGCTTTAAGTACGCGCGAAACATTTAGTCTTGCTCAAGGACAATATTAGCTTCGATGCTACAATAAACTTTTATTTCATGATGTGAGAAAATCAGGAAATGTTTGCTGCCTCTCAAACATCCTAAATTATAATATTAAGATATAGATTTATTCAAAAGAATAACACCATAATGAGACTAATATGAAAAACTATGTAACAATTTTTCCGCAACGCAAAAATTATTTCATCCTTTTTTCACTGTTAACAGAAAAAGTTTACCAGAAAACAAATGAAAGAAATTCTAAAACTATAATCTTGTATTAATTTTCTAGCCCCTAAATGGTTTTATTAATATAATTAGAGAAAATTAAACAGCAAAGTATGATATAGTTTCATACAATAGGGGACTTACAGAAATGATGAAAAAGTAACACATTTTTCTGCCACATTTTGATAGATAGCAACACGGGCATTTAAATTCAAAAATGTGCTGTCATTGTATTCGTTTTCTTCAGCATTGGGACTTTAATTACATAAATCATGAACAATTTCTCAGAATTTTGCAAGGCAAATCCGCAAACATGTAAGTGAAATTTACCTCGTCTTAACGTGTACTTATGTCTGTACTCAGATGTGTATTAGCTTTTAATGGACGCTGATAATCAAGGCTCTACTGAACGATGTATAAAAAATTGACATATCAGTATCTTGATGTACCGATTTCAAGAGTTATATACAGAAACATCTACCTTACACTTAATAACAACTTGTGTGTCAAAAATGAAAAAAAACTCAAGTACTTGTTTTTTTTGTAGATATGACACGCTTTTAACTTTTGTGCTGCAAATGCATGCCTAGAAATGATTTCACAGCAGGTAATCAGAAGTGATTATGTAGTTTTGTTTGATTGTTGGGGCCTTCAATTTGGTGAACAAGCAAGACAGTCCTGGACAAAACAGTCCCAAATGGCAAAATGTTCCCAGACAAAACAGTCCCAGACAAAACAGTCAGATCTAAATATACAGACAAACATATGAGCATCATTTAAAAAAGAAACCCTCAAGTTATTCATATGATTGTATTTGTTTGAAGAAAAATTAAGCTGATTACAAAATACTTTTTCCAAACAATATATTTTGAAACAAGTTTTTGGTTTAATTCTGACTCCTATCAATCCTAAAACAATGAATTCAGCAGCTTAATTTATAGATTATGTTTTTCAATTGCTTGTGGTTTATACTTACAATTGTTTTTTATTTGGGACTATTTTGTCTGGGATTGTTTTGTCTGCTTCCTCGGGAATATTTTGTCTGGGACTGTTTTGCCTGGCAAGATTTTGCGATTTGGGACTGCTTTGTGCGGGACTGTTTTTTTTCTGGAACTGTTTTGTCGAGACTTGTTCAATTCAAGTTCTGAGGTCCAACTACCCAGGTTTAGAACTCGACTTATGAAAAGACTTTATAATTCTAGTAGGCGGTCCATTATTGGCCATAAATACACAGTCCAGCTCCTAACCAAAGTCAATGTAAAGTCTTTTCATGGTCCAGATAAGGTCATTTCATAGCAAACTAAGGTCTAGTATGGTCTTTTTATAGGTCGAGCATGGTCTTCTCAAAAGTCGAGGATCGCATTTTGTGGGATTAATAAAAGTTAATGTTTCTATAGTTCATTTTGTAGATGTGTAAAACCTACCGGCAACACCAAACTAGTGTTGCAACAGGCAGTCCACCTTCGCAAAACAGGTGGAATTTCGCCAAAAAAATCTTAAGATTTATTCATTTCCTAATATAAATTAGTTTTCGCAATTAAACAATATAGCGAATTTTTTTGGCAGGATTCAACTAGTTAGCAAAGCTCTAACAATCGACATTTCATCAGCAATGAGTTCGGTGTGTTATGATTGAGTTAATTTGGTTCTAAAATTCGTTTTTTCAATTATATCTGTAATAGCATAGTTCGTTTTTCGAGAAAATATAAGAAACATTGAAATTTGTTTGGTAAAACCCGTTGACTACGTTGTAAGCAAAGGTCATTTCTCAGCGCAAATGTAAATTTTGTGGTTTGAGCGTAAACTTTTTAGATCGAGCAATCAATAGCAAGTCCAGCATCAATAGTTTTGGTCGTGCCAAAGTCTAGGTGGACGATTAGGTCCAGCTAAATTCTTTTCATGAGCTGTTTGAGTCCAGCATAGTCTTTCCATAAGTCGAGCCTAAACCTGGGTAGCAAAATTACTTATTGCGAACAGCCGAGTTACAAAGCAGAAGCTGAGGAGAAACTATTTGTGAGGTACTTTCATCTTATCCTGATTCACATATTCCTGTCTTATTCCTGTCCTCTTCATATTCATGAAGTTCTGGGTTATACCCAATAGTCAAATTGGGACGGTTATCTGCTAACATCTTATAAGACTCTTGTAAGGTTCTTGTATTATTACGCATCATCTTGTAAGGGCTCTTACACGATTTTACCAGATAACCGTCAATCTTGCAAAATTCTTATACAATAACCGACGACTTTGTAGGACTCTTTTCAGGTGTTATGAAACCTTTTTGTTATGAAGCATGATTACAACTACTAAAACCATTCAGATACTAAAAACAGATTACGGATGTTTGCTGGAGAGGTTTGATTTGATTTTCAGTTAAGTTTTTAGAACTGTTCGTCTCTCTTATATATCAGTTTGATTCATCCATGAAACAAATCAAAAAGAACAAAATTTTCTTGAAAAATGACATTTGAGAAAAATAGAGAAATGCAAAATCCTGTAACCCAAAATGAAAGGAAAATAATTTTTTAATGGAGATCTAAGTAGATAAATTGTACAAAACTTAAGTTTCTATCCTTTCTATCCAGCTACTTCACTTTCTGACCAAATGTTGCGAGTGTCAAAAAAATTCCTGTGACAAACTTAGCAGATAGCCGTTGCATTATTGTCTCTTAGAAGATAACCGTTTTATGCAATACTCTCACAAGATCTTAGCAGACAATCCTTATTCGCAAGAATATTTCAAGATCTTAACAGATAACCATCTTTGTTCGTCTAGGGTATTGCAACAGGTCTGAATCAAAAAACGGGTTCACAGAGACCTTAGAGTAGGGGGAGGATCATAGAATTTGTTTTCAGTTGTGAGCGTGATTGTGGATAACTTGAACTTGTGCGATTCCTACACTGTGACAATTGTGCCTACGAGAGGAGACTACATTGCTGATGGCTTATCAATTGATATTAGAAACTGTAAGTACACACACACAAACTGACACACACATACACACACACACACACTTACACACGCACACACACACACACACACACACACACACACACACTTACACACGCACACACACACACACTTACACACGCACACACACACACACACACACACTTACACACGCACACACACACACACTTACACACGCACACACACCCACACACTTACACACGCACACACGCACACACACACACACACACACACTTACACACAAACACACACACACTCACACTTATATTGTATCAATTATATCATATATATATATATATATATATATATATATATATATATATATATATATATATATGTATATATATATATATATATATATATATATATATATATATCCTCCTTTGATTGCTTGTTAATTATAAATTTTGTGCCAGTTTCAGCTAAAGCGGTGCTTCTGTTCGTGGGACGGATAGAGCTAGGACTTCATTCATTATTAGTTGTTTTTTTGGTCGCACTGCAAATCGTATCAATCTCTTTGATATGTGTCTCTGGAAGTTTTCGTTTGCTTAGTCATTGGCTCATTTTTACGGCGGTTCTTCTTGTTTATCAAAGTTGTATTTCAGTATCAGTTTGTTCGTTTAGTCCGGGATTCGCTTCCCATGTCGCTCTACCCAAATCTGACCATATCTGAATTTTTTTTGCAATATTTTTGTGTGATTATAATTTTAAATAGAGTTCAGAAGTAGTGTTGATGAAAAGCGTGTTTTTGTTTTCAATTGAATTGAGCCTCAAATGATAACATTTTTTGCCTTCTCAGTCTCAGTTTTTTTTAGTTTTTTGGTGATTTCATTTTGATTTTATTTTTGGCTGCTTTTCTATGATGGCAAACGGCACTCCTAATATTTTAAAAAAATACTAATCCATTCTCGCTGTGACCGTTAGATCGCGCTTTAGTCATATCTAATTTGTTTCACTTACAAAAGAAGTGACTTGTGGGCCGATTTCACTTTCTATTTGGTAGATTTATATTGCTTGGTACAACTATTAGAAGCAGGCGTTTTCGAGACAATTATAGTTCCTATTTCTGCTTGCATGATCGAAAACATCTGCCAGAGTTTTGCACAGCCATCCGAAAATGCTAGAAAAAATACATGATGATCAATAAATTTGGGTCCTTCAAAAATTAATCAGTTTTCTTTGAATTTTATTTCGTTTAATTTTTTTTGCAAAACAGATTTTGAATATTGACCGAATTTAATACTTGGGTTGCACTATGCAGATTTTTCCAGGATATCTTTTTTCATATATGTTCTTCAGGTGTGTATGAACATTTATGTCGTACACAATATTCTGGATGGCTACTGCGAAATTCCTCGAAAAATAAACTTTCTGTTTCAATTCGTCCTTCGTCAATTACGGACGCAAATTTTGCCTTACCACATAAGTCCAGTCCACAGTTTTGTACATTATGGTTCACTTGTTTGAACTGCTCTTCTTTACATGTGTCGTTGTAAAAGTCTTTCGAGTAATACTTCTTAAAAAATCTTTGGCAAAGCGAAGTTGGAGGGCATCTTACAATCAAGTTGAGAGCTTTAAGGTGCATGCATTCGATTGCTGTCTTACCGTCAATGTAAGATCTTTCTGGTGTTTCAGTTTATCGAGTAACGCTTGATGGAACAAGTGAGTCATTAGATCTGTCTCTTTTGTTTATTGCTTCGCTGTAAGAAAAGTTTTTGTCATTAGTTAAGATTTCAGGTCAATAGGATCTTTGAATTGCGTTGCATTTTGAGTTGCATTTCGCCGATAGTTAATTGACTGATATCACAATGTATTCGATCAAAATGGTTTTTCTCGATTAATTACATGATTTATTTTCGTTAAACTAAGAGTTAGAGGAAAAAAATTGGTGTCATCTATGGTACCTGAAAATTAATGGTGCTAAAATATGAGCGTTGTGCTTCCCATTTTCGATATATATTTTTCTCAGTTAAAAAGTAGTTTTGCTGTTTTTCGTTAGCTCTAATCTTACCATAAAATTTCTCATAATAATTAATTGTGCGGGCAGACTTTTTTAAGGGTCGAAGGAAACATAGTCAACGAGACATATTTTTGTACGTTGCAGCTGCTCTATTATAATTTTAGAAATCGTTGAACTATCTATCCAACTTGTTAGTATGCTGTTGTAAGATTTTTTGGATCCATGTCTCTTCAATACTGAAAGTGGGGCAGCATGACTAGTAACAACAATTGTAAACTGTTTTTGCATTAATTATGCTGCAACTACTCAATAGACAAAGTGCTCCAAGCAATTCTAACCTGTTGACGCTGCATATCAATTTTCACAAAAAATTAGAAAAAAATGCAATGCTCTTTCCTACAGCGTTCACAATGTTGTCGTTGAAGTGTTGCTCAAAAGCCATGGCGTTCATATGGCAATCCGCTCTTGTATCTAACTCTTTATTGAATTGGTTTATTTATTTTGCTTTTGCAAACGGTTGCTTAGATTTATTAAAAGAATCCCGTCTTCTTTTGATCAAAAAATTTCGAGGAGTTGGTTAGAAGAGTAGTATATATGTTCTAACTGCGGAATAAATTCAATAAAATGATGCAGTGCTAACCGGAATAAAGGTGGTTTTTCGAAAATTGTGAGTGTTTTTAAAAATAAAAATGCTGCAATTTTGTTTCTAGTGTTCTATGAGAGGAATCTTGTGACGCTTCTTACCACTCTTTCATTTTGCTCGCTGGTTTTATTATTAATTCAAACGGAAAATTTTTTTGTCATCTAATCTTTTTAGACAATTTCAGACTACAGTTGGGTTGTCCTCTAATCTCAATCTACTCACTACGAGGTTCTCTTTTAAAAGACTGAAAACAATTTTTGTGTCCGATTCAGGTTGAAAGTATAAACAAAATTGATTTTTGTCAAAGACGTTCATTCCACATGAGGGCTCAGTTACTTCAAATTAATTCCGTTGTGTTTCACCTTAAATGACAGTTGATAGTTGACACTTCGTTAGGCTGTTTTGTACTGCGAGAAACATAGCAATTGAGTTGCAGGCTCTGGCCACAAAATATTCTTTTCTGAATTCGACAACATTTTCAGTCAGTCAATAAAATTCTGCCTTGAATCTGTATGTGCTCTACATATCACTTTTTGATATGTTGAAATTTTAGTTGAGAGTGTTATCTGAATATAGATTTAACTAAACTATGGTGATTGTAAATCTAACGTTCTTAAATAAAACTGCTCCTGCTCTCCGCTAGGGCTCAAGTTTTTTGAAATCGGCCGAATCAGTTGTTTATTTTGAGCAGCTGGTATTCGTTTTCACGGAATGATTTTTCTAGTAATTTAGAATCAGTTGCTGATTTAAGTTACCGGACAGATCAAATTTTGATCTGAAGAAGATCTGAATTTTTTGATATTCGGATATTTATTCGCCTTTATTTCCAAATTTTTATGACTCATTTTTTATCATGTATAATAATTGGATTACGGCGTTGACTTGCAGGTAAACTTGATACTTTCCCTGGAAATTGACTTTTACACTGTGATTTTTTGCCTATTCAGATAAAGAACGAAAACGGTTGTTTTTATTGGTCTATCAAAAACTTCCTGCGTCATCTTTTACAACTCTTTTGGCAACATGTTTATTGTTGCGTGTGGTTTTTTGCGATTCATCTCGTCTTCCTTTTGCTTCAACTCTGATGTAAACGTTTGGGGTCACGCAAGTCTTTGAGTGTTTTCCGCCCAGTAATTCTATGCCTGCAGAACTTTTATCACTTGAGTTCTCATCATTTACTAAGATGGGCATTCGAGTATGTCTATTGCATTCCATAACTTCATTTGGATCCTCGATTGATTGTTTGTATATTGGTTCGGCCTGCCTTCGGTTTATGTTTCAGGAAGGTATAGAGTATTAATCTCTTTTTGGCCAATTTGGCATTTTTTTGTGTAATCCCTTTTTAGATCAATTTGAATGTTTTTCAGACTTATGTATGATGATTTTTGGACCTATTTTTGACGTTTTTCTGACCAATTTTTGACCAGTTTGGTGGTTTTTCTATGATCAGTGAAATCCTATCGATGAGCGTTCTATGACCCAGTGAAATCCCGTTGATAGATTTTCTGTGATTCAGTGAAATCCCGTTGATAGATTTTCTATGACCCAGTAAAAATCAGAACCTTCCCATCGATGGATTTTCCATGATCAGAGAAAAAGTGGTAAGGAACCATCGATGACCCATTGATGGACTTTTTATGAAAGTTCTATGATCCATCGATGGATTCACTGGGAGCCCAACCCGGGTCTTTTGTTGTCTTTCTTGTACGTTTTCATTGTTGGCGTCAGTTTTTTCAGGTTCGTTGTGTGCTAAATGCAACCATGTTGAAGATAATTATCATCTCATGCACTAAAAAAACTGATTTTTTTGTTTAAAAAAATACTCAGCAGTGCTGTACACGAAAAGTCAGCAAATTTTTTTTTGACTCACGGTGCAAATCACTGGTGTTTGTTGTAGACTTTGCGCTGGAATTTGCATTGAAAATTTTCTGTGGTCAGAGCCTGCAACTCAATTGCTATGCTTATCTCAATACAAAACAGCATAACAAAGTGTCAATTATCAACTTTCGTTTAAAGTGAAACACAGCGGAATTAAGTTGAAGTAATTGAGCCCTCAGGCCGAATGAACGTAGGTGAAAAAATCGAGCTTGTTTAATTTTTTTCAATTTGAATTCGTAATGTTTTTAAATATCAAACACGTGAAGTCTGTCAGTGACAAACGACATTAAGGAAATTAAAGAAGAAGAATCATATTTTACACAAACCCGTTTTCAAAACTGAGTTCAAGTGCCGGAGTACCGTAAAAAAGTTGCTCAAAGTGAGTAAAAAACAAATAAGTTTGGTAAAAATTTAAAAAGTGTGCTCACAACCTGTACTCAGGTTGCCCAAAGTTTGCCCAATTATGATAAAATAACTTTAATAGGGTAAATTTGGCGCAATCATTATTTAACTTTGTTGAAGAAAACTTTTTTGTCTGGGAAAAAATCATTAAACGTTAAGCATAACTTCTCTAAAAAATGTTTGCACAACTTTGAAAAATTATATTGACCACAAAAAATTTTTCAAGGAGTTTCGTCAATTTTTCAATGGGTTTCAAAGGGTCGCATTTTATCAAATGTCTGTCCCAAACACATACAAACAGACAACACAAACACACAAACGCACACATAGTAATGCAATCACTCAACTTAATTTAAGAAATTACAAACCCACACTCTCGAATAGATCATTTGTACGTAATGAAATGCATAATTAACAGTGTGGGTTGATTTTAAGGGAACGATTCTGCGCTGATCGTCGACACCTACAGTAAGAAAATACTTTCACTCTTTTGATTATTTCGCTATGTCCTTTTTGATTTCATCTGAAATTTTTTTCTCAAATTTCAGCACAGTTTCCAGATGCCCTGGGTAAGTTGATCTTTCGGATGCTATTCTCAATCTTGATTCAAACATTGTATCATGTCAATCATGTCATGACATCCAACAGGTGAATGCGACGTTTGTCCGAGTGTCAATTTTTCTGAAACCTGTTCATTTCCTTTCACTTCTGGAGGAAAGACTTATTCAAAATGCGCTCAGAGCCCAGATGGTTCAAAGAATCTGTTCTGTCTCAATGGAAAAGGGTGGGAAGTTGACTGTAACCCCAGAGCTACCTACTGCCGTGAGTATTATAGGACTGCATTTGTTTCGTCAATATTTTATTAAGTTCAATGGAGGGGAGGGGGGATTGAGTTGATTGAAGTTCCATAGACTAAAACAAAGGTGTAACGGTTAGTTGTGTCCAAACCGAGCATTGTCTGAAAACTTTTTGTTTCTAACGAAATCTTGCAAAAACAATCTTCAGATTCTGACTAAGAGTGGCGATACTGGCGATAACAGTTAAAACGATCGAGCAAAAGTAGCTGAAAAGTTAGCAGGTGACCTAAGTGTGTCAAATAAATCCTGACATTCGTTATGACTCGCAATAGTAACACAATATTCTATGAGCGAGTGTTAAACTTCCGGAAAGTCATGCAATTATCATTTTTTATTTAACTCATTTTTAGTAGACCATATTTGAAACTGCTTGTTGACGCACTGAAGAATGTCTCACAGGAACTTCTATGCTGCTAACCACCAGAAAAGTACTCAAATTTAATGGTAGAGTAAACACAAAAAAGAAAAATTTAGGAAAACAAGAAGCGACCAAATAAAGGGTACGGGTTTGAGTTCAGCTGGCTCAAGAATAAGAGCAAATTACATAAACGATAATATGGTAAAGGGAAAAACACAGCTAAAATTGTTACAAGATTGAAGAAATTTATGTCGAAATTTAACTGGAATTCAATCACTTTTCTTAGTTTTATTTAATACTAGTATGTTTTGCAGTATCTCCCGTGCCATCATTCAGTGAGGATATGGCTTTTGAGACAATCAGTCCAGGTGTGATCAATATCACTTGGAGCACCACTACTGATTACTACACCTCATTCATCTTGTATCTCAACGAAGACAACATTCTCAATATTACCGATAAATGTGAGTTTGAATTAAAACCCTTTTTCTGAAAGAAAGTAACTCCCGTTGACATTTTATAGAATTTTTGGATAAATTTTGCTGCATAAAATGTCGATTTACATATCAATAGAGCAAAAAATGCGCACTAACTTGTTCATTGCTGTGAAATAATGGGAAAAATATTGTTTACTCATATCAATTGATTGGGTCATCAATTGGTCTGCGTTACTCAAAAACCTGTCGAATTGTTTTAAAAATTTAACAAAAAAATCTTTCAACCTTAAGAGTTGGCTCAGCTTGCCGCTCTCTTTAGCTCAAGGCTAATAAATGACGTGATTTATATTTGTCTGATGAAGAAATAAAAAAAACTGGGTTGCGTTCAATACCAAAATTTTGGCCTCCCAAAAGAGTCAATTGTTTTTCTTAAAATCTACTTTAGAAAGTTTTTATCAGGTTTTCAGGTTTTGAAAAAAAGCAAACGTAACTGTTAAAAAAATTAAATCCGTTAACCTGGCTGCACAAATAAAAAAGAGAGACAGAGTCTTTCAAAATCTGCCCCAAGAACAAAAGTAACTGATTTTAGTATCACAAGTCAAACTTTCACACCGATATTCATAAACGCCTATCAGATAAAATCTTGCTTTTAACCATTAATCTTGAACGATGTTGCTTATCACCGGATATCTTGTGGGCGCTTTTTGTTTCGAAATCTTACAAGATGATTGTTTTCCCGCACGAACTTTACATGATAAAAGAGAAAATATGACATCAATGACATCAATGACAAAATTTGTCAATGCATTGGTTATCTTTTTGATGTAATCAAAATATATGTAAAGTTCAGATATGCTATTTATCAAAACTGATAAAAACAAATCAATTTTCCACAAATAGTCAACCCAGTTCAAGAAAAAAATCACGTATCATGTATCATGTTTCGCACGTTTTGTTTGAAAGTTTTTGTGCCGGAGAATTGGAACATTTGCTAGCAGCGCCCGGCTGCTCAGCAGTCCTGGCTGCATCGGCATTTTTAATGAAAGAAGAGGTTAAACATATATCAGTTCTGCAATTTTCCCCGCCTGAATGGTGAGAGTTTTGCATGCCAACAACAATATTGCATGACTAATAACAGAATGACGCCTATCATGTGCAACTCTCTTATACTCACATGGATTTTGCTAGAACATGGAATTTGTTACAATATCTTGCAATACATATTTGTGAGTGCTTCTAGGGATCATGCTTAAAAGATTTGTGGACATTTATCTTTTGCGCCCCCAGTTGCACGTGCTTTTTTACTTTATAACTTGCTATATAGCAACACACAATTTCTAATTCGGTGATAAAAACTCTGGGGGAGCGTATAAAACATACTAAACAACTTTCGGGCTTTCGGTTGTGGTTAATTGTTACTTTGGTTTCTTGTGTTTTAATTAATAACAATTATTTATCTTTTGGATTGATGTTGGGTGAAGATGCCGGGTGTGATAATAAAAAGGTGTTGACATTTCGTCCAAACTTCTGGACTCTGTAATTGCAAAAACAAATCTCAAACATTCAATGTGGGCATAAATAACACAATAATTATAAAATATTGTTTTGTTGGATTGATTAAATAAAGTGAAACGGTTTTGTGTTGCAGTTAGCTGTGTTACAGAACCATAAATCCATAGCTCAACTCTGATTGAGTAAAACTAGAAATGTTTGGTTTTTGGTGTTAAATAAAAGCTCTTATATTAAATTGTCTTTAATTACTCAAAAATACAGAGAAAAATGTCCAAAAATCTGAGCTGTCAGAGTTTAGAAAATCATGCAAAAGCTAGCAAAAATGATTAAGATTAATTTTTTGAAATAGTTGGGATTGGTAGATCTGATACGAATGCAAGCTTATACCAAGGTATTGCGCTGAGATTATATAACTCGTATTGCCGACGTATAGCTGTAACAGGGTCGGAAATTTGTAACAGGGTCAAAATTATCAACTCTTATTTTTTGTCACAACGAAAATTGATAAAAAAAACAATTTTCTCCAAAATAGCAACATTAGTTTTGATAGGCAAAATTCTAACTGAGACTTTAACGCTTCTCGACTATTCGACCACCGCGTTGTCGCACGTGACCGCCAGTTTATTTGGATTGGAGTACATTTGAACGAATGAATGAATTAAAATTAGTTGGATGGTTAGCTACAGGTATATAAATTTATGTATTTTGAAATCAATAAACATCATTCCGACCAGGACAACGTTTGTTTTCAGTTCATTTGCTGGACAATTTGACAGCTGGGAACTTTTACGAATTTGAAGTTGTCATCGAAAGTTATGGACGAATTGGGGACAGTCAGTTTGTTCTATTTCAAGCAAGTAAGATACACTAAATTGCTACTACTTTTGAAGATATTTCACAGTAAATTATATAATTTCGGAACCTTTCGGCTCTATTGCTGTCCGTTTTCAGTGCAACGACGGTGTTAGCCTGAGTTTTATAAAAACCTAGAAAACGAAGCTGGGAAGCTTCCGCATATATGAAAAACAGCAGCAACAAGTTTTTCATTTCAAATACTGAACAAGAATGGTTGTAATTTGGAGCATTTGTTTTTTCTTGCTCGGTAACTCATACCAATGGTATGAGTAAAGCCAAAGTTCTCAACACCTGAACAATCGGGGTTGAAGTTTAAATTCAAAGTGAATAATTAGTGTTAAACCAAATTATTATATCTGAGTTCATTGGAAGTTCATAAAATAAGCACTACCTTCGCTCAAAAATGTGAGATTCGGAAGATAATTGTTCCGACCCCAATTTTAGTGAGTGGTGAACTGTAGGCTCACCATATTTTTTTTGTTCTTGCCCATTTCGGTAATTTTTGCAAAGTTATGTTACTATTTACAACGTCTCCGTATTTTAGTAGCCATGCAGTGATACCCTGGCTATTGATGGTTTCATCGTAATTATTCAAAATGATAAAGATTTAGATTTTAATTTTTGGATTTTAGAGGTATTCTTTTCACATATGGTCTTTTGACTTCTGTTTTGCTTTTTTCCTCAAAATTTTGTAACGAAATATAAGATTTTGTGAATTTTAACCGTTGTTCAGTTTTTATTTTACTAAGTCTTAACATTGACAGGGTTTCATTGCATATACATACAGTTCAATTTCCTGAAAAATTATTGATCTTTTGATTTTCACTTGTAATTGTATTGTTTCATTTCTGAAAAAAATATATTCCCCTCACTTTTGTTTTTTTGTTTGGTTTTTCTCATCTGTTTATTAAACCTTTTGTCAAATTATAAAATGTCTAAGATGATCACAGTAACATTACATTTTAGCTGATTCCTGCTGAAACTCATGTTTTTGGCTGTTTAAAATTTTTTGACTTCTTTTAACTTTGATTTATGTTTAATTCAATAATGAATTTGTGATAACACCTACTGTTAAGTTTTTTTTATATGGATTTGTTTTCTTTGAGATGTAGGGGGGTCGAACTCGCTACAGGAGACGTAACAATGCACCAGTTTTATTCGCGTGTACTTGACAAGATTGAATAGTGTGATTTTTGTTGCAGCTGACAAGAGCTCAAATGCTTTCGCGCACAGTCCCACTCCTACAGCTGTCAAACTATCTTGGGATTCTTTCCTGACAAATGACAAACGTCGATTTCGAAGATCCTCTGACGCTATCGATGCAATCAACATAGAAGTAACCTTTGAGATCAGTGACCTTTTGACCTCCCTCTTCACTCAAGAGCTGGCTCAAATGTTCATAAACACGACAATCGGTTTGGGAACATCGGCTGAGCTGCAGAATTTGACATCTGGATTCCGATACACGGTTGTAATATCTGGAATTACTTCGCAGGGAGAACGTGTGGAAAACACAAGTCTCGTCACTGAAGCCGTTACAGGTGCAGTTTTTCACTGTAAATGATCAAATTCATCTAGATATCTATGCAGTCACTATTCTGCGTTTTTGCCTAGCCATAGTTATGCAGGCCATAACCCAGGTTGAGGTCCGGACCAAAATGTTCTCTGATGAGACCGTCCAGACTGAGTTGACCTCTGATTAGGCTCGAGGCTCCGTCTGCGCTTAAAGTAAGCACGAAAACCTCTTCTAATCAGACTACTGTGCGCACGAAAATAGCCTCTTCATTAGACTAGTATGCGCTCGAATCCGCCTCTCATCAGACTGACGTGCGCTCAAAATCGCCTCTGATCAGACTAAAGTGCGCCCGAAGTTGCCTCTTATTAGAGTAAAGTGAGTTCAAAATTATCTGATCAGAGAATGATTTTGAACATGAACAAATCTCAATATCGCTATAATATATTTATTTCAAGGAAATTGATGTTTCAATCCCATATTCATCTAAGGAAAAGCCAAATCTAAAAGTATTGCATATGAGTAGAGAGCCCAAGTGAAGAAACAAGAATAATTTATAGAGCATGCCATTAACACATGGGTTTAACTGAATAGATGAACTTAGACAACTTTGTATTAAGCAAAACGTCTAATTTCAAATCTTTGAATGGGTTCTGATCAGAATGCTGCTGTATTGCACCGAGAACATGTGTATGCTTGAAGATGGTCTTATCAGAGCTCTATTCGGTCTCACCATCTCGACCTGGGGAGTTTTCAATCACCAACCCGGTCGAAATTGAATGGTTTTGCCTTAACACATGGGTTTAACTGAATAGATGAACTTAGACAACTTTGTATTAAACAAAACGTCTAATTTCAAATCTTTGAATGGGTTCTGATCAGAATTCTGCTGTATTGCACCGAGAACATGTGTATGCTTGAAAATGGTCTTATCAGAGCTCTATTCGGTCTCACCATTTCGACCTGGGGAGTTTACAATCACCAACCCAGTCGAAATTGAATGGTTTTGCTTTGTCTAATTTTGTGCAGATCTGAAGGGTTCTTGCAACATTTTGCCTAATCTTGCAACATTAAGACCAAAATCTTGTCAAATAACCATTTTTGTGTCAGAATCCTAATTTACTCGGTTTTTCGAGTAAAACTGTACTCTCAAAATCCATGTGAATCAACGTCAAAAACTGCTCAATCCTCTTGGGTCCTTGAAAACTTAAAACAAAAATTTGCAAACGTTGAAAGTTCTGAATGTATATTATTTGCAAAGAACAGTTTGGATTTAGATCTAACGCATCATTTACTTATGCTCTTCTAAATTCCATGGGGAAATATCCTAAATATTCTAGATGAAACAATTTCGGCAAACGGTTGTTTTTGGACCTGAAGAAAACTTTTGAAACAATGAATCATGGCAATTTATTTTTAAAAAAACATGAAATTTGCATTTTTCGTAATATTATTTAGGTTTATTTGAAAATTCTCTTGACAATAGACAGCAATATGTTCAAATCAACTCTGTCTCATCTAATACAACAAAAAATTGACTGAGTTGTTCTCGATGACTCGTTTTTGGATCCACCTTTACTTTTAATATATATATTATATATATATATATATATATATGTATATATATATATATATGTATATGTATATATATATATATATATATATATATATATATATATATATATATATATATATATATATATATATATATATCAATGACCTTTCGGAGTGTGTTAAAATTAGTGAAACTATTCTCTATGCTGATGACACAGCAATCTGTTCACATTGAAATAAAAAGTATTTAAGGGATGTCAATGCAGCATTAAGCTGGTTTTTCTAAGAATTTATTGTATAATTTGTTTTCAAAGAAGGTTCGAGTCAACTGAAAACTTTGTCACATAGAACGTTCTGCTATCAGTTTATGAAATGTTTATTTTTGATTTCTTCAAAATAGTTTTCAAAGAAATCATAGGGAAATCAAACTAACTTCTTCAATGAAATCATTAGTTTGCACAAAATGAAAACTAGAGGCTTAATCAGCAACATGATTCCAGTCACGCGCTATCGGACAAATATAGAAAAAAATTTTTAACACAATGGAGATCTAATATAGCTCTCAGTTTTGAAAAATTGAATAACCTAATTCTGATAAAACTAAAATCATTGATCAACTCTAAACTCGGTTCTTTTTCTTTTAAAATTATATCTATCTTTGTATTCATAACAAATTTTTAATCGATGTCTTTTTTCAACCACGTCTATCCTCAAAATCTTTTTGCATTGTTTTCTGGGACACTTTCAAGGAGTTGAACTACCCTTAGGATTGTTCCCTCCAGACAGTTGACTATTTAAATTACAATTGTGTCTGGTAAATGGTTTCAAATATTTCAGGCATTTTTTCAGGCATTGACAAAAGAAAGCGAAATTTAAAAAAGACAGAGCAAATCTTACAACCTGAAAGATAAAAAAGAGAATCGATATATTGCACATAAAAATTGCATATAATATTTGAACATGAAATGATAGTCAATGTATTCAGTTTATTCAAAGATAATTTTCCCTTCCCCTCAATGATAACCTTGCCCTTGTTTAAGTTTTCAAAACGGATCTCAAAACTAATTTGATGGTCCTCTAGAAACTTTGCAGTTCCCTTTTTCGGAATCATTGTCTACTCTGCACCAGAATGAAATGTAATACGTAATGGCCTTGGCTGAAAAACTCTGCTCTGTTTACGAAAGAAAAAATAAAATTAAGGGTGATTTAAAAACAAATAATTAATTAAAAATAAAGGAATTAATGAGGTAACAACGACGCAACTACAAAAAAAGCGGCAATTTCTCCCATATATTTTTTAAAATTTTGCAATTGTTTATCTATCATTTGCTTAATTCCTGCAGTAAACTTAGTTATCGCCCGTTTATAAACTGTTTTTGTCAAATTAAATTTTAGTGTAGAAACAGATTTTAACAATTTTGTTTAAAAAAATTGTTTTTAAAGCGTTTTAACGCAATTTATACTGATTAATTTAAGTTGCCAGCAAAAGCGATTGCTTTTAACAATTTTTTTAATTGATTTTATTGATTTTCAGGAAAAAGCATATAGTTTTATTGTGAATTATTTTCTTTTAGTTGTTTATGCAGTTGTTTATCGAACATTTGCTTAGTTCCTGCAATAAACTTAGTTATCACCCTTTTAAAAACTGTTTTCGTCAAATTAAATTTTAGTGTAGAAACAGATTTTAACAATTTTCTTTTAAGAAAATTGTTTTTAAAGCGTTTCAACGCAGTTTATTCTGAATAATTTAAGTTGCCAGCAAAAGCTATTGCTTTTGAATAAATTTTTATTGATTTTATAGATTTTCAGGAAAAAGCGTATTATTTTATTTTGAATTATTTTCTGTTAGTTGCCCCCAACGCTATTTCAGATCAAAGAAAATAGCAATTTCAATAATTTAAGTGCTTCTTGCATTAAAAAAATATGTTTTCAGTTGAACCAATATTCTAAATGATATTTGTGATTTGCCAGAAAGAATCTAAGCTAAGTTTGGTACTCGTAGCATGCTAGCTTGTCTCCTAAAAGGGGTGGTCAAAATCAGTTTAAAATATTCTCAAAAGAGGACAATTAGTCAAATAAGATTTTTTAGGGTTTGAAATTTTCTTCTTGTAAAGTTTTCCTCAGGGAGGAAGATATCGCTTGCCTTCAATCAGCAAAATTTAAATTTGGGTTCTGCCTGGTTATGTTTTTCCAGCTAAAAGGAAATATGTTTAACAGCCAAAACGATAGCTGATTGAAGAAAAAGTTGTCAATATCTTACAAACACAGGTTGTTTTAAAATAAGTTTGAATTTTGGCTTGTCGTAATATTTCGTTTGCAAAAAGTTTCGCTTGCAAAAGATTTCATTTCCAAATGAGTTATTTAGTATCAACTAACCAATTAGATTTAATTCAAGGTCCATGACCCAAGCCAGCTCTGATAAGACGGATTTGGGTCGCATACAAGGGTATTCGGGCGACCAAAATAATAGGTCTGTAAAGTGCTACGGTCGCGTGATAATCTGGATAATGGTCGCAAGAGGGCCTGATCAAAAACCAAAGTCTGGACATAGTCCGGACCATGGTCGCAAGGAAGTCTGATGAGAGACCAAAGTCGGATTATAGTTTGAACAATGGTCGCGCAATAGCCTGGACAACGGTCGCATGGGAGTCTGATCAGAACCAAAACGAGGACTGTAGCCTGGACAATGGTCGCTCGATATTCTGCACAATGGTCATACAAAGGTCTGAATAGGGACAAGGAGGCTCGGTAATGTGCGTTCGCACATAAAGTTCCGACCCAGTTCATCCATATTTTTGGTATAAATGTCTACCAAATGGGGAACAGTATTTCTCAAAACGAAATGTGTATGAACAAAAAGATCGTCTCCAACGCAAAAAACTCAGTGCAGTGAAAGATGCCGCATTGATTGATGAGATCAGTCATTATTAAGAAAACAATTCAAGACAAACAACAAAATCAAACGATAATAACGACAAACATTAGTTATATCCAAAACTTTATGAACATTTTTAAAAAAAACTTACTAACAAGGTCAAAATAGCGTCGGATAAAACTGAAACCAAATAAAGTAACTTTCAGTTCACTAGAAAAGATATGGAACCACTCCATCGAAAAGCTTGGTAACAATTAGACAAAAGGAACAAAAAAAAGCAAAGATAAAAAGTTGGCTTTTTTTAAAAAACAATTAACTTCAAAGTAATGAAAACCGTTAGATAACAATTGAAAACATCCGACTTGTTTATTATCCTATAAGCCTCGATAGGAGGGCTTTAAGACCTGTCATTAAAAAATGCGGTTAAAAAAGAACGACAAGCAGGGAAAAGAAAAACCTCAATTACAACTTGCGAGAAAACGCTGTCGAAGCCGTAAAGCCATTTTGCCCCTAAAAGTATGTTCAATTGAGCCTTTTTTGAACGCCATTTTTTTAACAGAACCTCTCATTGATGAGAGAAGGTAACAAGCAGACAAAGAAGAGAAAAATGGCAATATTACGTAATACTTTTGTAGTCACTAAAATACGTAATTATTTTCATCGTCACAAAAGCCGTTAGCTAAAAATTTAAAAAATAAAATTGGTTCTTCTATGCATCCAAAGGAAACGCCGTGGATCTGTAATTATTCCCAGTGTGTTTTGCGTCTACAAAGAGAACGTCAAATATAGATAAAATCAAAATTTATTTACTTTTTTGCGCAACACCCGAGACGAAGCCAGTAAATTCATAACTAATTCTTCTTAAAAATACATTTCGAAAACTTGAGAATTCCGTCGACTACAATTATGTTTTTTGTGACCTCTAGTTAATGAAACCAGGTAATAAATTGACGAAAAAGATCAAAAATGCGAAATTAAACAAAGTTAAAAAGAGTTTTCTTTTGTTCTTGGAAACAAATGTTTTCAAAGTCATGAAAGCCATCAACTATCTACTAATATCACTATGAAGGCTCTTTTGTCCCTCCAAGAAAAAACAATGAGACCTTTTATCATCCAGTCAGTTTCATGCCACTTAAAACACAAAGTAAAAACTAAATTAAAACAATCTTAAAAAAATAAATTAAATTCTTCGAGAAAGGGGTATCGAAGCCGTTAAAACCATAGTCTATAACTTTCGAGACTTTTATATGTTCAATTGTGCCGTATTGTGAGCGCCATTAATGTAATTTGTTAGCTGTCAATAATGTGATAATGTGACCAACAGAAAAAAACGTGAAAAAAGGGCCAACACCAAAAAATCCAAAAAAAAATCTTGCAGAATCAAAGCTAGAAAACCATAACTTAGAGCTTAAAACCGCACAATAGATCAACATCTAATTCATAAAACAGAAGAGGAAGAAGACGCACTCTTTTTTTGCTGACACAAAGATACAAGTTGACCAAATTAAGAGAAAAATTTTGGAAAATTTCAATAAGACATTGTTTATTTTTAAAGCAAACACTTTGAAAGTCAAAATGATCATAATCTTCCGAGTAAATAATTTCAACACAAAATTTCAGAGAAGTTTTTGAGGTCATCAAGACTGACCTTTGATATGAACTGTTCTGTTATTTAGTTAACATAAAAAAGATCGAATTTTTTTAAAAAAAGACCGACTGCTTACAATCCGAAATGTTTTTGGATTATAACAGTCCAAGATTCCAAGATTGGACAAAAACCAGCCATGCTTTTGCTCTTCATCCATTTAGAACACTCTATGGTATTGAATGCTTAAGGTCTCGATAATTTTTTAATTACAACTTCAAAAATAATTGCTGTGTTTTTGAGAATTATGGAGTAAAGTTATCAGAAAATGGCAAAAATTTGATTCTAGACGACTCTCAATGAACGTGTTAGTAAAACTAGCTCTCTTTGTGTTTTGCAAAGGTCGTGTTTGTTGTTTTTTGGTGTGTACTTCCGGCAAACTTAATCAAAGTGGACTAAAGAAGCCTATTTCGGCAATTTTTTTAAATGAAAAAGGATGAATTTTGAAATATTTAGCCAAAATTTTAGCCAAAAAAATTAGAATAAAAAAGACAAAAAAAAATTTTTTGTCCCTAAAGACAGAATCAGCAGTACTATTGTTACCAATTTTCACAAATTTCAGCAAAATTGACGAAATTTTAAGCAAAATTCCGGAAAATGTGTAGAGAAACAACGGAAGTCCGTCTATTTTTCAACCCCCATAACTCCCTTTAAAAAACTTCAAAACCTCATAACTCCCTTTAAAAAAACTAAAAAACTAATTTCAAAAAATTTTTATATTCCATATTTTACACTGGAGGGGCTTTTTAATGATACCACTCGCAACTCTCTACGATGAATATATCGATCGGTCAAAATTGTCCGAATAAAAAAATCATTTGATTAAATAGTTGCTCCCCCTCAAGAGGGGTCGGAACAATAAAAGTCTGACTTTGGTCTGTCTGACCAGACTAATGTGAGCTAAAGGTGTGATTAACCTCATAGTTTACGCTATTCTAACAGGAAAGAACCAAAATGATACGTTCGTTATTTTTGCCCTATTACTATCAGTAGTTTAACATCTAACATGGCTGGTATATTTATTTCTTACAGGCTGGATACATATTAGGCCATGACCAGCTGAATTGAGCGTAATACAATTTGAATATTTGAATATAAATTTTTGTCGCACGAAAGTATCATTAAAGTCGCATCACAAGTATTGTTCGCTTAAGGGTCGCAGCAATTGACTCGTCTGCACGAAAGTTGCTCTAAAATATTGGTTGCCCTAAAGTTGAGTGAAAATTTTTGATCCCACAAAAGTCGCATAAAAAATGGTCGCATTAAGGTCTGAGGCCTGTTGGGTCTGGATTGGTCTGGCTAAAGTCGCAGAAAAGTTGCACAAAGAAAGTCTGATCAGAGGTCATTTCGGTCTGGCACAGTCTGAGCAGAGTTAGTAGTCTGAAGATAGTCTGAGCAGAGCTGGCTTGGGTCTGAGACCTTGACCTGGTGAGCTTGCATAATCAGATAAAAGACCATTTCCAATAAAAAACTGATAATGAAACCGATAAACATAAATTTGACAAAAGCTAAAAAAAATGCCACTGTTCTAGTGCCTGGCAACATCACTGACGAAGAAAACCAAATTGCGCTAGTCGCCAGTTCGTCCGACGGTCTTGAATTGCAGTTTCAACTCACTAATAGATCCTTTTCAGAACTCATCAATGTCATTATCACTCTGGTAACGACCTCTCTCTCAACTGAACAAGGTTGGTTAACTTTTATATTTCTCGGTTGGTTAAC
>NC_134469.1:13288812-13335448 GCF_964194025.1 Convolutriloba macropyga | reverse complement strand
ACACTTTTCGTAACTGGAAGTTCTCGATCATCCTTGTTAGCTGTATTCCAATTTTTTTGACAATTGACATAACAGTGTTTCTGACTAAAAAAACCGGCGTCACTACGCCGCAGAAGTATACCCAAATCGTCACGGGCAAATATATCCGATCTGTGCATCTCCTGATCGTTTTTTCTACGTCAATACAATGAAATTACAACAATATTGCAAGAAAAAGCTACTTTAGCAAAAACAGGCAAAATTGAAGGGAATTGCGCTACCTGTGTTCGCAAAAGGTGTCCAAATTTTTTACCGCGAAATTGAGATACAAGCTATGTATCCTACCTTTCACTCGCTATGTATCACGAATCTGGTCAATTTACGTATCTCTTTTTCGCACCCAATGTAACTAGATTTTGCACTGTAATCTGCAATTAAGCCTAGCTTAATGCCTGTTTTTGAGCATGAAAAAGTTATTAAAGCTTTATTCTTTATTATTACTATTCTACTACATATTAAAGGGTATTACTTATTAAAGGTTATTACTACTTATTACTACTTTATTACTACTTATAGTACTTTATTACTACTAACTACTACTTATTTTTACTATTTAATACTAATTATTACTTTATTACTACTTACAAAAATCGGCCAGTCCCACATTAACATACAAAGCCTTTTTTTGAGCGAGGGATTTTTCGGGAAAACATCAGTTTTTGTGGCACTGGGACGTCGACCACATATATAAGTTGTTTGTATTTATATCACTTTAAGGTTTTAAAAGCTTCAATTAAATCTTTGTTAAAGTGATTATTACAAAGTATTAAATCATTTTTGCATGCTCAAAAATGCGCGCGTTTAACTAGGCTCAATTGTGGATTAGAGATTTTTTTAATGCGAATAATAGATACCTAAAATGAGCGGAAACGTGCTGCAAGACTTGTCACCCATTTTACAATTTTAAAGTATTTTTATTTTGCAAAAATGGCGCAACCCCTTTTCTGAAAAATGAGATACAACGCTAGTCTCATATTTTTGTTCATTTTATGTATCTATTTTTCGAGCGATTTTTACTAAGGCGGAAATTTTGAGGGTATACCTCTGCGGCATAATTGTACGGAATATTTTTAACTAATTTTGTTCAACCAGTACTGTTCATTTTTGACATTTTAATATTTGCTAGTTGTGTATCATCTTCATAGAATTTTCATATTCAAGGTTCTTTTTCGACTCTTTTAACCAACAGTATTTTTTTCTGATCAATATGATTTCCCAAACTACGAGAATCCAACTCTCAACGATTACTATTTTTGGCAATGACTGTCATTTTTTAACTGTCAAAGGCCTTATTTTAATACTCTATGTTCAAGTGTTTGATCCGTGACGTAAAGGTCTCTCTTTGACTTCATAACTTCATTCCAATCCGACTACACGTAACCAAAATCATTTTCCACTTCCAAATCTATGGTCTTCTATATGTTTTAGCAAGAATCTGGACTGATATGCGTTTTAAACAGCAGTCTTTTGAACGGCTTCCAATGATGCAACATTGGAAATGACGACAATCACACAAGACTCACTAAGTGGACTCGGGGGCACTTCTGAAAAAACTTTCCTTCAATTATTCTTTATCCGAAGGTGAGAATATTTTGTGTACCGGCAAGGGGTCATTTTCTAAGAACCGCCCTTCACACGATAAGTATAAGTCTCCAAAATAGTTTCTGTGAATCTTGTACTTGGGCACTAGTGAGATGAATGGCTCCAAGAGAATTTAAGGCCCGCTGGCCGCTACTTGTTTATCCCGTCATCAAATGGGTTAAACAAAAAACGGGTAGAAAAGAAGCATTAAAAAAGAACAACAGGACTAAGATAATTGTTACAAACTTTCTTTTTATCAAATTTATATTTTTCTAAATATTTATATATATATATATATATATATATATATATATATATATATGTGTATATATATATATATGTATATATATATATATATATATATAATATATATATATATATGTATATATATATATATATATTATATATATATATATATATATATATATGCTATAAACAAAGTTTGTACCAATTTTAGTAGTCATGCTATTCTTTTTAAAGAACGATTTTTCGCTCGACCATTCTTTTTTCTGACCTATTTGACTTTTCGTCCTCAAAAATGGGATAAACAGGTAGAGCCCGAACTGTTTTGGGAGACTTATATTTATGGTGTGAAGTGCGAAGGGCGGTTCTTAGAAAATGAACCCCCCACCCCCCAACACACACACAACAACCTTAACTCCCCTACCCCCATCAGACCCCCCCCCCACTCACTCCACCCAATCCCCACCCCTGCATATCGTTCAGGCCGTAAAGGCCCCCTGCAGCCAAAGATCCCCCTCCCACCGTTCCCCCTTCACTTCCTCCCCCCCCCCCCGCTGCCTTCACCTCAAGCCTCTTCAATAATGCTAAATCTCGCCTCACTAAACCGTGGCTAGCTACCAATGAAGCCAACCGCTCGCCAACCATTTGAGAGCAATTCGTCAATTACACTGTTCAAAAGTTTGAAAAATTTTGTTTCATTCGGTAAAATAAACAGAACATTTCCGAAGATAAATGAGCTCCGAAATTGAAATGTAATTTGTTTTAACAGAAAAGACAGCGTAAAGTATTCATAATTGAAAAAAAATTGATATCATTGTCCATCAATAATTTTTTTCCAGGTTTCCATCCAAGCACTAGATAAAAATTAATCGTATTCTAATAAAGCAATAATTACTGTAAACCAAGACTATATTGTAGATGATAAATGTTGTCTGCTGACTCTACAGCCAATCAAAGTGTCACAAATTTACCCTCGTATATGCAAATTGATGGCAACAGGTTTCCCTTGAACAATTAGTCAACAATTTTTTGAATCAACAGTTTTTTTAGTCAACAGTTTTTAAGTCAACAGTGGAATTTTGAGTATTAAAAACGTGACTGTTTTAGTGAGAGTAATCAAAAAATTACGCTTAAGACCTGCACAAGTGTTAAAATTGATTCAGTTTGATTCAAAGCGATTGATTTTCACTCTTGGAAAGTTGGTTTCTCTATCGCAACAAAATTGGCGAAAGCAGCATTCGTTACAGAATTAAAGAAAAAAATAAATGATTACAGAAATTTCATTGCTTACAAGTGCAGTTTGATAGCACCACGAATACTCAGATGAATGAAAAAGTTTTAATGAAGTTATCCAATTATCCTGGCTTCTGAAGTTTCAACGTTGAAAAAATGTTGTGGGAGTGAATAATATTGACTGCTTTATTTTAGTTCGTTTTTTTATACGATAGTTGCTTATTAGCACAAGAATTGCTGATCGTCATTAGCGTCCCAGTACCTAAAATTACAAAACGTTTTGTAGAATAGCATTGTTCAATATTTTTGAGCGAAACACCGGTGCACTGCTGCTGCCAACAAATAGTATTCGTTGCTTTTTTTGTTTTATATCCGAAAAAAGTATCTTTGTTTTCTCTTCAATTCCTGGGGAAGGGGATCTCATTAAATGTTCTCCATTATTTATTTGATTTTTACAATGATGACATGCACCTTTGTCAAAGAGTATAACATCATATTATAGATTTTGACAAAGGTACCTGTCATCATTGTAATCACTCTTTGTTACTAGTTGTTTTTTGGTACCGGTAGACAATCGTAATGATGTCTCTGATATTAATAATTGTTTGTTTCAGCGGTCTATCTTGATGTCAAAGTGACAGAAGAATGTCAGGCCAAAGTGTGTGATTTGAACATCATCTCTAAGTGGATAGGAAGATCTCACAGTTATAGTAACATTGTGTTGCACTATCAGGTAAAGACAAGTATGGTTAGACTGGTCAGCAGGGCGAGGGTGTCTGGAAAATGCTGCCGAGAAAATACAACTAGGTCGTACAGTTAACCATTCTACCCAGGTTTAGACCACGACTTATGAAAAGACTTTATAATTCTAGTAGGTGGGTCCAATATTGACAATAAATACACAGTCCAGCTCCTAGTTAAACATGAGGTGAAGTCTTTTGATGAGTCCAGATAAGGTCTTTTCGAAATAAGTTAAGGTCGAGCATGGTCTTTTAATAGGTTGAACATAGTCTTTTCATTGGTCGAGGATGGCATTTTTGTGGGATTAATAATAGTTAACTTTTCTATACTTTTTTGTGTAACATCTACCAGCAACACCAAACTAGTCTTGCAATAGGCAGACCACCTTCGAAAAACAGTTTGTTCGGCTGAAATCAACTAGTTAACAAAGCTCTAACAACCGACTTTTCATTGGCAATGAGCTTAAGGTGTTATATTTTATTTCATTTGATTCTAAATTTGCTCTTTTTTAATATATTTGTAATAGCATAGTTCGTTGTTCAATAAAAAATGAGGAACCTTGAAAAATTTGAACTGTCAAACCTGATACTACGTTATAAGCAGCCAATTTTCAGCGCAAATGTAAATTTCTTAGTTCCAGCGTGTTCATTTTACGTCCAGCTAAAATCGTGCATCATATTTGGGTCAAACTAAAGTCCAGCATCAAAAATTGTAGATGGAGCAAAAATCTAGTTGAACGATGAGGTCCAACTAAAGTAATTTCATGGGCTGTTTGCGTCGAGCATGTTCTTTTCATACCACTTTTTGGTCGAGCATGGTCTTTTCATAGGTCGAGGTCTGAACCTGGTTAGAGTCCTTGTAGTGAGAAGCCAGTGACTTATCATTTCCGAAATAAAGCGTTTTGCATGTTTATGGCGTTTGTTGATAATAATGACGTCTAATGATTTATTTCCGATGGTGACTTCTTTCATCTTTCAGTCTTTCCAATCCAGCAAAGTCTTGGATTTGGAAGTGAGCTAAGGATTAAGGTTACAATCTAACCCTACTGCTCAGCTTTCAATTAAGTGTAGATTCAATCCTCACTGTATGAATAAAAATGTTTGTGTTCAGAGAAGAATAATTGAATGCGTCAATTATTCTCATAATTTGAAAATATCTAAACCTTTTTCTGAAAAAAAAACTTTGTTTTTTTAGCTGCGGTCTCTGTGAAACCTATTTGAAATCCTACAAATTTTCTAAAAGAGAAAAAAATTAGCACACATTAAATTTCAATTCATTTTTTCATCATGCGCGGGTTGAGATCGAATGGTTAACCTGTACGAACTTACAACTTTCTTTCAAAAAATTGTGAACTTTTAAGAACTTGCAAGTCGAACAGCTAACTTGCAAGTTTCTTGCAAATTTGTTCCGGTCAAGCTGAAATCTTTTTGATGAATTAACCTGTCATTAACCAAAGAATACGAGCGGGAGTTAGTTGTTCAGTTTGGATAATACAATACAAATTGATCTAAATCGATAAAACGGACATTTTTCAATTTTATCTGCTCAATTTTATTGCAATTCAATGAGAAATTAGTAGATCTCTATTAGGTTTTTTTTACTCTTATTACCCATATGACTATGATTTAAAGTATTTTACCATTTTGACTTTGATTGAAGTGTCATTTTCAGATTTTAAAATTATTCTCATACTATTTATTTACCTTATTTTTTATACCAGTATTAGAATTTTAAGATTTAAATTTAAACATTTTCCAGGTTGCAGCTTTTTAGTTTTTAACATGTTTACAGTCATATCTTGCGACGTCTTTCCATTTTTGCCACAACATAGGCGAAAGGGTTATCGTGTAACAGCTTATTTTCTAGGAAATAATGCAGAAACTTTTATTTAAAGTCGATTGTCTAACATGAAAGAAATTGTAAAATTGTAAGTCAAATGATTAACTTGAAAGAACTTGAAAGTTGAATAGTCAACTGTTAAGAATTTTTAAATAATGGTTAACTTGTAAGAACTAGAAAATTTTTGGGAGAAAAATTTGCCAGGCGATGCATTGCCTTTTAAGAACTTGCACAAAACATGCCTGTTCTTACACGTTAATAAATTTGGATTGACCCGAGTGGATAAAAAGCATGATAAATTGTTCAAAATAACTTGAGCACTCTTTCTCAGCACTATCTCGGCATCTAAGACGAAAAGTTAATGAAGTTTGCTAATTGTATGTTGTTATGATCATATCACTTAATTTTCGGTAAATGTCTGACCAGAGGTAGCTACATGTAAAATCGGGCAACTGATCAATTGGGATGGTTTTGTCTTGTGAATCTTTCCTAGGCTGCACTGCGAGGGGATTTCTGTCGCCCGGAAGATCGATCAACATACCGGTTACCAAATGTGATGAAATGACATAATCAGCACTTTTTTAAATTGTAGCTTTTCCTCTCCTTTATCTTGTCATTTTTCCCCACTGGTTGTTTTCAACTACCAAATATAATGCCTTTCTACGCCCACAAAAATCTAAATGAAAGCATTACTTCAACAAAAAAGATTTCTCGTCAGTTACAACAATTAACCGTACCAAAATCTAACGAAAACAGTATGTTTTCAAAAGATCAAATATTTGACCTCTTGAGGTCATTTTTAGTCAATCGATCCTCTTGAGAGGTCGGGGTCACAGAATAAAACTAGTGTCGATTAAATTCTTTCCATGGGTGGACCTACCTATATGAAACAAAAGTGTCCCATTTTGTGCAAAAATCTGAATATCATATCTTAACCTCCTCCCATGATCATCCAAGCATTACCTTAAACGTACTGTCAATTGAAACTGATCCTTATCTTTATTTTGCACTTAAACGGCCATTTTTCCAATAAAAATTTCGAAAACCTTCCGATAACAATACTTCCATTGTTAATAACCCAGAAAAAGTTACTAAGATCTGCTTAAAATACCAGCGGGAATCAACCAGTTTTTGGGGGCTTTATTTTCATAACTGATGAAATGCTTTGTTATTTACTTCCAGCCAATTTAACTCATTCTTAAGATTCCTCTCATCCTACGCATTGAAGCACCACTTTTCCACAAAAATTTTTCAGTTGGCAATACTTCACAAACAAAAGTTATCTTAGTAATACATCATTAATGCATCAGATATATCAATTCGGTTTATTTCTTCAAAATATCTTACAATGTGTAAATTGCAACATGATGCAACCCGCTAGTATATAAAAAAACTGATAGGTTTTGTTAAGTTCCTCAAACTGTCCATTGAGACTAATTGCAACCTTTTTGGAATCATGGGCCGACTTCGGGACACGTACAATAATTTGCTACTCCTATTACATTCCATTGCCTTCCTTTGGCGCAAACCTAATCTAGAGCGCGACTTTTTGAAACCATATAACAACTGCAGTTGGTAGAAATGGATTTCTTTCCTTCTGAAAATTAGACAAAAATCTCATGCACTGCTCAATTCGGAAAAAAGTGATGAAAAACAACCTGATTGTAGCCTAAAATTTTCAACCTGAGAACAATATTACTTTCAAGTCAAGATTCAGGACGTCATACATTTCTGAGCCCAAGACAAAAACGACTATTTTAGTTCAAATCAAAGTCGATGACAAAGTCTTAGGTCGAGATATGTCTATACGGTCTTTTCTTACCTAACAACGGTCGAGGATGTTCTTTTCATAATTTGAGCTCCAGGCAAGCAAAAAATACTCTCGTTGAAGCACTTTTATCATATTCAACAAATTTTGGCGACATTTTTCATTGAAATCTGTAGAAGCCTTCTCGTATGTCATAAAAAAACTTTCAGCGCAACCATATTATATTTGAAAGCTCGAAATTTCTCAAAGCATTCTCTTATGTCATAAAAAACTTTCAGCGCAACCATATTATATTTGAAAGCTCGAAATTTCTCAAAGTCTGGCTCTATTTTGTTCTCAATGTTGTTCTTCCCAAAAATTCTTCTCAATATCTATTCCCCTGCCCATGCACTTTTTGCAGAAGTTGCTGAATGAAAAAATTATTAGCTGTTTTTAAATCAATTCTTTCAAAAAATTAAAATTTTTCTGCATATTCCTTACAAAAATTCAACACTTTTAAAATTTGAGCACAATTACATATTGTCAGCAATTCAGAAAAGAGAAATTTAGCGTGTTTAGCACATTTCCTTCATAAAGGTGGCTCGTCATTTTGGGCTCATTTTTTTTTTAAATCTACGTTTTTTTTTCAAAAAATGTTTACTCTTATTTTTAAAAGAGAAGAGCTCAAAAGCATCGCGTTTTCCTTGTCTCTAACGCAAGGAAGACAGTTTCGCTTAAGCTGCCTTAATTCAATCAGGCAATATGGCTACATAGATCAGAATTTTTGTAAGTTGAAATGCTCTGATGCAATATTGCTTATTTTTGCTTTTTCTGCTTGTACACAAGCAAAAAAATGGAAACCTATGAATTTGCAAAAAAAATTGTTAGACGATTTTTGTTTGACCCATAAAAGGTTCATGCTGATAGCCCCTAAAAACATTGTTTTAAACGGACAAGTCTGACATAATAATCCACTCAATGTGTTGACAAGAACTGAGATTATTTGATAAATGTGTTGAAAATTCATCATGTAAAGCGGTTAATTATTTAAAATTTAACCAATGAAAAATTTTTTTCAGCGGTTGTCAGCGCTCTTTCTATATAATTCTTAATAAAAGTGTAAACTAGGTGCACACTTTAACTAAAAAACTAAATATGATTGATTAAAATGTTACGGTTTTTTTATCACATTACTCTCCAGGTGATGTGCAATGTTACGTCATTGATATCATTGCACGGCACCTATAATTGTGTTTAATTTGTCTTCTCTTTGCAGCTCACAGCTTCTTATCAACACCCTGGGTCGCCATTTTTTGTTAGTAAGTTAAGAATAATACATGATGTTACATTGATAATACATGTTGTATCATCTTTATCTACTTGTCAGCCGAAAACCTCTGAACTGCCAAATACAGCCTACTTTTACAACATAATTATCATATTTTTCTACTAAATGTATGCAACTTTAGCTTCTAGCCAACTCTTGTTTTATAATTATCAGCACCATCCCTGGTAGACAGTTCTAATTAGTCATGCAAGGATAATATATGATGTTATACATAACTTAAAGATTTTCCTATTACGACCTTGGTATGACTTCAAATAGAGCATTGAAAAGACTTTTCATCGTGGAAAAACAGATGAGAACAGCAGCCGAGAAATAAAAATAATTTGCAGTATCTTGAATTTTCTGACCGAATGTTGCAATAAAATGTATCGTGTCGCAAGAATTTGTTTTCCAAAATATTGCAAATCTTGTAAGATAAATTTCTTTTTCGAAATATGGGTTCAAATTTGATCAAGTTCGAATGCGATCAGCAAAACATCAGGACTCCAAATGCATTTTGTATAAAAACTAGACACTGAACAAATATGGCAATGGTCTGTGAATTAAACAAAAACGAGCACAGAAAACTAAAACTATACCAAAGTCTTATCTAAATTTCAGTAAATTTGCTCAAATGAAAACAGGGTAAGATACTTTGTTGAAAATAAAAGCAAAATAAACCTGGCTCCAGAAATATTTACAACAGAATTACAATATTCTGACTCAAATTGTATATAATTGAGCAGAATAAATTAAATTTACTGAACGAATTGGATAACGTTGTCGCACTAAAGCAAATAAACTTTTTTCCAATTTTTTTGTTTTTTATTTTACAAATTTAGGTCAATTTATGTGCGATTCAACTTGAGCGACTCTCTGGTGATTGCTTTCTACAAAAAATGATTGAATATAAGCCAAAAGTGAGCCAATCATAACAGAATTTGGCAAAAATGAACTTCTGTGAATCTTGCAATATAACCTTCCGTCTTGCATGATCTTGCAGGACAACCTTTCTTCTTGCAAAATCATTTGGTTGTACAGGATTAACTTCTGACTTTCATAATCCTTAAAGATAACAGTTTTACAGGAATGTTGTTTTTTTACAACCTTTCGGCCTCCATTCTTCAACCTTCCAATATTTAAATTTTAGTCTCAATTAAGAAAAATTTAATACGGTTAATATTATTGGCAGCGTTTAGCGTCTGACTTGTGTGAAAACATCTAATTTCCTTGGTCCTTCAACATCTATTTTTACCACTGCATTCCGTTGAAACCCAGTCGTACATACTAATTGTTTTGAACGCAGTCTCTCCTTCAGCCTCAACATTATCCAATTCAATTTGTGCACCCTTCAATTATGCAACATTCTACCCCAGTTGATCAGTTGATCCAACCGATCAGAAACGGTCAAACTTTTTTTGACCATTGACTTCATAAAGAAATTGTTTTAATTGTTTTCAATTGTTTTCGATCGGTAAATTAGGAAATGATCAGTTTTGATCTTTTCAATTAATTTCGATTAGTATACTTAGGAAATAAGATTTTTGATCCTTTTTAGGAGCTTGCTGTTTTTGATCGCTTTTTTGGGAAATTGCCGCTTTTATGATTGAGTCAACCAATGTCAAGATACCAATGAGTTTAAAACTATAGAATAATTGGAAACTAAGTTTAGCAATGCTGCAACAAATTTGTGGACCAAAGGCTTTCCAGTAGGAGAAAAATGTTTGCGAGATTCAAAATTATACTAAAAAATTTGTTGTTTTTCATTTAGAGGCATTTAGACAACGATATTCAAAAATTTTGCAAAAATTAAATTAATCTGTTAAAAAAATTTACATCAATTGACCCTCAAGATTCACTTAACGCCTAGTTTTTTTAGTTTCTCATTTCTACCTTTTTTTCATTATCTTTGTATCATTTGATGAGTAAAAATTCGCTCCTGCTTCAGTATAAAGATTTCTGTAGAAGTCTCAGAATATTTATTCAAAAATGTTTTTTGTCGGCAGACGAAATCGGACAATTTTATGCGCATCCTAGGAAATTCAAAGTGATACCATATGAAAGGTCTTCAAACGCAGATTTCAACCACATAACTTTCGTTAAGTTTTTGAGCCAGATTGAATTTTCATTTTCAATAAAATCGTTCTGACTGATACCATTAATATTGCTTCAGGATAGTACATTGGTCAGCATTATTCAAATAATTTTGTTTATCAAAGTGATATCATAACTAGCAACTCAGAAAGGACAATTGACCCGGGCTAATGATGAGCAATAGCGACTGAATCAATGGTCTGATTTCGTACAGCTTTCAAATGTTAATGTTGGAATATAAAGCAGTATATATTTGAACTTCCAGGTTTCGAGGACTGCCGGTGGAGAAGTTGCATCAGGCGACTTATATCATGATAGCTGCACAACTGAGAACAACCAGTCATACTGTGGACTTCGACTCACAGATCTGGAAATTTCTGGAAATTTCACGATTGCAATTACTCTCTCGCTCCTTGGAAACAAGTTGCCATGGATTGAAGAAACATATAACTTCTCTACGCCAGATTGTGAGTGTACAAACTAGTACAAAAGACCCTATAAGGGTAAAGTCATTTATACCATACCAGTTGAGATGTCAATTCCCCAAAAAACCATGGTCGACAGATGAAAAGGACCGTGGTTGACTAAAACTAAGTGTGAAAAGATTTACGGTTGCCTTTAATAGTCACGATACACTGACCAAAATTGCCGGGTTCACCATGCTATGACCAATAATTAACATGTTTGACACTAAGTTGGCCGATAGTAGTCAGGGTTGAACGGGCTCAACCAAAATTCAAGTGGGGAACTCGAACTGCTAGCCCTAAACCTGAAAATTGGAACCAATGGAACAGTGGCTCAACTTATGAAAAGACCAAAACTTTCGACTATAAACAAACATGCAATATTGCATATAAAACAAACATAACTTTGGTTTTTCTATTCTGGTTACAGTAAGCACGAAAAAATTTTCATACAAAACTGAATAAATGTGAAATGTTCTCTTCTCTTGAATTTTTTGGAAATATGTTTGTGGGCACTGAGCGGGCATGCGTAGTAGCGGAGTTTTCGTAGGAGTAGAAAATAGAAGCCATATTAGAACTGGGAAGGGGAAATTCTTTTGTATTAGGTGTTCATTTTTGTTCAATCTCTGTTGACAGAGCTACTGTTTAGTCATAGTTATACTTCTAATTACAGTTCAGTTATACTCATGTGCTAAAAGAGAAAAATATGAAATAACAATAGCAAGCCAACTGAGACTCAACAGTGTTAGCCTTAGAAAAACGGCTTTCTTCAATTACTTCAGCAAAATATTGCAAAGATAAACTGTCTTGAGCGGTAAACAACGCGTTATTGTGTTTTGTGTTTGGAATATTCTTGAGCAGACATTTTTTTTACTTCACGCAACTTTTGCTACTTGGAAATTAAATTATATATTTTTTCATCTGTAATTGTTGTGCAATTTAATTTTGCTGCTTTTCAGAAATATATGAGATAATGTATCCCATTCATCTCTGAAATGAAGAATAGTTGTCTTATCTGTCGTAATCTCATAGTTTCCCTAGATCTGACAAAATTGTCTCGTAGATTAGTTTTCGATGGTTAAACGGTTGCTATTGACTCAATTGCTATTAAGACCTGCTGGCGGAATTTTTGAAATTGTTTCACCAAAGAAGCAGCAGTCAAGACAAGACAAGAAAAAGATGAGATTGAACTATCAGTTTTTTTGTGGTTTCTTGTTTCGTTTTTTCTTTGTTTCTTGTTTCTTGCACTTTGCCAACCTCTTGCCAATTGTGCACCTGAAAAAGACCATATTGGATATTAGTTTCAGTCAAGAAGCTCCGAACTGTTTTAAAATATGCCAGCAGCCATTTTTACCTCTCTTGCTCATAAAGTATTTCAATGTTAATTTTCAGAGCAGAGATGGCAAACCGGCCCCAAGCAAGATTTTTTTTCAGAAAACGTTTTTGAATACTCAACCTAACTTTTTTTCTTTTCAAGATATTTTATATATTTAATATATTAAAATATTTGGATTAATTATTTATTGAAAACTTTCCCAATCGTAACCTTTTCCTACCAAATCTCCATTGGCTAGAAACAAAAGGAAGTTTGGTAAGTGCTCACAACTATAGAAAGTCCTGAGCTTTAAATTCTTTTTGAAATTATTATGAAACTTATATACCAATTTTCGCTAATAGTTACCTTGGTCAACTGTGAAATCCTATATCAAAATTTAAAAAGTAGTTTTTATTTTCCCGGTTTTCTAGTTTGATATTATATTTCTGTTTAAAAACTTCTCAGAGCTAGCCAAAAAACTGTTTTAAGTTTAACTTTCGATGACTACTTATACGTCAGTTACGCAACTTCTATACCAATTTTTGCTAAAAGTGACCTCGGTCAACTATGAAATCCTATCTCAATAATTTAAAGTAGTTTTGATTTTTCCTGTTTTCTAGTCTGATATTTTATTTCTGTTTAAAAACCTCTCAGAGCTAGCAATCCAAAGAACAGTTCTAAGTTTAATATTAGACGACTACTTATACGTCAGTTATGCAACCGAAATACCTGCAAGTTCACTTGAAAATTACAATTGCTTTCCTAGAAAAATCCAACTTTCGGTAAAGGAATCATTTAAGAAAATCAAAAAATACGGAATCAAAATTGAAGTTTATTTTTGTTACAGTAGTCGAGACCAGAAAAAAAATTTTGTAGCATCTTGCAAGAATCTTGTACAAAAACATATGTTTGCAATTGTTCCAGACAACAACTATTCTAGTGCGAATACAACATTTTAAAGATGAAAATTTATCTTGTAAGCTCTCGCAAGATCTTGCAAGAGAGACTGGTACTTTGTAAGAATCGTGCAACTTCGTGAAGGTCGCTTGCTTTGTGTTCTGGTTGGCTCAAAATTAGTTTTTTCCAGATTTTCTTGTGGAAACTTTTCAGTTGCCTGTTTCCCAAATTGAGTAACAAATTCATCTAAATTTACGAAGAAAAAAATAGCACAAAATGTTTCGAGTCAACAACCTAATAAAAACTGGTTATTAATTTCAATTTTTTTTCTGCTCTATTATCTATGATACAGGGCTAAAAACTATGCTCTACAGCAAACCTCCTGAAGCTCGGCTTAACTTTTTCTTTAATTTCAGAAAAAATATTATATTCTTTGAAGTTTGATAATCGGTTTCAGTGAACCGAAAAAATATTAGAGTTTGGATTAAGCTGTTGATTCTTTTCAGCAATTTTGTGTTATTTAATGCTTTTTCCGTATTTGTATTAGTATTTAGTACATTCTTCAGTCTCTAATTTTAAGTCAGTAATCTTTTTTCATTCAAAAATTATAGGAATCCATTATAGACCTCATTTGCTGATTGTGTTCAAACCTGTTCAATTCTGTACCATGGATTCCCTATTCCAAAGAAGAAGTTTATCCTGCAATTTCTATCGAGAACAATAGTTTGTTTATCCTGCAAGATTTAGCAAGAAAAATAGTTTATCTTTCTTGTCATGTATACTACTTTAGTACTCGATAAAAAGCTGTTGACATATGAGAAAAAATTGGGAAAAAGTAATAAAAACCATTTGTTAAATTAGCACTTAAAAACTTAAATCTTTGAGTGCTTTTTTAGTAACTGTTTTTTTTTACTTTTCCCATTCTCTTTTCTTAAATATATTTCAATATTTTTACGCCTCCTTAGGTGGTTAAAAAATCACAAATTTTGATTCAGATGAAATTCAGATTTCAAAGCTGTAAAATTAAGTTCGGAGAGCTTTCAAGATCTGGCAAGTTAACCCTTTGAGTTCAACCACGGTACGTATTCTCAAAATTTGCACATTGATAGCAAATTGGAAAAACCTAAATGCAAATACTGGCATAATTAATGCACTATACTTCAAAATTTTTCGAATAAATAGCAAATTCCACATCGAGTTTTAAATAGAAAATTAAAATTAATAGAGAATAATAAAGAAATAACAATAGGAAATAATGATAAATGAAAGACCCGGGTCTGGATCGATTGCTTTTTCAGTACTGAAGCATCATGTTTCATTTATCAGTTATGAAATTTACAGAGTTCTGATCATGGCATTTTAAGCATTTTCGAAATATTAACTAAGAACTCTTCATTTTTTCAGACGTGCCAGAAGAAGAGGCCAACAATGAAGAAGAAAGTGGCGATTCCAAAGTTAGCTGGGTTGTCATTGGCATCCCTGCGGCCTTAATGGCCGTCTTTGCTATATGCATAGCCATTATCGCATTCCAAGCTCTCAAACAGAAGATTTGCGGGAAGAAATCAAAGAACCAGTACGTATTGATTCTTGGAGTTTTTTTAGTTTTTTGATTTACCTCAACCGAGCATTCACTCCTTCCCAAATGGTAAAAGGTATCTTCCCAAAGTCAAAAGGAGATGGTAATTAATCTTCTATTTGGTTGTTGGGGTTTCTTGTCGATCTTGAATATTGATGAACAGATTCTTATCCACTTGACGGTATTTGAGAACTTTGATTGAAAAGCAGGAAAATCTAAGTGTCACTCTAATGCGAAATCTGATTACTCTTATACTTAAACGAATATGTTTGTCTTTCTTGGCAGCTTTATTATTTTTGCAGTGCGGTTATTTCTTAAATTTAATAATATAATGGCAAAAAAAAAATCAAACAAAAGTTGTGCCAATAACTTCGGATCCTTTTTTAAGTGAGGTCTTTGTCCGAATATCTACCGAGAGGCTTAATTGAGATCTCCTAAGCTGACTTCGTTTCCCTTGTAGAATACTAATGAACATTGTGCTACGTGGTTCTTATGGTAACATCCGATGCCAGGTTGATGAATAGCTTCCAAGGGGCAAACAAAAACTGTGTTTTTCACTGTTTTTTGCATTAATGTCCGTCGTTAGAGTTTCTATTTTTTGCAATAATAAACGAATTGTCAAAAGATCGAAAATAAAGAAAAGCTAATTAAATATTAACAGCAGAAAAAAAATATGCGAAAATTTTACCTTAAATTGCGAAGATAATTATCCATATCACAACTCACACGGACAATTAGGTTTTTAAATCGTCCTGCAAAATGTTAACTAAATAGAGTCGAGCAATGAATATTTTTGGCCCATTAGTTTGTTTTGTGACTAATAATGAAACGCTCAAAATTTTGTTATGAGTAAAAGAAGTTGCTGTGGCCAGCTTGAAGGACCAAAATAGCTGCATTTGCTGATGTACTGAACAAAGAAGAGAAAAAGTTGAAACATTTTCAAAAGAAAGTAATTATTCTATTGTAAACTGAGATGATCAGTCTCAAGCAAAGAAATTAAAGAAGACTTTCCCACTTGCTCAGACATAAGATTTTTTCCACACTAAAACTCAAATGCGTAAATAAAAAAATTCAGAAAACATAGTGTTACGCACTGATTTTTAATATTATTCCTCGTGGTGTTATTGAGGTTTATATTAGAAGTAATTAACTTAAATAAATGGCATTTTACAAGGACTTATTTTGGTGTTTCACAGTGCGATTTTTAGCAGATATATTTTGAATAAAATTAGCTAGTAATAGCCTTTTATTGAGCGGTTCAGATGCGTGATATATCCACTAGTTTGCCTTGCAATTTTGTGTTAAGTTTGTCGCTATTTCATCTGTAACTTAATTTATCAAACTTGGAGGTTTTCAAGAGAATTTCCAGTTCAATCTTTAATTATTTTAGCAAGAATTATTTAATAATTTTAACAAGAAGTTTCTCAAGTTTATCAAGTTTTTATAAGGTGATAGGCAACTGATTGTCAGGCTGGTTCTCCGGTGTTCTGGTGATAGTGGGTTCCGCAAGATTGTGCCTTGAGTTGTATTGGTCCTTCGCAAATATTTACTGATTTAAAAGTTGGGCAATTTCCGGCTTTTGTACGTCTCTTGGTGTTTGTTCAGTACATATACAATTCCGTATTAGCACCTACTTTATCAGAATAATTACTTCACCAAGTACATAATCTCTCATGAAGTTATTTACTGATTATGTGAATTTATCATCAAGAAACTCAAAAAAGTAAATATTGAGGCTTTTAGGCACTTGAAGTGTTTGCTAGTAAAACTGTCAATCTGCGGTTGTTTTTCGTAAACATAAACAAATTAGAGGTTACAGGCCTAGATGGAAATACTGGCTATATATGGCCTTGAAACTAACTGAATATTAATTAATATAAAGCACTTAATTATGGATATTTTAAGGAATATCATCGCGTAACTATGAGGGACGAAATAGGTGCGTGACACTACCCGACTTTATGAAAATTTTCCATGAAAATTATAGTGAAAGAACTGGGGTTTTACAATTTTTCTATAAAACATATAATCTGCACGAGTACGAAGATATAAACATATTTTTGTTGGAGCCACCCAATTTATGTTTTCTTAGAAAAGAGTTTTGGAACGAAAGCATTTAAGTTAAAGACAATTAAAGAAGTTAAGAGAAATAAAGGTTAAGTTAAGATAAAGTTAAAATGAAAAGGTTGAGATAAGGTTAAAGGCTTTAAAGAAACATTTAGGGGAGATAAAATGCGCTAATTCAGAAGAAAAGAGTGAAGACATAAGTTGAAAGTTAAGATTAAGAGGAGACATTGAATTAGCACTGGGAATAATCATGGTTATTTCTTTGAATAATGGCTCTAAACTGTTAGAAGCAGGATAAGAAGGATACTGGTTGAATGAATGGTTTAAAGCACTGGTTTAGGTTGTGAATTGAGGTACTAGTTTGAACTTATGAAGCACTGATTAGTTAAGCTTAATGAATGAAGAGATACTTAATGTCTGAGAGGAATAATACTTGTCAAACTTATATAAGACTTTCAAGAGCTTAAAGCATACTCTCCTCTCGGGATTGAGCTTGATGGTAGAGTTCGTCGTCTGTGTTAAATTGTTGCATGGTGTTGAGTGATATGGTAGAAGTTGCAGGCATGGAATTTCGTCGTTGTCGTTTGAGGGTTCCAAGTTCTTCTGGAGAGATGACTGTTGGCGGTTGCTTGAGTTGTTTGGCAAGAGTTGTGACTACATCTGCTTTCAGATGCTTGGGTACGGAAACTACTGGGTTTAGCGGTACATTGGTTCCGTTAAGCTTCATAAAATTCGGTACCATTCGTCGTACAAAGGCTACTTTATGGTATAAGAACATGAAGAGAATATGTAACGCTAGATTTCAGATAAAAACAATAATGGTTAATGAAAGGGAAAGCTTGATCGGTACGTAAGATTCAAGTTTATCAATTAGTGCTGGCTTGAATGTCTTCATTTCAGTGGTAATTGGCTTTGCTATGGCGTCTATTGACTCTGCTGATAATTTTCTGTTCGAGTAAATAAATTCCGTTTTAACTTTCTTCAATAAATCGAGATTTGCTTCGGTGGGAGAGTCATATTTCGGAAGTTCATGTATGTTAGGCACGGAATCAATTAAATGGGCAAGTGGATCTGGTAATTTAACGTTATTTCTGGTTGCTGGAAGGTACTGACAACTTTGTAAATCAGCTCGAATCTTAATGTTGTCACTGAACATTGTATGTCCACATTTTAATGTGATTAAACAGATGTTACAACCTTTGTGAGGAACATTGATGTGTCGGCCATTTTTCTCCATACCAATCTCACTAAGGGTATAATCACTTGAAGCTGATGTTAGGAGCCAAATTCCGTATCCAAGGTTCTGTGCTCGTTCAGGGTTGGGTAACACAACCTTCTCTGTATCACATACTTTCAATGCTGAGATTGTGTGGTGAAACTTGAGGGTTGCTAGACACGAGGAGAATCCAAGGTGGGTTTCCATTGTCTCATGGCAGATTCGGTATCGTGGCGATCCAAGGCAGTTGTCATACTGAGCTTTCGTCAATACTGTGGTTTCCATCTGTCCTTCTGAGATTGCTAAGTATTCTCCCTCTATTACATATCGTAAGGCGTCTACGGAGTCCTTCTGAGGCATAGGGATTACTATTGCACGATAAACTTCGAGCACTGTCTGGCTAGAGGCTAGGGGAATGGCTAGTGTCAGTAAAAGTCCGTCTTCAACTGTCGAAATCTCTTGTACTAATTTTGCATCGTAGTACGAAAGTATGTCAGTCATGGGTATTGCCAAAGTTAGACGATCTGGGGCGTTCTTTTGGCTATCATGGACTGAATCAAGGATCTTTATCAAAGATTTACGAGGCACTAAGGAGATTGGAAGACGTTTGTCAAGCAAAGTAGGAATTGCGTTTATAACATTAATTCGAAAAGAATACAAGGCTGCTCTGTAACTTCTAATATCTGCATAAAGAGTGAGAAGTAATGAAGCTGCTGTATCAAAGTTAAAATTCAATTGTTGCTGTGATAATTGGATTTCCATGCAGGTTGCTAGTGCGTTCAGATTATGATCTATAATTGCAAACTGTTCCTCTACTAGTTTCCAGTTTCTGTTCTGGTTTTCTTGCATTTCGTTTTGAACTTTGTAAACCTTTGCAAGTTCGTCAGCAACTAGGAAGAATTTCTCATCGGTTTGTGCGCCGATTTCCATTACATAGTAATTGAGGCTGTTGAAACTGTTGGCTAATCTGTCGATGTTCTCAGCATTTTGGGACGTTCGCTGAAAAGATCCGAAAATTCCTGTAATTCCACCGCATCCTCCGCTACTCATTGCGATTCCTGGACCAAAGAGTCCAATTCCAGCAACTGCGGCTGCTATTGCAAGCGGGGCGGCTCGTTTTTGTCGAGTGTGAGGGTCTTCTTCGACTCTGGTAAGGAATTTTTCAGTCTCGTTGCGTAATTTAAGGACTTCAATTTCGGCTTCTATGGTTTCATTGAGTATTTTCGTGTAAAGCCAATCAACATTGAAGGAAGCTGTTTGTTTCCGGTAAGGGTAAGTAGTGCTATGGGTAAGGTTGCAAAATTCCGATTGCGTGATCCATTTTTTCGAGAGTTCATTAAGTAGAGTCTCTACTTGTTGTCTGATAGTGAAATTATAGCGAGGAAACGGTACTAAAAATTCCACATTTATGAACTTTTCGGTAATCAGAATCTTTCCTTCTTTATGGAAGATGATGCCTTTATCCAGAGCTGCTTCTGTATTAATCGGAGTTTCAAAAGTGGGGCCGAAAAGTAAGAGATTCAACACAATTGTTAAAAACATTTTCATATTTCAGTAATATCGACTATGTTTCAGGACAATCTTCTACTGATGTGGTTCTTCTGAGTGTTTCAACTGGCTCTATTTGGTCTTCCGGTGTTTATTTGCTCATTTAGTTACTTTGCTCGGGCTTCTAGATCTAGTTTTCTCGATATGGCACTTGTTTATGTGATGTTTATTTATTTCAGGTGTACTTTACTTTTAGGTGATGTGTGCTGATGTGTGTATTTATTGATATTACTACTGAATATGGTGTTTAAACATGTTGAAGTGTGGTTATTTGGTTGAATGATGGGTGTGTGATGGTGGGGGTATTGGTTGGGGGGGGGTCGAATTATGCAGTCTTTACATGTTTTTTCGAGTTTTTCAGATTATTTTGCCCACAATATTGCACCATGTGCTTTAATATCACTGTTTCTGCCATAATTATTGGGTGCTGTGTGAATGGGACCAGGTTTGTTGGAAGGAACGCTGTTCACTGGTCAAGATTGAAACATCCAAAGTGCAATATGACAGCAGTAGATGATATAGTTATTGATAATGGGAGTGGTGGTGGGACTGAGTGGTGGATTATTATTATATTAGTATTCTTTTTATTATTATCATTAGTATCTGGATTGTTGGGAGTGTGGGCAAATCGAAGGAGGAGGAGGAGGGAAGTGGGGAGATCAGGGGAGGCTGTCGAGGAAGATTCAGTGTGACTTATTAATTATTTTTATTTTGTTTAACTATTTTAATAGTTGTAATATTGTGTAATAGTAATATTAATATGACTGTGTAAGGACTATTGTGACTGACTGTAATATTGTAGTTTTACATGTAATATTGACTGGTGCTACTAATATACTTCATACATGGTGCTAGTAATATGGTAGTAATTAATATATCAAGACTTGTTTTGTGGGGGGGTTGAGGATTTAAGTAGGGGACAAAAGGAAGAATTAAAGAGGCGTAGTAAATAAGTAAATGCTAGTGAAGGGTGTAATTGTGTGTTCAGAGCGTTGTTGTGTGTTTTGCGGCATGTGTTATTAACTATTAGCGGTCATTATAGCATGGTATTTAAATGTCCTTGGCAATTATTGCGTAATTTGTTCTGTTTGTGTGTTTTCATTCCTGTGATTGTTCATTTTTGACTTAACACGTTAACTTTCTGCTTGCTTAATAACTAGTTTGACTCAATTTTGAAACTTTCAGATAGTTATTGTGAATCATGGATGTTGCCCAGTATGAGGATTTTCTGACTTTCTTGCGAAGCAAGTCGTTGTCTCAGTCTGAATGGATGTATCCATCATTTGTTCGGTCATCTGAGGAGCGACGAGCTTATCGGGACAAAGCAGAACATATGATACTGGGGACAAAGAACGTGGGAACATCGGAATTGGCTGTACATCGGGAGGTGTTGATGTACAAAGTGGAAGTGAAGGTGGGCAGCGAGATGCAAGTCCAGGAGAAGGAAATTCCAACACAGCAGATGGTGTCTCAGGAGTTGGCTTCGTTTCATGTTGGGTTTAGTGCTTCTGCAAAGCACATTACTCGTGTGAGGTCACAAGTCGATCGCCTGAAAGCTGCTGGGTTCTTCTTTCCACGGTCAATGGGAGGATTGCAGGCCGCTGTTGAAAGGTAATTGCATATATTTATAATAATTATTTATATTTTTATTTGTTTTTCTTTAGTTTGTGTAGTAGTTGTAGTATTTTACTAGTTGTGAAGTGGTGTATGCTTATTGTTTAGAGCAAATCGTGAGTGTGTGCCATGTTTCGTGAAGAAGATGTTCGGCAAAGAGGTGCACTGCACTTTTTTCCGTGCAAATCTTCGTGCAAATGTGTGTGCCGAATTGGGGTACGAGTTTTACAATGACATTTATGCTGAGCATGTGGACATAGTGTCATTCAAAACTCAAAAGTTGCTTGGTGCGGCTGGTGTGGGGGCCGAAGTTGGTAGTCTGTGTGCTCTCAGTGCTCTGTACTACACTTTAACTGGTCGGAAGTCAGGTATTTGTTGTGTTTTGTCGCAATTTTCACTAAGTTTTGTTACTTTAATTCACGTTTGTTTGGTTTGTTGCAGACAAGAAGGTTCCCAAGCATAATGTTCGCGCTCTACGCTTGGCTATTGTGGCCAAGATGCGTTCGCCTGGGTTCTCTGAGCTTGTAAAGGACCAGTTAGGGTACTTTGTGTCGGAGTATGAGATTGCTGAGAGTGAAGATAATGGGTCGTTGGCCGAGTTTTGGGTAAAGTTTTATCGTAATTACTGTTAATTTTGATTTGTGCGTGTGTAGGTAGGTACTCTTTGAGGTTTTGTTGTTTAGTTTGTCGGTATGGCTTCTTTCCTGGGATGCAACGTCAATGTTTATTGGCAGTATACTGAGGAAATGGGGGGCGGCTGGGTGTGTTACAGGCATTCTATCAATGCTAATACCACCGCTCCTGCTGTACTGATCCAGTGCATTGGAAAATTCATCGACAATGAGTATCGGTACCATTGTGAGCCAATTGTGGACTTTCCAAAGTGAGTATTTAACTGTTTTTGTGAATATTTATCGTGTTTTTCATATAATTTTGAGGCTTTTTGTGTATTATATTGACATTTAAACAGGTTGGACGATGCTGAGCGGTACGTGACTCGTTCTACTAGGACAAGGGGTCAGTCCGGTCAGTGTACTAGTGGTGGTGGTACCGTAGCTGAGGATAGCGCCGATGAGAATTGACTAGTGTCGGTGCAATTATATTCATCATGTAGTTTAGTTTCATCTATAGGTGAGTTTTTACTTATTATTTGTCAATTGTAGCTTTGTTAATTGGTTTTGACTGTGGGACTAGCAGCTGTGAAGTGTGTGAGCGTGTGGTAACATTTTAATTGCAGTGTGTGACTTTATAATGACATATTTGTGAAAGTGAAATTTTGGTGACATAACGACTTTTTTGATTTTTGGGCATTAACTTTATTTACTTGTCAATTATTGATCATAGACTGGTTCTAATGGTTCTAGATACTTAATCTGGTTGTTATCAGCACTTGTGTGTAATTTGAACTGGTTTGGAAGAGTATTTGGTACTAATTTTCACATGTAATTTTTTCGTAATTTTGATGATTTTTCCGCATCAGGGCTGGTGTGGTAAATATGTGAATTTTTCAATTTTTATAGAACTTTGGGCAAATTTTTTGGCTTGGCCCACTCATTAGATATCGGTGGGGAATAACTATGCAATAATTTCAGGTCTTTGGACACTTATTGGTCAACTTTTTTACTGATGTCTGAAGAACCGAAAAATGCGAAAAATTGAGGGCTCCAGCGTCACTCAATTTTTAAATTGCTCCGATCGGGCTCAAAATTGGTAGATCGTTTCAGTGGCTTAACAAACCCTGCAGCGCAAAAATTTTGCGCAATTTAAGCGTTTTTCGCAAAATTATGATTGTTTTCGTGATCTAAACCTGGCTATTTTTGAATCATGAATTTTTGGTCTGAATAAGTCGTCACTGTTCATACATTATCGGTATTGAATGGTTAAAATGGTACTGTCTGTGCTTGGTACTAATGTATGTTACTGAATTATAGGGTTTGAAGCTATTTATCGGGTCAGAACATTGATTTTTGCGTCCAAAATGCTAATTTTCAGGCATGATTTTTCCCCTAATTGAGCTTCTTCGAGACATGTGTCAGTCTAGTGATTCTCTAGTGGCCTAAATCAGGTGCTAACTGTTGTTACTGATATCTGTGGCTATCAGGTGTAGCATTTTGGTAGGTTTGGAGTTGATTAACTTAGGTTTTGTACCAGTTTTTCTGTGAAATGTACTGAATTTTTACTTGTGAGGCGTCATGTTTGGTGCATAAGTTGACATAGATTGAAGATAATTGATTTTTGACAGTAATTGTGGGTCATACTAGTGAGTACTATGTTGGTGGCAGCTATTGGTGTGGTTTAATGCATTATTTGACTATAATATATCGAGTTTTTCACTTTAGAATTTCAGACCAAATTTTGTGAAATACCTGCAATTTTCGATTTTTTCACTTTTTTCAACATTTATGAATTTCTGTACAATTGTATGGATTTATTAGGCTTAGATAACTACTAGAGAGACTGAATATTGGATATGGGCTCATAAGTCTGCTATTTGATACTATTTTTCTGGTCTAAATCTGGCTCTATTTTGACTAAATTGAGAAGAGTTTGGTAGGCTTCAATTTTTTTTGTTATTATTTCAACGATTTACTTAACAATGTTCCATATTTTTGATATGAGCGTGTAGAGCTTGAGCATGCGGATGTTTTAAGCTAATAATATCAGGTTTTCGATCAGTATTTTGGATTTTATGAACATGTTCGTGAATTTTCAAAAAGTCTCCAAAATTGAGGGGCCCAGCGTCACTCAATTTTTAAAATGCTTCGATTGAGCTCAAAATTGGTGAATCGCTTTATCGGCTCAAAAAACCCTGCAGCGCCAAAATTTGGGCAGTTTCAACTATTTTTTCACTAGTTATAACGTTTTTGCTGCAGTGAACCTGGGTTTTTTGAAAAGGCTCAGATAAGGGATAGGTTATTGGCTATGAGGCTATGAAAAACTTGTTCAAAATGATTGATATTGCTATGGTTGGACTGCTAATGAGTAGGGCTAACTGAATTAACAATAAAATTGGGCATATTCGAGTTTTAAGATGCATTTTTGATCACTTTTTCTTGAAATTACACTCGATTTTTTGTTATTTTCATTACTTTTGCAGTCTTTTCTCAGCTTGTATTGGCACTAGGGGGCTGGGAGTGCATATTCTGAGAGATATAGATGTGGGGGTGCTGATGGTATAGTTAATGTTTGTCAGAAGTTAATATTTTTGACTCTAGTGGGAAATAACTGGATTTTTCCTGACAAAATTGTGGCGTTTTGAGAGCTTATTTGGGTTTAAGTCTTCATGGTTGATACTGGGATGAGCTGGGACTGGTTTTTATGGTACTACAAAGCTAGTGGGGGGTCGCACTAGAGTTGTAGGGGGTATAGGTGGCTTTTTTCGGGTCAGGTGGAGAATAAAATGACAAAATTTTTGAAGCGGAGGATTGAAGTAGAAGCGCAATTTTCGTTTTTTTGTCATTCTTCAACATATACTTGGAAATATTGGGTTTTAACGGTTGTTTGAGGTTGTACCATGTGGGTGGCAGCTGGGAGTAGCTGCTGGAAGCATTTGGGACAGTTTTTGGCATATTTTTGGGGTATAATTTACACTACATTTTAATCAATTTTAGCACACTTTGGTAAGGTTCGGTATTTTTGTCATAACTCAACTTTTATTAATTTTTGACGGGATTTTTGGGTACTGGGATGTCAAGCGTGAGCAGTAGGATGGTCTAGGGCTATAAAATGGGTCAATTGGGTGTTTTTTGTGGGAGTTATCATTGAATTCGAGCGGATTCGAAAAGTGTCAAAAATTGAGGGCTCCAGCGTCACTCGATTTTTAAAGTTCTCCAAATCGCATCAAAATTTGCATGTCGGTTTCTGGGCTTAAAAAATGCTGCAGCGCAAAAGTTTGGGGTGATCAGGGCGTTTTTCACAATTTTATGACTATTTTTCTGAAGTGAACCTAGGATTTTCGGAAGGGTCAATTTTAGGCTAAGTTTTTGGTACTTAGAACGGGTCGAATGGGGTCAATAATAGCTGGAATCGCTTTTGCTGGATAAGGGCTTTTCAGAACAATAGGTTAATCCAGGTTCGGACAAATAGTTTCGGAGATATATTAAAATAACTGGATTTTGAGGTCAAAAATTTTCGGTTTTTTGGCAATTTTTGGGTTTTAGGGCTAAGTTGCTCAGGCTTGTTGGGCTTTTGGGGCGGATGAAGGGTACTGCTGGACTGTACTGGGTCTCTACATTTTAATGGATATAGATGGTTATGGGTAGAGGGTCGAAGACTTGACATATAAGCTCAAAAATGATGTTAAAATCTAATTTATCATAGCCACTGGCGAGTTTTGGAAGACTTAAGTGTGAAATTCCTGCATATATTACAATTTCTCTCAGCTCATAGAGACTTGCTAATACAGATTCGTAAGTTGGTTTGTGATAGTATCTGAATTTTGTAACTAAGCTGAAGATATAACGTTCGGAAATGGGGTCGAAGTAGATTAAAACTGAGCCAATATCAGGTGGATATCTAAGTCTAATTGCACTTGGGGCTGCTGGGTACCAGCTTTTGACTTCTCGGGCTAATCCCTTTGCCATTGCAAGATCTGCTGACATACAGTGTGCAAAAGAGTGTGGTGAATATAAGATATCTGTTGGAGAACTTAGATATGTTGCATTTATTTCTTGACTAAAATGGTTTAAATTTTGATTAGATGAGCCTGGTGAAGATTTTTTTGTTTGAGATCTGGTTACTGGTTTGTTTTGTGGAACTGCTGGGCTGTTTCCCTGAATATTTTGCTATGCTAGCTCTTACTTGATCTAATTTTGTCTCTCTACTTGGGGTAGTTGACTGTTGTGCTGCTTGTGCTGATGCTTTTATTGCTTCGCGCTTTTCTTCTTGTTCCAGTCTGGCACGTGCATTTTTTGGTCTAGGACTGCCTGGTCTTCTAACTCGGTTGGTTAGGTAAGGGTTTGTTCTATCTTCTTAATGCAACATTATTTCTCTATCACGTTTAAATCCGCGTACATTTTTCCGCTATTGGTAGTCTCTTGATTTGAATGAACTTTTCTCTGGTTTTCGTTTTGGGTTATAAGGTCTGGCTCTTATTTTTCTATCAACTAAAGCAAATTGTTCTTCGTGTGTTTCTGGAGGCGATTCAATATCGAATGGTACTATTGACGGTTGTGGCTGTTGAGATGGTAGAAACATTTCATCGTCTGATGAGGATGATACAAGAGGAACACGAACTTCTGGTTCTTGCTGTCTAATTTCGTCAGCAATTAACGGATTAACTGGTATTCGGGCAATTTGTTCTGCGTCCAGGTTTAGGTCAGCTAAATTTTCATCTGAACTGCTATTTTCATCAAATAAATTTGGGATTGCTTCGTCTGAACTTGAGGAATCAAATACTGGAAGATGGACTGGGGCAGTTCGTGGTCTAACTGCTGGTGCTACTACCCTTGGTGGGGCTGGTGGGGCTGCTGGAGGTGCTGCTACTGCTGGTCCTGCTAATGGTCCACCTAGGGGAACATTTATGGTCACTCTGTCTGTATCTTGTTTCTCTTTTGTTGCTTGTTTTGTTTCCTTTTCTTGTTCATTTATCAGTTCTGGAATGTGTTTATCAAAAAGCTCTGGCTCCATGTGTTGTCTTCTAGATGGATCTGGTTGAAAGTTTACCGGGTTGATGACTTCGAGGTCTTCAGGAGTTTCACTTGGTTGGATTGGTTTCAATCTGATTCGATGAACACATTGGGTGTAGTTCGTATTTACTTTTCGAATGATGTAATTAGAATCAGTAAGGACTTTTTCCACTTTACATAGCGGTAGCCATTTCTGAACTTGGGAAGCTATTACTGTTGATTGCTCTAATAGCTTAGGGTTTAAAAGTAAACAAAATGATTTTTCCAGAATCGGTTTTGCTGATGCTTTTTGATCATAATACTTTTTGTACTTCAAGTATGCAGTTGTTAATTTTTCTTTGTTTTCTCCAAACTTTTGCATCATGGCATCTTGCAGTTCATTTACAAAATCGGAATTTACTGCTACTGCATCCATTATTTTTCTGGAGAACCGTATGTCAAGGGGTTTTATGGGTTCTCTGCCATGGAATAGAGTTGAAGGACAACAATTTGTTGCTGAATGATATGAAGTATTATGGATAAAGGTTGCAAGAGGAACATATTTATGCCAGTCTTTCCATTGTTCTTCTGTATTAAGTTTCAGAATTCGTTTCAGTGGTCCGTGAGATCGTTCTACTGCTCCGATAGTCTGAGGGTGCTTTAGTGAGGCATGTTTTAGCTTTACTTCTAATAAACTTGCTAATTCTGACATTAATTCAGAAGTAAAGTTGGTTCCTAAGTCACTAAGTATTGTTTGAGGAATGTAGCTGTGTTGGAAGAACACCTTTACTAGTTCTCGGGCTACTGTGTCAGCATATCCATTTGTTAATGGAATTGCGAATAGGTACTTTGTGAAGACATCTATTGCACTCAAAACATACTTATACTGCGATGACTTTAGGGGGCCTACTAAATCAATTTGGAGCATATCTCCTGGATATGATTGTAGTGAACTGACAGGTTGCAGTTTCGGTGTGATGTGGCTTTTCGGTACTCTGTTCAATTGAAGACAAGTGAGGCAGTTTTTGATGAAGCTAATGAAATGTTCAGTGAAGCCTGGATAATAAAATCGCTTTCTAAATTCCTGAATTGTTGCTTTGATGCCTAAGTGACCCGCTGTTTGTGAATTATGGAGCCTATATATAGTCTCTTTCAAGAAATGCTTAGGTACACAGAATTGTTTATGAAGCACTTTTCCAGTATCATCAAAAAAATTCCGGTATAAGACATTCCCTTCAAGAATTAATCTGTTTAAGTGCTTGTGATACTTTTTTAAATTTGTTGTAGCATACTTTAAGTCAGGTTGTTGATTATTTTGTTTAATCCAGTTTATTACTGTTCTAATGTCTGTATCTTTTTGCTTCTCATCTGCTAAGTTAAGGCTAATTAAGTTGTCTGTAATATCTGGGAATTCATCTAATGGATTTGGATACTCAATTGAATTTATTTCTTATTTTCTTTTTAGTTTTAATAGACCTTGAATTTCGTTTAGTTCGTTATTGAGGTGCTTCTTTTTGTACTCTTCGTATAATCCCAGTGTTTTTAATTGTTGAAGGGTTTCATCAGTAACTTGGTTTCCAAGTGTTTGGTGTTCGTCAAATAAGGCATTCATTTCTATATCAGGGTTTTGTGCTTCAGTATCAATTTCGATTTCTCTGACTGGAATTCTATCTGTTAATTTCAAAGACATTGTTGCTGTTTTGTCGTTCTCCATTCGAGAAAGGAAATCTGCAGCGTAATTAGCGCGTCCAGGAATGTGAGCAATTACTATATTAAATGCAAGTATTCTGTCTAAACAATTCCAAAGAGATGGCGGTATTACTTTTGACTGAAAGAATTGTGTAAGGCTTTTGTTGTCAGTTAGTATAATTACTTGTTTACTTGATCCCCAAATGTAGTGCGAGAAGTAGTCCAGCGCGTAGTACAATGCTAAGAACTCTTTGTAGTAAATTGAGAATTTTAATTGCGTAGCATTAAACAAATGCGATCCAAACGATACGGGAGCGTATGTTTTCTTTTCTTTCTTTCCTGTTTCGTTTACGCAGTCTTCCACCATTAGTACAAAACCTGCACCGTGGTAACTAGCATCTCAAAGAATTACATACTGTAGGCCTGGTTTTGGCAATCGCAATGTTACATTCGTTGCTTCCATTAGATCCTTCTTTATTACTTCTAATGCTTTTACATGTTCTTCTGTGGTTTCAATTACTGCATCCTTCTTCAGGAGCTTGTAAAAGGACATAAGTTTTTCACCTAGATTAGGAATGTAATTTCGGAAGAATTGCGTGAAGCCGATTAATCGTTTTACTTGTTTTGTTGTTTTCGGCATTTTAAATTTATCAAGAAATTTCGTTATTTTTGATTTTTCTGGTGATATTCCTTCTGCACTGATGTTATTTCCAAGGAATTTCATTGTGTCAGTTGCTATTTCACACTTTTTGGGTGACAATTTTAATCCAGATTGACGTATACACGTAAAAATTTCTCTTAAAGTGGGTACCAATTGTTCAAAATTTGTTACTGCATTTCCAATATCATTCATAAACTGGGTACAGTTTCCTGATGCTAAACAGGGGTCCAAATAATGTCTAATGAAGGAGCTAAATCCAGTTACTGACTTATTCAATCCTTGTGCAAGACATTTATATGCATAAGTTCTCGAAGCAAAGTTAAATGCTAGCAGTTGCACTGATACATCGTCTGCCATTTGCACACAGTGATATGCTTGAGAACAGTCGAGTTTGGTAAACAGTTTTTTCCCGGCAAAGTAATTTATTGCGTCACTCATGTTGGAAATCGGAAAATTGGTATTCACGTAGTCATTTTTCAACAAGTGGTTTACTTTTCTCAAGTCAATTAATAGTCTGAGTCTTCCTGAGTTCTTTCTTTGAGCGAAAAGTGGACTACTATATCTTGATTGAGACAAAGTTGTTACCAGTCCGTAATAATGCATTAATGCTAATTCTACTTGTAATTCATTTCTCAAGTGCACAGGTGTTGGAGGGCCTTGTTCATAAATTGGTATGCTTCTTTCTGGAGTTAACTTTATTTTTAGATCTGTATTATATCCAACGTCAAATCTGTGTTTCGCAAAAATATCACTGAATTCGACTAGTAGTTCACCTACTACTGCTTTTTGCTCATCATTGAGGGCTGATCTTTCCCACGGAAACTTGCTCAAAAAGGTTATTTTATCCTGATTATTACCCTTTGGATCTAATTTCTCCATTTCTTGCAGTTTTAGCATTTGCTCATAGATATCTCTCTGCAAGGGCGACAAATTTGTCGGATCTGGGCATGTTTCAGGCGTTGGGAACCATAGTTTTTCATATTCCGGGGTCGGTTTCGCTGGCTGAGATTTTTTTTTCGGGGTGTCTGTAACTTGAATTAGTTGATTTATTTCTGTTAAATAATTTTCGCTAATTTTTGCCACATTAATTAATTGAGGATCTACTTCTAACAACTTTTCAGCTTGGTCTGATGTTAAGAATGAAAATTTGGCTATTTCTTCGCCTTTATTTATGGTAATTGGGTGATCGGTAATGTTCAGGACATAGATGTACAGAATGTTATTTTCAGCAACTTTACTTAAAGAGGATGTTAATATTACTTCACTGTCTTTTTCAAATATTTCGTTTGGAATTATTACACCACAGAGGTCAGTGAATGATTCTAGTTTATCATAAAGCTTGCATTCTAATACTGCTTGTTGATTTGGCTGTAAGACTTGCTTTTTCTGTGTATAAACTCCAAATTTTTTACGTTTTACAACTCTTCTGGGTTGCTTTTCTGGCTTTATTTCATTTATTTGCAGAGTTTGATCAGGGAATTTAATGTAGCTTTGTCCTGGGCAGATGCTAACTTTGTGTTTAACGAAGAATTGGTTGCCTAATATTACAGGAGTTGTTACAATTAAAACAAGGAAATCTTCTGTGAATGTTTGTGTGCCCAATTTAAATGTGATTTTAATTGCTTTATCAATTTTAACTATGTTTCCGTTTGCCATTTTAACTTTATCTAGATCAGGCTTTTCTATTTCTGTTATTGAATTGATATTTGTATTAATTAGCTCCTTGTAGAACTCACGACTTATCACGTTGGCAAATGCTCCTGTATCGATTAGTGCGCGTCTTTCTAATTCTCCATTAAATTTAACTTTAACATAGGACAATGTTCTGCCTAAAAGTGGGACAATGCTGAATAATTGCTGAACATGTGGTGTTGGCTTTGGTGAGGATTGAGGTACTTGTGTTGGGAGTTGCACAGAATTATTAACTTTACTTTTATTATTATTACTTTTGCGTTTTCTACGCTTTTTGTTACTTTTAATATAAACTGGCTCTATTACTTTATCTAAACTAGGACTAGACGTGCTTTCGTTATAATAGTTAACTGAGTTTTTATAAATTTTATTTTGTTTTTTAAAGTTGGGTGGCTTTATTAGTTTTTTTGTTGATTAAATGGGAAATTCATACCTCTCATATTTCTGCTTTGGAGTGCACCAGCACGACTAAATTCTTTTGCTTTTTGCATTCCATATCGGTCTTGTGCTGGACTATCGTAAACTATACCCTGTCTAAGAAGGTTTTGAGGGGTATTTTTTGTTGGGAACCGGTAAACTGGTCTATTAACATAAGCTGGATGAACAAATGGGGGACTGTCTGAAGGTTCGGTCCAATAATTACGAGTTTGTGGCTGTTCGTTATAATGAAACGGTCTAGGGGCGTTAAATTGTGGTCTAAACTCTCGGTAATTATTAGCACGAGGGGCATACTGTTGCTGAGGCCGATAGTTTTGCTGAACTGGACGGTAATTAGACTGATGTTGAGGGTAATTTGGTCGATAATTTTGGTATTGGGGGCGGAAATTTTGTCTATAACTTTGTTTATAAACTTGCTGTGGATAATGTGGTGTAAAAATATTAACTGGGCCTTGTTCTGATGGCTCATTTTTAGGTGCTGTTCTCTGCTCAAGTTTCTGCTCAAGTTCTTTCTGATTATTTGAAATAGTAGCTATTGCTTTTAACATTTTATCAGTATTTGTTTCTGTTATTTCATTAAATCCGTCGTCAAAATACTCTTCTCTATTACACATCTCCCTTATTGCAATTTGTTGGCTAGCTAAGGTGCATAACTGATCAATGGTATCTGTATCTGGCCTTTCTAAGAGTTTAGGTTTAAGCCAGTTTGGCATGGACTTAATAAAGAAGCGCTTTATTTGCTCATTTTTTCGATTTTCTGACATCTGAAGGGCAGAATCTCTTGCTGCTGTCTCTCTTTCGAATCTACGAGCCTCTGGGTCACCTGCTCCTGCTGGCGCTACCACTATTTCAGGTGCTGGATATGCTTTTTTGGCTTCAGTTCTTAACTTTACTAAGAAATTTTTAACAGTGTCTGTTTTTGGATTAAACTTTTGGTTCTCTAACTTTATGATTCTAATTTCTCTCAAGTCATCCTGCGTGAATCTGTTTCTTAGAGCTGTTATACTGTCTTCGAAGACTAGTCTGGTAGCCTCTGGTAGGGTTAAGAAGTATCGTAAAGCGTCTCCTTTTAAATGTAATTGCAGAAAGTTCGCTTGTTGCGCGTTTGCGATTGCTGCAACTCCGATTGCACCTGTTATTAGTTGTTCAAACTCGCTAAAATTGTCCGTTTCTGATCCGGAAAAAGGCGTGATGTTGATCTGCGCGTGTGCCATTTTGCTTTTTACCCGAATAGATTATATACTTTTCGTTCAGTCAGTCTTACTTTCGTTCTAAAGTATTAAATAGCACACTTAACTTAACTTAATGGAGAGATTAAGGGGATTTAAGTGAAGAAAACAGTTAAATGTATAGCACAAGAATATCAGAAAAGAAACTACTGAAACCATTCGTTCAGAAAATAATAAAGAAGGGCTGCTTATAAACCTATTCCTAAAGCTCCGGTCGAATCGTCAGACTTATATCGTTGAAGCCGTATGGGCCGCCGAAGTCTCACCTCTAAAGAGTGCCCCTTAGTTTAGGAAAATTCGTGGGGACCACGACCGCACAGGCCTTGTGGAAGCTGCACTCAAATAGGCAACAGCATAATTGACCGAAGTCACTGTTTGATTCATTAACCTCCGGAGCTGGGTGGGGAAATAAAATATAATTGTTTTTTATTTTTGTTTAAACTTTTGTTTTGCCCTCTTTTTTAGTTAATAATTAAGTTATGGTTTCAGTAATTTATTATTCTGATGTTATCTGATAATCAGTGATGATGTTATCAAGGTTAATATCTCTATCAGATTGAAGTTTGTGACGGATAAGGCCAAATTTGCGAGATTTCTGATTTAAACTTTTTGCTGTCCAATAAATTGCTACACGTTTATCATCTTTATCTAGTACATAAATAACGATGGACTTATAAGCTGAAGAGGAAAAAGCGCTTACTATCTGAGCTTGTGTTTTATTGCTGTTATGGGTATAATTGATGTTATTCCCTTCAATATGTTCAACAAAATTGGGGGAAGCTCGGCAATTATTAATAGCGGGGAGAATTTGTTCTTTATAAATTGACATAAATAAAGCACCAAAGTTAATTTTACAAATTCATTTACTCACAATATCCTCGCTTGCAAATACCCTGTGTTGTTTTTGTCCGTTGTGGCGGCTGTGGTTGAGTTTGTTCCAGTTATTGTCCACTCAAACGTTTTTGAATTATTGTTACACTTAGTCCACAAAGACACAAACACAGTTTCCACCCATTCTTTCCTTTGTTACTGCTTTTTGTGTTATCATCTTGCTCGGAAAGGAAGTGCTGGATGTGGTTCTGGATGATTGGAGGCTCTTAAGGTAATGAAGAAGAAGAAAAGAAAGAAAACAACAGAATAAAGAAAGGAAATATCGAAAATATCAAGGAATTAATCGAATTATCGGTCCGTTAAACTGGAAAACAATTAATAACTCCTGTCACCATGTTACGCACTGATTTTTAATATTATTCCTCGTGGTGTTATTGAGGTTTATATTAGAAGTAATTAACTTAAATAAATGGCATTTTACAAGGACTTATTTTGGTGTTTCACAGTGCGATTTTTAGCAGATATATTTTGAATAAAATTAGCTAGTAATAGCCTTTTATTGAGCGGTTCAGATGCGTGATATATCCACTAGTTTGCCTTGCAATTTTGTGTTAAGTTAGTCGCTATTTCATCTGTAACTTAATTTATCAAACTTGGAGGTTTTCAAGAGAATTTCCAGTTCAATCTTTAATTATTTTAGCAAGAATTATTTAATAATTTTAACAAGAAGTTTCTCAAGTTTATCAAGTTTTTATAAGGTGATAGGCAACTGATTGTCAGGCTGGTTCTCCGGTGTTCTGGTGATAGTGGGTTCCGCAAGATTGTGCCTTGAGTTGTATTGGTCCTTCGCAAATATTTACTGATTTAAAAGTTGGGCAATTTCCGGCTTTTGTACGTCTCTTGGTGTTTGTTCAGTACATATACAATTCCGTATTAGCACCTACTTTATCAGAATAATTACTTCACCAAGTACATAATCTCTCATGAAGTTATTTACTGATTATGTGAATTTATCATCAAGAAACTCAAAAAAGTAAATATTGAGGCTTTTAGGCACTTGAAGTGTTTTTCTAGTAAAACTGTCAATCTGCGGTTGTTTTTCGTAAACATAAACAAATTAGAGGTTACAGGCCTAGATGGAAATACTGGCTATATATGGCCTTGAAACTAACTGAATATTAATTAATATAAAGCACTTAATTATGGATATTTTAAGGAATATCATCGCGTAACTATGAGGGACGAAATAGGTGCGTGATACATAGTCTTCCAAAATTTCAAGAGGTGTTCTGTTTTTGTTGGACTTATTCAATAAACGCTAATGATTTGAGACCAAATGGTCCAGGGAATATTTTTCTTACTAGAGTTCAGATAAGCAATGCATTTTTTACTAAATCTCACACCTGAAAGACATACAACCATAACTTTGTAAAGTCTGCTCAAAAAACTCCTGCTTAAGAAAGAGGATGTTCCAAGCAAGATAGTCGTTCGTCTTGTAAAATCTTGCGAGATAGTGATTGTCTTCAAGATCTGGAACGAAAGGTTATTCCATCTCACATTACCTTGCACGATAATCACACAAACAAAATTACAACGGTTTATAATATAAAACATAATATTTTTAATACACTGACAAAATATGCAGCATTTCTATCAACTACCTAGAAAATGAGTGCTGGAAATAAATTCTGGGCCCAACTGGCATTCTCTCCCTTTTAGATCTCTTCCCGCATTACTTTTTGAAAAACATGCTTTTTGTGTTCACTCTGTGCAGCTGTCAGTGATCAACGAGCGCCATATTTATTGCGAAAACAAATGAATCGAATTACAATTTACTAACATAGGTTTCCAGGACAATCAAAGTCCTAGTCAGCGGATATTAAAACTAAAAAAATTTTTGTGCCTTGAAAGAAGTGACTCCGAACATAATTAGAACAGTTCAAAGTTTCAACAGTTCCTATACGAAAGGTTTTCTGCTGCATAATGCAACGCAAAAATTTTATAACACCGTCTCGTGCAAGAGTAGAAAAAAAATAATTACCAAGTGAAAAAACTTAGCAGCAAATTCTAAAAAAGTAATTGAAATATGTCCTAACCTGAAAAAGATATGTAGTTTGCACTTTTGAGTCCTAAACAAGTTGAAAGTCCGTCAATATTAACAAAAACTTGTTAATTTGGTACACGAAATCTATGTAAACGAGCTCAGTCTCGTGATATACCTGACAAAAAGTGATGTTTTTGTAATAGAACGGGTTTATTATATATCAGTCGGAGATTGGCAAGCCAATGCAACACTAGTGGTTGTTGGAACAAAATTACTGAGCCAAATCTTGGTTTTTGTGTTTACTATATTAAAATCCAAAGTAATTCACATATTTATGATCTCTGGTGTCCAAATTTAAACAAATTAGGGTGTTTGTGTTAACAAAACCTATCACCTTAGCCTACCTTTCCTGATCGTGTTCTTCTGACTCCACTTCGAACAGTGAAAAGAAACCTCATCAAGAAAATCTTAATTATTTTCAAGAACGGCTCCCTCTCTTTCCCTATCTTCTCTCTCTCTCTCTCTCTCTCTCTCTCTCTCTCTCTCTCTCTCTCGCTAAATTGAATCACAATATATTTCATTCGCAGAAAAAAGATGCATAATTTTTCTATCAAATAGCTAGAAAATCAGCGGTCAAAATAAATTTTTGACCAGACTGGTGTTTTTTTCTCTTTTAGATTTCCTCTAGCAAGATTTTTTAGAAAAAACGTAAACTGTGGCAAATTTGTGCAGCTGTTCGTGATCAACGAGCATAATAGTTATTGCGAATTCGAATGTATCGAATGAGACCCACTTACAAAGGTTGCCAGGACATTCAACGTCCTTGCCAGCGGATATTAAACCTATAAAATATAGAAAAAAATTTTATTGTCGAGAAGACAGTGACGTCGAACATAATTTGAACAGTTCAAAGTTGTCTACCTAGATGAAAAATTTTTTGCTGAATAAAGCGACAAAAAATTTTTCATCAACGTCTCGTGAAAGATTAGAAAAAATTTTTTTTGCCACTCGAATATATTTAGTGTCAAGTTAACAAAAATTGTAATTGAAACATATCTTAGTCTGAAAAAGATATGCAGTTTGCAATTTTGTGTCCTGAGCAAGTTGAAAGTCCGTCAAGATTAACAAAAACTTGTTAATTTGCTATACAATATCTAATTAAACGAGCTCAGTCTCGTAATATACCTGACAAAAAGTGATGTTTTTGCCTTCAAACGTGTTTAATATATATTAGTCGAAGATTAGCTGGCCAAAATAACACTAGTGGCTGTTGGTACAAAATTGCTGAGCCAAATCTTGGTTTTGCGTTTACTATATTAAAATCCAAAGTAATTGACATGATTATGATCATTGGTGTCCAAATTTAAACAAATTCACGTGTTTGTGTTAAAAAACTTATCACCTTAGCCTACCTTTCCTGATCGTGTTCTTATGACTCCACTTCCAACAGTGAAAAGAACCCTCATCAAGAAAATCTTGTTTATACTTCAAAATGGCTCCCTCTCTTTCTCTCTCTCTCACTCTTTCGCTAAATTGAACCACAAAACATTTCATTCACTGATAAAAGATGCAACAATTTCCCATAAAATAGCTAGAAAATCAGCGCTTAAAATAAGTTTTTGGCCAGTTTGGTATTTTTTTTCTTTTAGATTTCCTCCCGCAAGATTCTTTAGGAAACACGTAAATTGTGGTCGGTCACTTTGTGCGGCTGTAAGTGACCAACGAGCATAATTGATATTGCAAAATGGAATGAATCGAATGAGATTTCACTGCCATAGGTTTCCAGGACTTTCATCGTCCTTGTAGAGAATATTAAACCTATAAAATTTTGAAAAAAAAATTAATGTCGAGGAGACAGTGACGGCGAACATAATTTGAACAGTTCAAAGTTGTCTACCTAGCAGAAAGATTTTCTGCTGAAGAAAGCAACAAAAAATATTTTATCATCGCCTCGTGCAAGAGTAGAAGAAAATTATATTGCGACCCAAATATATTTAGCATCAAAATAACAAAAATTGTAATCAAAACAAATCTTAGTCAGAAAAAGATATGCAGTTTGCAATTTTGAGTCCTGAGCAAATTGGAAGTCCATCAAGATTAACAAAAACTTGTTAATTTGGTATGCAATATCTAAGTAAACGAGCTCAGTCTCGTGATATACCTGACAAAAAGTGATGTTTTTGTAATAGAACGTGTTTATTATGTACTAGTCGAAAATTAGCAGGCCAAGGTAACACTAGTAGTTGTTGGAACAAAATTACTGAGCCAAATCCTGGTTTTTGTGTATACTATAATAAAATCAAAAGAATTTCACATATTATGATATTTGGTGTCCTAATTTAAACAAGTTCAAGTGTTTGTGTTAACAAAACCTATCACTTTGGCCTACTTTTCCTGAACGTGTTCTTGTGATACCACTTCAAACAGTGAAAGGAACTCTCAACAAGAAAATCTTGTTTATGTTTCAGAAAGTCTCCCTCCCCCTCTCTCTATTTCTCGGTCTCTCTCGCTAATTTGAACCACAAAATATTTCATTCACTGACAAAAGATGCACCATTTCAATCAACTAGCTAGAAAATCAGCGCTCAAAATAAATTCTTGGCCAGACTGGTACTTTTTTGTTTTTTAGAATTCCTTCCGTAAGATTTTTTAGAAAATTACTTTAATTGTGGTCACTTTGTGCAGCTGTAAGTGATCAACAAGCATAATAGTTACTGCTAAATTGAATGAATAAAATGAAATTTCACTTACATAGGTTTCCAGGACATTCAAAGTCCTTGTAAGTGGATATTAAACCTACAAAATTTTGAATAAAATTTTATTGCCGAGGAGACAGTTTCGTCGAACATAATTTGAACGGTTCAAATTGTCTAACTAGATGAAAGATATTCTGCTGAAAAAAGCAACACAAAAATATTTTATCATCGTCTTGTGCAGGAGTATAAAATTTTTTTTTGCCATCCGAACTTATTTAGCATCAAGTTAACAAAGATAGTAATTGAAACATATCTTAGTCTGAAAAGGATATGCAATTTGCAGTCTTAAGTCCTGAGAAGGTTCAAAACCCGTCGAGATTAAAAAAGTTCGTTCATTTGTTATACGATATCTAAGTAAACAAGCCCAGTCTCATTATACACCTGCTAAAAATATGCTATTTATATTTGAGTCAAAAATTGGCTAGGTAATTTAACACTAGGGGTTGTTGGTACAAAATTATTGAGCCAATTCTTGGTTTTTGCGTTACTTAATTTTACGTCTAAAACTTCAAATATTTAAGATCTTTGGTGTCCAAATTTAAACAAGATGGAGGGTCTGCAAAATCTACCAGCTTAGCCTACATTTCCTAATTGATGTTCCTGTGACTGTACTTCAACCAGTGAAACGTTTATATGAGAACCCTCATCAAGATAATCTTGTTTCCCTATCTGAAGACCTGTCGTTCTCTATCTCTCTCTCTCTCTCTCTCTCTCTCTCTCTCTCTCTCTCTCTCTCTCTCTCTATCTATCTATCTATCTATCTATCTCTATCTTTCTCTCTCTCTCTCTCTCTCTCTCTCTCTCTCTCTCTCTCTCTCTCTCTCTCGATTTCTCTCTCTCTTTCTCTCTCTCTCTCTCTCTCTCTCTCTCTCTCTCTCTCTCTCTCTCTCTCTCTCTGAGGGTTCGTTAGTAATGCAGCCTTCCTGATCATAATGTGTGTATTATTTTACCTCTTCTTCGAGTTTTTGCTAGAAATCGGATTAATTGAATCCCCCGTACGTGTTTTCAAAACCAAATATTTAGCAGGAATCCACTGTTCTTTTTTGGTGTAGTCAAAACCTCTAGTTAGCATGTTCCCGTTCGTGCTAAATCTAATCAATATGATACTTAATCCGCAACTTGACCAAATATTATACAATATTTTTTTCCAATTTTCTGCTTCTGGTCAGAACTATGGCGTATTTCAAAAACTGCATTCGTTAAATTGGTAAGCTTTAAAGATACTATCTCATCGAGTAACTTCCTTGGAACCACGTAATCGTTCATTGGACGTTTCTGTCAAATTTTTCCCTATTTGATTGTTATGGATATTTGCAATATTCACTAGTAACATTCCTAGATATTTAGAAGACACAACACAATGCACCCTACAAAAAGATGCTATTGTTGAATTTTGATTCATTTTGTAGTGCTTCAGCCGTTTTTCCTTTTTGCACTGCTCCTATTCACCATTCCTTTTTTCCTGAAGAAATTTTTGAGAAAGCAGTTTGTTTTTTTTCTAAATTTCATTGCTAATTGTGGTCACCAAAAACAATCAGAATAGATATTTTTTTGGGTGCGAACCAATTCGCGAGTTGGCAGCTAAATCCCAGGACATTAAAGCGTTTGGATGAACAATTTATCGACTAGGAGTCGATTTTCGTGATCAAAATTGCTTGTCTTGTGATTCTGATTGGAGACGGTTTTGAGATCTCCTTATCTGGTGCGAAGAGATTTTTTCAGGTCTTGTGTTCAGTTTGTAGGACCGATTCCTTCCCAGTATATTTTCAAAGCCAATTTTTTCGGTCATGGTTGCACGCCTTTTGAACCTTATACAATATATGGCTTCTCCATCTAGAACTGCTGCTGAAGGAGGCACCCAAAGGATCTCGACGACTAACAAGAGAGTATTTCAATTGGGTGTTCCAATAGGGAAATCCGTCCCGGATTGGAGTTGTCTAAGAGAAAGTCTCAGTTTATTCAGCTTCTGGTTTATGCTGTCTTGTCTCAGCCACCGCTAATCCAGCGTCTTAACTCCTTGAAGATGTACCAGAGCCACGAAACCTACTATTATCTAGGTCACCTAGATGTTCAGACCCATCAAGAAGCAAGAATAACGAGTCTCCTCAATTAATCTGTCAAAACAAAGCAACTGAGCGATCTATCGAGTCCTTCATTCATAAGCAACTGCAATTTCACCCAAGTTGTGTTCACACAGTGCCCTAGTAGAAACCAGTCCCATTTCAAAGAAATATGCTCAGCCCCCGCTTACGTTTCGACTTATGAACAGACCGTACTATAGCGGAAAATGGGAACGAAATGTCTGTGGTCTATTCAAATTGACCATGAAAAGAATTTAACTCGACATTATCGTTGTCTCGGCTTTAGCTCGACCCAATTTCTTGCTGCTGATTTATGCCTCGCACCATATTTTTGCTGCCAGAGTCCAGCTCGACCCAATCCCAATGCTCAAGAGCAAATTGACCAAAATTTGATGCTCGACATTATTTTGACACGAAAAATGAGATGAAAATGTCTTTTGATGTGTCCTTTTTTTGCCTCGGAAGTTTTTACATGCAAAAATTTTGGAAGAAAAGTGACCAAAAAAGTTAATATTTTTAACATTGCTAATGACTAGAAAACCATTACAATTAGTCTACCTAGTTTCATTCGATCATTTAATTCTGCAATATGTTGCAGCTGTGACCACTGACTGCAACTGCGACCCAGAAAATAAGTAAATTTTATGGCATTTTTTTGTTTTTGAGATGAATTGAACCACTAAGGTGCGTTGATGCTTGGGACGCAAAAAACAGAAAGCAACAGAAACCAAAATCAAACAGAATAACAAAACAGAGACTTGATAGGTTTTTGCTGCACACATAATGGTCGACCAGTAAATTGGATTCTCTTTGTCTGCTATTGATTGTTGATATAAACTCTCTCTCTCTCTCTCTCTCTCTCTCTCTCTCTCTCTCTCTCTCTCTCTCTCTCTCTCTCTCTCTCTCTCTCTCTCTCTCTCTCTCTCTCTCTCTCTCTCTCTCTCTCTCTCTCTCTCTCTCTCTCTCTCTCTCTCTCTCTTTCTCTCTCACTCTCTTTTTCTCTCTGAATGCAGCTAGTGATGTATTTTCTCTCTCTCTCTCTCTCTCTCTCTCTCTCTCTCTCTGAATGCAGCTTAGCTTCGTTAGTAATGCAGCCTTCACAATCACACTGTGTGTATTCCATTACCCCTTCTTGGGGTTTTTGCTAGAAATTAAATTAATTCATTCCACCATACGTGTTTTCAAAACCAAAAATTTAGCAGGAATCCACTGTTCTTTTTTGGTGTAGTCGAAACCTCTTGTTAGCATGTTCCCGTTCCTGCTAAATCTATTCAATTTGATACTTAATCCGCAACTTGATCAAACATTATCCAATATTTTTTTCCAATTTTCTGCTTCTGGTCAGAACTATGGCGTATTTCAAAAACTGCACTCCTTAAATTGTTAAGCTTTAGAGATACTATATTATCGATTAACTTCCTTGGTGACGCCAGGGAACCAGGAAATCGTTCATTAGACGTTTTTGTCACATTTTTCCCTATTTGATTGTTATGGATTTCTGCAATAATCACTAGTAACATTCCTAGATATTTAGAAGACACAACACAATGCACCTTACAAAAAGATGCTATTGTTAATTTTTGATTCATTTTTTAGTGCTTCAGCCGCTTTTCTTCCTTTTTGCGCTGCTTCTATTCACCATTCCTTTTTGTCCACAAGAAATCTTTGAGAAAGCAGTTTGTTTTTTTTCTAAATTTCATTGCTGATTGTGGTCACCAATAAAACAACCAGAATAGATTTTTTTTGAGTGCGAACCAATTCGCGAGTTGTCAGCTAAACCCCAGGGCATTAAAGAGTTTGGATGAACAATTTATCGACTACGAGTCGATTTTCGTGAACAAAATAGCTTGTTTGGTGATTCAGATTGGAGAAGCTTTTGAGATCTCGTTATCTGATGCGAAGAGATGTCTTCAGGTCTGGTGTTCAGTTTGTAGGACCGATTCCTTCCCAATATATTTTCGAATCCAAATCTGTCCGTCATGGTTGCACGGCTTTCGAACCTTATACGATACATGACTTCTCCATCTAGAACTTCCGCTGATGGAAGCACTCAAAAAATCACGTCGACTAACAGGAAAGCATTTCAAGTGGGCGTTCCAATAGGGCATTCACGGAAACCCATTGATCCCCGAATCCGTCCGGGATTGGAGTTTTCTAAGAGAAATTCTCAGATGATTGAGCTTCTGGTTTTTGCAGTCTTGGCTATTCCAGTGTCTTAACTCAATGAAGATGCGCCAGAGTCAGAAAACCTACCCTAGTTGAGAAATTCTGGTTTTTAAACATAAGAAATTGTGATCTCGTCGTTTTTTTTTCTAGCCAAAATCAACGAAATTTCCTATAATTTTTTTGTCGGTATCATTGTTGCCAGAGTACTTGACGAGAATCGTTACTCTTGCTTCTTGATTGGTCTCACCATCTCGGTGCCCTAGATAATAACATACTATTATCTAGGGCACCGAGATGGTCAGATCCATCAAAAAGCAAGAGTAACGAGTCTCGTAAAGTACTCTGTCAAAACAAATCAACTGAGCCATCTGGCGAGTCCTACATTCATTAGCAACTGCAACATCACCCAAGTTTTGCTCACACAGTGCCCTAGTAGAAACCATTCCCATTTCATAGAAATGTACTCTGACCCGACTTATGCTTCGACTCATTAAAAGACTTACTCTAGCCAAAACTGGGAATGAAAAGATCATGCTCGATCTAAATTTACCATTAAAAAACTTTAACTTGACTTTATCGTTGTCTCACCTTAAGCTCGACCCAATTTCTTGCTACTGATTTAAGCTTCAAACATATTTTTGCTTCTTGACTTTAGCTCGACCCAAGGCCAATGACTATTATAACTCGACCGAGATGAGATGCTCAACTTTTTTTATGGTTCTTTTTTTGCCGCGAAAAACTTTAAATGCCAGAACATTGAAAAAAAAATGACTAAAAACGCCAAACTTTTTGACATGGCTAAAAAGAAGAAACAATTACTATTAGTCTGCCTAGTTTCATTCGATCTTTTAATTTGGCAGTATGCTGCAGCTGCGACCACTGATTCATTTTCAGAACTCAAGCAAACTTGTAAATTTTGAAGCAGTTTTTTTATTTGTGATATAAATTGGACTGCTCAGGAGCGTTGATGCTCGGGAAGCAAAAACAGAAAACCAGGAAACCTTTAAGAAAACCAGAATTGTAAAACACACACTTATGAATAGACTTTTGCTCCACACATAAAAAGACCAATAAATTGAGTTAATTTTATCTGCCAATGATATTTCTCGACCCGAGAAAACAGCATTATCAACCCATGAAAAAGACATTCCTCGACTTCAATTAGAAAGTTTGAATCTGAAATTTTAGTGAAAAAAGGTCTTTTCTTCAAGAATTTTTTAGTCAATTCAAAATTCGACATTAATTTTCTGCCTCTCAAATCTATTTTAGAACAGTTTTCATTTAACAAGTCTACAAATCAATTCCTAGATGTACGGTGATTATAAGTGTTAACTACGCAAAGATGTGATTTTCTTTAACTGCTCACAAACGAAAGTTATAGCAATTGTAAAGACCTTATGGTCTGTATTTGTATGCAGTTTTTTGTACTAACGACTTTTCGTCTGTTAGTTTTTTTTCGTCTGGCCATTTAACATTTCGTCATCCAAAATGGTAGATGCTATACGCGTTCAAGCTGCAGAAACAACGGGAGGCATGCTTATAAGATTGACCATGATCTTATTAACTTTTGTTCATGAGTAAAGAGACAACATAATTGAGCTTCGAAAAGAGCGCTCATAAATACAAAAAAGCCCTTGACCACTGATTATTGAAAGCAATCGCTAAAACAAACAAAAAGCACAACAAAGTAGAAAAAGTCAGTATAAAATATCCACAAAACATCAGATCAAGCAAAAGACAAAAAAACAAGGACACCACGGAAAAAAATAGTCAGATGGAGAGAAAAGGAAAAATATCAAAAAGAAAAATAACCAAGACCTAGACTGAGCAAACAGTAAAAATAATGGAGGCACCGAAATGCACACCGAGACCGGGGAGATGATTGGCGAAAAAAACTTGCAAAGAAAAACTTGAAAATTTAACTGAGCAAAAAAGTATAAGCATGTTTTCTAATATGACTATTACTGATTTCAATGACTCTTCCCACAAACCAATCAATTGATCATGTTTGTGCATTTTAGTTATCTTAGTGTATATAACTTGATGATGTGTTACAGTATAAAATTCAATTGGCCTCTTCAGGCCTGCTCTGAATTTTTTATCGTATTTTTGACGCATGATGTACGTTCCTTAGAAGATAACAATCGTCTTATCTTACAAAAGACTTGCTAATGAACGGTTATCTTGTAAGACTCTTGCAAGAGACTTCCAAAATAGCATTCATAGAAAAGTATCTCGAGGTTCAATAAAGGGTAGTTGCTAATCTTTCCTAATGATCAGCGTTGCTGTTTCCCTCATTTGGCTTCTGCGATCTGTTCTGTTCCCCCTCTTCATTGCTTCCATGAGCCCCATTTACAAATTATAAGTTGTTATGTAGCACGTTACTATGTAAGAAAATAGAACGTGCGCCTGGGGGTCAAAAAAGATTTATGCTCCCTAAACTAGGGGGGACTGAACAGATCCGACTCCTGTTTCTTGACTCTGTAAAAACAACAACCTTTTTTTAAAGTATCTACAGTGGCTCACCCTTTCCTCCTTTTTTACTCGGATCGTAAAAGGTCTAGTCTGAGCCTGTTTTGCCGGATATTTATATTTGTGTTTAATTCGTTTTTGTTTTGTTTCAGAGATGAATCTGAAGGAGATTACATGGACTTTATTAATGGATATCATAGGTAACATAAATTTTTAAAGGTTGACAACTCAATATAATTACAAATTAATACTATTACTGTATATTTGAATGAATGAGCTTTTGTTATATGTGTTAACCGTGCAATGATATGATACTCTATAATTGCTCTCAAACGAAAGTCATACCAATTGTAAAGAACTGATGGTCGTCTGGCCATTTGACATTTTGTCATCCAAAACGGTAAAAACATGTAAACCTCTAGAGGGCATTAGGGCGCTGAGCACTTCTCCTAGCGCCATTTGCCATACTATTTTCTAAGTATGCGCTGTTGATGAGACAAAAATTCATGATTTCTTTCAAAACTTCACTTTCTATCATTATCAAATTAGCATTTTTTATTATATTTGAAAATATATCTGAAAATTGACTGCGCAGGTCATAATTTTGTGCAGCTCAAAAGATTTTGAATTATTTTTTTCAAATATAAGAGAAATTGAGAAAAAATAATAACCATTAAGATTGGTATTAACATGAGTATCTGCAATCAGTGGATGTTGACCACTCAGTGACTTTGACTTTCAGACTTAACTCTCGCAGCAATTTTATTGATTAAGCAATCAGCACACGATGAACAGTCACCAGAAGCCCAATTAACGCTTTCTTCATAGTAATGGTCAAATTATCTTAATTTGCCTCTTAAAATTCTCAGAAGGGTTTGCAAGAATTGGGCGGAGTTTAATAACAGGGGACAACCTTTGACTTCAGATCTTGGGATGAGGCTGGAGCCAGGGATTATCTCAGGAGCAAAAGAGACAACCATCAAATGCAAAATCGATTGTAAGTAAGATTGAAAAAAATCTCTGTTTTTTTATCTCAGCTGATAAATAATGCGTGAGTAATTTTGTCTGAACAATTGTTGCTAAACGTGGGCTTAATTCATGTGCACATAATGCGAAATAGTGCAATTTTGAAATGGTCAATGTTGTGTTGCAAAATTTGGCAAAATTACCCAAACAAACATATCATCAAGCTAATCCCCCGCCCCTCAAAAAATGAAGCGAAAATTGTAAATCTTGAAATGATATTATAGTTCCCTTTGAAAAATTATGCTAAAAATTAAAAAAAAAACTATTAAAACTCAGTCGTTGCCTTCAAATTTTGTCCTCCAAAAGTTCCTGCATTTGGGTGATAGGACCCCTTTCGATTTTTACCTAGGTAAATTTAACCACAGTGATTCAAGTTTTACAATTTTTCTCAAAAAAAAAGTTGT